>NC_090237.1:16306000-16614500 GCF_024489055.1 Chanodichthys erythropterus
TACCAAGAAAACTGCTCATATTTCATTTTTTTTTAATGTATTTGAATATCTTTTTTTGTCCTCTACCAAGAGAAATAGAAAATCCTGTGGCGTGAGAGGTGGAACTAAGGGCTCTCATTTTTAATGGTTCAGTTTTATTTTTGCAATTTACTTCAATTCCTTTTTCTTCATGTGACGCCCTTGAAATACACTTCTCCAAGGAGTTGCGCCTTGCTCTGGTCATTGTGAAGTGAAATCCAAGGTGTCCTGCTGTGGTTGACCCCCTGACCCAACACTGAGGGCAGATCATCCAAACCCAAGTGCCATTTTTCTCCATTTGTCTGGCTAACTGCCGCTGTGAAATGATGTTCTGGCTTACGATCCACACTACGATTTGAAGGGCCCCTCGCTGGTGTGTTCCAGCCAGAAGCTCATTATTCTCACTTTGGGGTCAGGTGTGCTTGCTACTCCATGCTGGCTATTACAGGTGGTGCCCCCTCCCAAGTGTCAGATGCTGTTGTGTCTGTTGTCGGGTCTGATTTGTCACCTGCATCCTCCTTGGGGCCTGGTCTCCCATAATCAAACTACGGCAGGATTATCCACACCATCCCCAGCTCCAGGTGGGCTGTCATAGCAGCTTTATGGCATGTCTGCCCGCCATGGCTGCCCACGCTGGGCCGTGGTATTGTTTGAATGCAGAATGTCAGGGCTAATGTGGGATGGAGGAGCATTTCCCTGCTGGGTTTCGATGTCCGTGGAAGCGGGCTGGCGGAATACCAGCTTTCTCTCAGTTGTGTTGTCCAAACCTCTGTTCCTCAGTGAGTTAGTCCCCTTTCCAGACACACTGACATTTCCTCTGTGCGAGCATGTCTGCGGCCAGTCTGTCCCTTACTGCCTTTCATGTTTAATGTCAAATAAGAGCTTAATTGTGCCATCATGGCAAAATTGATAAAACCAGGCCATTATGTCTGGCTGTCCAAGCACTACGCTAATGAATGGCCGCAATTAGCAAAGACTTGGTGAGTCATGGTGTTCCATTCAGGCAGCATAACATTAAGAGCAATAAAAATGCTAGATAAATTTTCCCCATGTCTTCATTCCGCTAGTGCTTGGTCTGTAATAACCTTGCATTTTCGTGGTTGCATAAAGTAGTTGAGTATACTTGTAAGTGATGTCAAAAAGAACTGACATTTTTGCACAAACCAGAAATGTCATTTCGACATTTACTTTGCATTTACTCAAGGAAATGCCTAATTCTTGTAAGAAAACAGAAAAATTGTCTGTATAATGAAAGCAAATGATTTACTGTTAGTACTGTTAAAGGGTTAGTTCACCCAAAAATGAAAATTCTGTCATTTATTACTTACCCTCATGCCGTTTCACACCCTTAAGACCTTAGTTCATCTTCGGAACACAAATTAAGATATTTTACTTGAAATCCGATGGCTCCGTGAGGCCTCCATAGGGAGCAATGTCACTTCCTCTCTCAAGATCCATAAAGGTACTAAAAACATATTTAAATCGGTTCATGTGAGTACAGTGGTTCAATATTAATATTATAAAGCGATGAGAATATTTTTGGAGTGCCAAAAATAACAAAATAGTGACTTATTTAGTGATGGCCGATTTCAAAACAATGCTTCAGGAAGCATCAGAGCACGTGAATCAGTGTGTCAAATCTGCTGTTCGGAGCGCCAAAGTCACGTTATTTCAGCCGTTGGCAGTTTGAAACGCGATCCGAATCATTATTCGACACACTGATTAATTTATGCTCTGAAGCTTCATGAAGCAGTGTTTTGTAATCGGCCATCACTAAATAAGTCATTATTTTGTTATTTTTGGCGCTCCAAAAATATTCTCAAACTTTATTTTAACATTAAGCATTGTGTAGAAAGATGGAGGCATGCCTGAGAAATAAATACAGTCATTTTGTCATAACAGCACTGCCTGTTGAATTTATAAGGGCTGGAATAAAGAGATCAGGATGCTTCAGTGCTCTGTCACGTCTGTAACGTTTTAAAGATTAAGTTTGTCATATAACAATTATAAATGCAAATAACTTGAAACTTTATATGCAAAGCTAAATTATGTTTATGCTTATTAGGATCAACAATTCATTTCACTACTTTGCTCTGAACAACCATAATAAGCGTAACAGACGTGACTGTTACGGACGTCCTATGACTTTGCTTCTTTATATTGCTGTGATCTGTTTCAGGCTTACCGTATATCAGAACATATCCAGTAGTCACAATACTCTTTGTGATTTGTTTGTTTTAATATGAAAGGTTCAGCTTTAAAATTCATTCGATTTTATAACAAAATTTAAACAATAGAGGCCGCTCTTTTATAACCTACGGCACATGACAGATTAGCTACTGCAGCGCCTCAGTGTAAGCGGCAGATCAAGCGGATCAGGCGCACATGAACCGATCTTCTCTTCCTCTTTCCAGTTACAGAACGAAATATGAACATCAAAAGGTAGGCCTATATCAGTGTTTCCCACAGGATTTTGTGAGACTGTGGTGGGCGGACATTAGTTCCTCTAGGGGGGTCCGGGCGCATGCTCCCCCGGAGGAAAACTTTGTATATTTTAAATTTAAATGCATAAATCTGGTGCATTCTGAGAGCAAAATTAAGTGACTAGATCAATAAAGAAATTTGTTCTCTTGTAAACAATTTTGTGCTCTAAAAGTAATTTATTTATTGGTCATGGTAGGGCACATTAGTCATGTACACAACATATAGTAGGCTAAATTATAATTCATAAGTGGTCAAATATGTAGAGTACACATTTAAACCATTAAAAATATATGCAGCAAAAGAGGTTACCTTTGTTGAATTAATTTATTAGTGGGAGCCTGTATCTATACATCTGTATTTGTGGAACTAATGGTCACTGATTTGTTAAACAATCCAGAATGCACTAACCACACTATTTTATTATAGAGAAAAATAAATGAATAAAAATATATAATCATAAGCTGAACAGTAAATTAGTAAACTAGGTGAGTATATAATTCAGCAGCAAAAAGTATTCAAGCCTAAATCTTGGAAAAAAAAAAAACTTTGCACAGTAATTTTATAAATCCAAATGTTAATAAAAAGTTTAAAAATTACTATTTGTATTCTTATGAAATGGAAAAAACGATTTATATTAGATTTATATGTAAATAATTATATGTATTTATATTAATGTAAGATTTAAAAGACGCTTATTTTAAATGTATTGTGCAGCTTTTTAATGGGGCAACAAGATATGATAGATACGACAGAACAAAATAGGCTATTAATAATCTTTCAGTAGCCATGATAATATAAAACGCTTCAAAACTTCAGCGAAAAACCGCTAATGCGCATCCCGGGTGCAGAATGATGTGCTTGAAGCAATATTGAGTCAGAGCGCGCAGTTGCGCTGTGCATTGAAAAGTACACGGCACAAAGAGAATTCCTGTGTATATCCGACTGCATCTAACAGTTTATTAATCATATGTTTATTCTCACTTTTTTAAATTCCAGTTATTGTGCGTGTGACGCCAATTCATAGTCCTTGTGTTGTGCGATCTAGACATCCTGTAGCCAGTATGATGACATCGTTCAGAAACAGCAATAAACTCCAGCAAGATGAAGTCATTTTATGCAGATCCACAGCCCTTTATCTACATATCAAGTATTATAATGGGAATATATCATATTGGACAGTTCTACCGCGCTGACTGTCGTTACCGAACGCGACGTGCTGTTTGAGTGCTGAATGATTGAAAGCTGTAGCGGAGGGAAGACGAGTTTGTGACCGTGAACTTAACGATGTACATATCCTTCTGTCCCTCACATGAAGCTATGGAATGGCTTCAGATGACATTGAATATACTGCACGAAAACTTATTTGGTGCTAGTCTACTTATTTTGCTACTTATACAAAACTAATTTCCGTTTCATTTTGAGACTGTGGCGGGACAAATGAGAATGTGGCGGGCCGCCACAGTCTAGTCAATGTATGGGAAACACTGTATATGATACAGTACAACTTAAAGAAGAGCATTGTGTCTCATAGGACACTTCCTTCAGGATGTTGTGTTTTTACCTGTTGTTTAAAAAATTAATAGCCTATTGATTACAATCCGTGCGAACAAGCTCACAAAATAAAAATAATCAGATAAAGTTTGATCATTTTGACTCAAGACTCTGCTTTAAACTGTGCAAACTAGCCGAAAACCATGTGATCATTCATACACAAAACATAAAACTGACATGATTGCGATTGACAATAGTGTATGTCAATCGGTTCACCTTACCTGACTATGGGGAAAACATGTGATTTTACACTGCTTTATGATAAACATTAATATTTGTCGATGTATTTTAGCAAGCAGTTCTGTAAGAAGGAAAATCATGGTCTCTAAATTAATTCATGAACAACGCACAAGCTTGTCAACATGAGAAATAGGTCTAATCCATAACCTTTTGCAATACAGAGTATAAAGTTGTATAAAGTTTAGTAAAAAGTTGATAAATTGTGCATTCTTACCATACTGGTATCCCAGATTTCAATACTTGGTCGATTAAATGCTTGCTTAAGGTCTCTGGGAAAGTTTTAAAGCAGTTTTTAAGCAGTCTTCTGTGCTGTTTTCAGACCGGTCACATCCATAACAGAGAACTGTCACGTCCATAACTTTGTTTTTTCCTCACGAAAAATAAAATAAATGTATTATTTAACCCTTCTTCATTCGGTGGGCAGTATTACTTTTGGTTTGCGCAATGTAATTAGCAGAATTCCTAAAAAAAAAAAAATGTTGTCACCCAAAACTTAGTGACTTTTTTTGTCACATCCGTAACGCATGTATATTTCCCTCATCTAAAATATAAAACCTAAAATTGTATAGACTGACATTTTTCTAATGTCGGGACTCCTTTAGTAAGGGATTATGAATATATAAATAGACGGTTCAGTATGTTGGTATTAAATGCATTCTTTGAGCGTTTAAATTTCAAGTTTTGACTCCAAATGTCACGTGCATAACACTGGAATTGCCCGATGCTTTTAAGACTATCACAAGTCAATTTTACATAAACTTGCATCAGGCCAGTGGGCCATTATTAAAGGTCAAAAAAACACTTTCATTTTCTCATAATATACATTACACATCACCTCATTTCTCAAAGAGTCTAAAAACAACTCGTTCGAAGATTCAGTCTCTCTAAGCCCCACCTTTCGGTCAGATGGCCCAGTCTGTTATGATAGATCGACCGCTTACAGCGTGTGTTGGAAACGAAACTCCCATTACCATTACTGAATTCCTAAATCCTCAGTGATTGTACACACTGTAAAGACTGTAAAGACAAAATTATTCAACCCGAACCTCCATCGCAAGGATGACTTGATCAGGACATTTCTCAGTGATAAGTTTTTAAGTTTTAAGTTTTTAGTTTGTCATACATTTACCCTCTGGGGTTTGAGGCTCTGAACAGAAACAGAAAAATACAGAAAAAAAACAACAACAATACTGTGAAATATTATTACAATTTAAAATAATGGTTTTCTATTTTAATATACTTTAAAATATAACGTATTTCTGTGATGCAAACATTTTTCCAGAATTATTCCTCACTGTGTCTCAAAATTATGTACATGAATCTGACTAAACTTGATACATTTTTCAGAGCTGATTCGGGCGTTCACTCTCTGTTGCATGTATCGCCTCAGAATTTGCGTCTGAATAGAGTGCATGCTCTGTGGGCATGGCTGCATCTCTCTGTTTTCAAACAGATTACATAAACAGAGGATATTTGTTTTCGATTTGTCTTACATGATTTAAAATGTGACATTTCAATGTTTCTTTAGATATATGTCTCATGTTTGTGTGATTAGTATCCACTAAGTTACAGTTCATTTTCTGAGGACTATCAGATTGGACTTCATTCAGAGCGAGACTGCAGCTCACGCATCATGCTAGTTTTCTTTATTTTGCAAAAAGCACAACATTTTGTTTTTACTGTGAATGTATACACATAAAAGAAAACATTCCACAGCTTTTAATAATATATAACTCTTATTTGTACGTCCAAAATTGCCAGAGTATTTTGAGTCTCTTTTGCACTGGTAAGAAAAAAACGGAGGTGGTGTCACCGGCGTGACCACCGACCTCTGAGTGTTAAGATGTTGCAACTATAACAGTGTGCGCACACCAAAAGCAAATTTAATTATTTGTGTATAAAAGTCAATGCAAAAAACGTGAATAGATGCGAATTTGTGCCGGGCAATGTGAATGACGCAAATTTGGCAACACAAATGCTTCAAATTAGGGCTGCATAATTAATCGAATTTCTAATCGCGATTACGATTACGGATGCCACGATTTCGTAATTGTTCAAAGGCGCGAATACAAGGGAAAATATCCACTTACATTATTCTACTACTACTTCACGACTACTTCAGAATGTAAAAGGTCTTACCTAGCATAAAAGGAGCTACCAGTGACGTAGGTGTACGCTGATGGGAAACACCAGGACCTGCCATTTTTAAAAAGCCATGTACACAACCTAGTGTTGTCAAAAATATTGATATTTCGTTAAGTATCGATACTGAAATATCTGAAACAATACCAATACTCCTTCCTGAAGTATCGATACACCAATACCAGCTGTGCGTGCTTGCTCTCCTCTCTGACAGTGAGTTGAGATGCATGCGCCTCCTCTCATTCACACAAAGTGCAGACACATAATAAAGCCGCCTTTGACATACAAGTGCCAAAATAACCTCCTTTTCACGGTTTATTAATGGTCATATACACTCAGAAACAATATCACAAGTCTTAAAGGGACAGTATCCGAATAAACGTGCCGCTCTCTATGTTGTTATTGTTAATCAAAAGACAAAAAGAAAATCACTTACTGCTCTTGACTGATTAACTTTTTTACCTTTAATTGATTAATCTGTATTTGATTTTACAATGGTATTTTATCCAATGTTATTTTACATTTGATTAGCCTACTTTTTTTCTTGTTTCTTACCTGATTACTATTGTTAGACCTACCTGAAAATAGAAAGCATTTAATTTCTATCTTTATTCTTTTGTATTTATTTGTTTTATAGTTAGTCATTTGTTCATTTGTTCTTATTTTATTACCGTTTACTTGTCTTTTTAAAAATTCAATTTACCATTTGAAATCAAGCTTCCTTGTGCTGTGTGTAAGATGTTGCAACAAAATTACCCCATTGTAAAAACAAATACATTGAGTTAGCAAATATTTGTGAGATAATTGTAATAGTAACTGATCAAAGTTTATATATGAGAAAAGCTTAAAAGCTTTATCATATGAAGTGATCTCTTCAGAAGAATTTTTTAATTGCCTAGACTAATAATAAATAAAAAATAATAAATAATATTAAAAATATCTATATGACATTATATATTTTTATTATATATTATTATATGTTTTTTCCCCCGTGGTATCGAAAATGGTATTGAATATCAGTACTTTTCAAGGTATCGTATCGAAGTTAGAAATTCCAGTATTGTGACAACACCAAAGCCTATATATTTACTCCACGAACTAACTCTACAAACATGGAAAAGAGTGATAGATGGACCTCTCAGCCTTACGCTAAGGAGAAAATCCAGCGTGACCAAGTAAAACATGATTATTGGTTCAAACAATGATATAAAGCTATTCAAAGCATCATTCAATGTAAATTGTGATAATCGTAATTAATAATCGCAATTACAATTTCAAGGGAACAATTGACAATTATGATTTTTGTCATAATCGTGCAGCCCTACTTCAAATGCGCAATATTCGCCTCGATCGCGTCCTCTGCGCAACTCGAGGGAAATTCGCATGACGTGTTGCCGTGCAAGCCAATCAGCAAACAGCTTATTGACATGTCTGGAAGACAGTTCCTGGAGAAGACAGTGAAATTCACAGAGTTGTGTGCACCTCTGGGTGGTGCTGTAAACTCGGACACGTTAGTGTTTGGCTTTCCAGCGTATCTGGGACTTCCACAACAGCTACAGAGGAGAAATAGCTGTTATCTCCAACATGGCTGATGATGGGAAAATGGCAGAAAGAAAACATCTCCATCCTTTGCAAGTGTATATGAAGAGAATTTGCTTTTGCAATGCAGAAAACAGCATCTTCTCAACATGTACACAACACAAACCAGCTACAGTGTTTAAAGGCGAAGTAGACATTCACAGGCAGCCAATGAAGACCATAGATTGGCATTATGCAAATTTGTTACATTGTCATGATTCGTTTCAGCAGTTCAGAATCTCATCTTTCTTTTGGGAGACAGTAACTTTGTTGTGCACTTTGATCTTTAAAATTTTGCAGAACTTTTACGTTCACAAACAACTGTATAACACAAAGCGCTGAAAACCTATTGTTTTTATTAATTGTAATAATATAATTATTTATTTTATATTATTTGAAATGGTAGGCAAAATGATGGTAAGAAAAGTCATAAGCCCAAATAGAGAGGCAGGTAGAGCGAGGTCAGTAAGATTTTCACAATCACAATCCAGTATGCAAATATTACAATGATATATATATGATTGTAATATTTGCATACTGGATTGTGATTGTCATCAGTGCCTATTGGATATACAGTTATTTATATATGTAAAGGAAATAAAGGTGAACAGGGTTTGGAAAGTATCTTGAATTCTTGTAATGTGAAGCACAACTGTGCCATATGTCAGCGTGCTGCCTTCAAGGCTATGGCTCCGACATCCAATGATTCTATTAGTGTGAGTCAATGGTAATCAAGAGGAAGTGCCTTGATGCGCTCTAATTATACACAGTAAAATTAATCCAGTTTCAAACTTCCTAATGATTCCATTCCGGCCCATTCCTCCAGGCAGAGTGCTGTCCCAATCTGTGCTAATATTGATACAGGAAAAGGTCTTGTGATTTCCAGGGATAAGCTCTAATGACTCTGACTCATGTGTTTGGTTCTGGGCCAGTGGAGTATTCAAAGCTTTCTCACAGCCTGGGCCAGTATGTGTTCTTTTAATCCCCTTTTATTTTACCCTTTCAAATGCAGGCTTACCAGATCCCACAAGGACGTATGTGCATACAAATTGCCCAAGGTTTGCTAGAAAGCACCCGAAACGCACCTGCATGCAAAAAGCAGGATCAGAGCCAAGCCACGTATATGGCGACATATGGTTATTTAAACGTTAATAATTGGGAACCTTTAATTCATTAAAGGATGCAGCAGTCTCACCTCTGTTGGCATCAGCCTTTGTGTCGACCCAAGGAAGAAATCAAATGGAGTAATTAGCTACATGCTCTTCCTTTACGCTAATAGAGATATATGGCACCATTCCCTCACCATCTTGACCTTTACTGATTCCACAAATGATTTCACTACATTAATATGCTTGCAAAAAGAGCTGTATTAAGAAATCTCTGTAAACGGAGCACTGATGTTATGCTCACATTGTACTAGGGATGCACCGATACCGATACTAGTATCGGTATCGGGCCGATACCAAGCTCATGTACTTGTACTCATACTCATAAATATTCCCCCGATACTAAAGACCGATACCTCACGTGACTTATCTGACAGTCCGTGCAGAGAGACTCCGGCGGCAGCAGCAGAAACAATGTCAGCCTCAGAGGTGTGGAAATACTTCAAAATTAATGATGACAGCACACACATTGCGAACTGCATGCTTTCAATCTCAATTCGTTATCGATTATTGAAGGCAGCATAGGTGGAATCGTGCTGAATGACACAGACCAGAAGTGCGCTCTCTCGCACGCGCTCTCTCTCTTTCTTTCTTCTGCGTGATCGTTTCTCCTTGCGCCTGAACGATCATAGTTGTCAAAATGTCCATCGTGTGTATTATCTCACATAAGTACTGACGGTTATGGCTTAAGTGGACGTAAACATTTGGGTGAAAACAGGAAATGTGTCAGTATCCATGGATTCCGTCTTAAAGGGACCATAGCCTATTTGTCATTAATAAAACAACTAAACAACAAATAAACCTACTGTATCTGAAAAATAAGTTTATTTAATTTGTATCTCTATAGTATGTGTTGTATTGTTTGTAATTTGTTTGTACATTTCTTTATATAACAACAATTATATATAAAGTTACTGGTAATTATGCCCTTTGAAGGTTATTGGACACTGAAATTTTGGATTTTTAAGTTTGTGACAAGCACATAAAAATGATTACTTTTTTCATTAGAGTAATAATAAAGAAGCTGTCCTACATTCATTAGTCTCACTGTGTTGTGCTTGGAAAACTGCAACATCAAAAAAAAAAAAGAGAGAGAGAGAAATGAATAAATGTATACTGTAGGTATCGGTACTAGAAAAAAAGTATCGGTACTCGGTCCTTAAAAAATGGTATCAGTGCATCCCTACATTGTACAAATCTTGTTTGTTTGCTCAGAGATGGGTTTTTCACACCGTGAATGTTCCCTGTGTGATTCACGATGGCCTTGTGCTCATATCGATCAGACATGAGCACCTTGTGGCTGATGCAGTGAGTGTCAAAGCTGAGAACTCACCCCAGAGATGTCCGTATTCTTATGTGCAATCAAGGACGGAGCTTGAGCAAGTGAATACAAACATTTGCTGGGATTTTTTTCAAGCTGAAAACGAGCTTGATGTCAGCACATCTATGGTGGTTATTCCTACCCTTCAGTGCTCACACGCTCTAAACTTCCTTTTGGACTTGGGTCTCGGGCATTTCGTCTGAGTGCTGAATATCAATGGACATGCAGGATGCATTAAGAATTCAGAAGGCAGCTCTTGCATAAGTGCATAACAGTAATTAGATGGTCTTTTCTCTGCGTTGTGCTGTCCTCTAATGGAAGCTATCATTGCGCTCTCCTTCACTCGTGTCGTTCAAGTATCACGCTGTCTTCAGGTTAAAAACTTTGGGTCTGAAGACTGCAAGTGTGCAGCTGATTTGATTAGATGTGCAGACAGATGGTTAATAAAGAAAAGAAAGGTCAGTGGCAGCAGGGGAAGGACCAAAAAAAACAAAAGCATTAAGATGACCATCTTAAAATTGAAGGTTAATTGGTTAAGTGCTGAGATTTTGGCTTTTGATGGTTCATCTTTTTTGTTCCCATTATGTGGCTATTTTGTTATTATTAACTACTGAAGGGAAGGTATTTGCTGATATTTAGAGATCAGCTTCAGATTCTTAGGCTGACTTTTTTTTTTTTTTACTTGCATATATAAAACAAGAACACTTATTTGATACTCTGTGTAGAAAAAAAAATAAACCTAAGGTCCTTTATTGGCTAATCAAACACAAACCTTTTTTTTTTTTTTTTTTTTTTGCAAAGATACACTATCATTCAAAGTTTGGGGTTGGTAAGATCTTTTTCATGTTTGTGCAAGAAGACTTTTATAATCAGCAAAGCTGCATTTATTTTAAATACAAAAATACAGTAAATACAGTAATATTGTGAAATATTATTACAATATAAATTAACTTTTGATTTTTATATTTTTTAAGATGTAATTCATTCCTGTGATGGCAAAGCTGAATTTTCAGCATCATTACTCCAGTCTTCAGTGTCACGTGATCCTTCAGAAATTATTTTAATTGGATGCTCAATATCTTTTCTTATAATTATCGATGTTGAAAACCGTTGTGCTGCATAATATTTTTATGCAATCGTGAAACCTTTTTTTAAGGATTCTTTGATAAGTAGAAAGTTCAAAAGAACAGCTGTTATTTTAAATGTCTTTATAGTCACATTTGATCAATTCAGTGCATCATTGTTTAATAAAATTAAACCCCCTTTCCAACCCCAACTTTTGAACAATAGTGTAAATGGGGAAAAAACTTTTAGTCATATTACAATAATATCACATGAAGTTATCAATATGATGCTTGAGATCATGTCAGTATAACTGTGGTAGGATGTATTGATTCTAGTAAACCTTGACATTTTCATTTATTTAATAGCCTAAGCCTCTGACGGCACAGCCACCACCAATGGGGCGTCTAGTTAATGACTTCAAATGCTTCTTGTTAGTTACATAGTAGCAAGTTAGCTAGATATCCATAAGCAGAATGTTTCTGTGTGAAGCCTTTACAAATGTAATTCCCCATTGCTCTGTTTGCTAAAACCAAAGATCCTATAATTTCAAACTGTTAAATGTACTTGATTGTAGAACGCTCCAACAATCCAAATAAAAGTGCTGAAAAATTGGATAAATATGAAAGATTTTTTTTCAAGCTTGAAGGATTTCTCAAAGCCCGGCCATTTAACCTTCTCCTGTTCTCCATTAATCCTATGGAAATCCCTCTGTCAGAGCCTGCTGCTAATGTAAGCAGCCAAACAGAAAAAGAGACCCTTTTTTGATTTCCTTCCCTTTCTTTTGCTTTTTTTCACAGTGCTGGATCTGAGTAGGATTATAGTTCCTGAAAAAGCTGCCTTTATGCTTGTATCAAACAGCGACATTAGGCTGAGTGTGAATGACGCTGAGTGTCAGGCAGTGAGATAGAAGGAGAGCAGAAGTGGTAGTGGATGCTGGGAGACAGATGTGAACCACTACACAATGTGAGGGCCTTGGAGTCTCAGTAGGCTGTGGATTTTCAGTCTATTTCCAAGAGAAGTGTGTGTGTTTGTGTGTTTGAGTAAGAGCTGGTCTGCCCTGGGGTGGTTTGCGGGAGCTTGACTCTGCCTCCCCTCTGTGCCAACCTGTCTCCCTTGCTGTCAATCATCCACAGGCAGCCTGTCGACTGATTGGCCGAGAACAGGCCTGTCGGTCGGGAGCTCGACCGTGACCTTACTCTGCATTTCTCAGCCTCTTTGCACGTATTTTCCATCTCACCTCTCAGATTTATCAAAACTGTGACTTTTTCTTGCTGCCTTCCTGAAAACGGATGTTCAACATTTTGGGGCTTTTTTATTTTTATTTATTTATTTTTTTTTTAGGGATGCACCGATCCACAGCCTGGATTGGAACTGGCACCCATACTGACCTTTTAAAATGGATTGAGTATTGGCCGAGTGTGACAGATCCAATTTAATACTGTTTGTTAGTCATGGTCATTACTGTCAAGCTCCAGAAGAAAAGATAAACAGACTTGAGCCAATGGTATTTTGGCATCAGTGGCATTAACTTGGCAAGATGCAATCTTAACTCGAATTAGATTTGAGAGCTTTACTCACCCGCCAGGACCCGATGTGCGATCCACCAATCAGAGAGGTTCCCGAATCTCAATCGACTTTTTGATTGGTTATAATGGAGAATATCTTGTGTTTTTCGTGAGTGCACAGCCATTTCCGGAAATGACAGAGCACACATGGGAACAGCACTAATGATTATTAATAATAATGATTATTCCTATTTCCGTAAATAATAAATCATATGGTGTTGAAGATTGAATGGAGGCTTATGCGTCGACTGAAGGTTGTCATGGAAATGTTTGATGTACACCAACCCCTGTCCATAAAGTTGAGTATTTAGAATGTCACAAAAAATAAATGGCCAAGATTATGACGCACATAATTCTTAATAAATTGCTGTCTATTTCAAATTATAGCCTAGAATTTAAGCAGTTGTATTCAACTTAATACACAATAAAACAATATACAGAAAGATTCATTTACAGAACTGGGGGCTTGTTCTGTTCTTGTGTCGGTAGACTAAATTTCTAAAATGAGGGACGGGCTACAAATCCGTGAGAACAGTTTACAAAACTGTGGGAAACTGCGAAAGCGTGCACAGGGGTTAATAATTTGTGGGTACGGACTGAAAAACAGAAGGTATGGTTTACGAATCTGAATGCATGGATTTGAAATTCGTGGGTATGGTTTTTAATCTGTGGGCTCAATTTGTTAAACCAATGGTATAATTAAAAAATCTGTGAGTACAGTTTATAAACTGAAGGGTTAAATTAAGACTGTGGCAACGGATTTGCGGATATTGTTTTTTTTCCTCCGACAGACGACTTCCCGGGCTCTGTAGTTTTGAATTTGCTGTAAGTAGATTAAAACCGTAGCCAGTAACATGCATACTTTATCTGAGTTCATCATTTGTATATTGGCAGGAAAAATAACCACACTTCTTAGTGAATAATCAGAATAATGAAAACTGAATTTTGCTCGAGTGTTTGCTCGGGTTTATGTCCTTACTATGATTATTAGAAATAATCGCATTATTTGTGCACATGTAAACATAGTCATTGTTAAATTAGACCTCATTCATTGCATCACAACTTTACTATAGGCTAACTAGGTAATTTTATTATTTAATATTCATGCAACAATAGTTATTACTTAACCATATAGCTATGCTAATTAATGACAGTGTTTCACACAGGATTTAGTGAGACTGTGGTGGGTGGACATCAGTCCCTCTAGGGGGTCCAGGGGCATGTCCCCCCGGAGGAAAATGTAAAAATTTTGTACATTTTAAATTTAAATGCATAAATCTGGTGCATTCTTAGATCAAAATTTAAGTGATTAGATCAATGAAGAAATTTGTTCTCTTGTAAACAAATTAGTGCTCTAAAAGTAATTATTTATTGGTGATGGTAGGGCACATTAGTCACGTACACAACATATAGTAGGCTAAATGATAGTTCATAAGTGGTATAACATGTAGAGTATACATTTAAACCATTAAAAATATGTAGCAAAAGAGGTTACCTTTGTTAAATTAATTTATTTTTAGAATAATTAGTGGGGGCCTGTATCTATACATCTGTATTTTTGAAACTAATGGACACTGTTTGATTTGTTAAACAATCCAGAATGCACTAAACACACTACTTCATTATAGAGAAAAACAACAAATTAATAAAAACATATAATCATAAACCAGGGGTCTCAAATTCAAATTGTCGGGGGGCCGTTTCTGTTATTGACACCTCATAGGAGGGCCATATTAACATTCAAGCGCAAGAAAGAAAATTTACTTTCCTTTGCATTATTTCTCATTTACTTTCATTAGGGCAACTAAAATGTTTTTATACCTAAACTATAAATATTTTATTTACCATACTAAATGTAAACAGCAGTGTCTCTCTCATTGTTACAGAGTGTAATATAATACTATTACTAATATAATACTACTAATATAGCCTACTAATTTAATGCTATTAATTGCAATAGTCTGGTGCAACTTCTCACATCCAACAAGGTGCATGGAATAAAAAATATGTAATTTATGAACAAAACCAGCAAAATTTGTGGCGTGGAGGGGTCAGAAATAAACAAAAAACTGGAGCTATATATATATATATATATATATATATATATATAACTTTATTTTGCCAAAAAATAAAAAGCTCTCATACATACATTATTAGATTTTAACATCTAGTGGAAGTATTTTCCCTTACTTCATGTTAGCTTAAATAACATTAAAATCTTGCACTGAACAACACTGTACTGAACAAATACAATCCCTGAATACATTTGTACACTCTTCTGTTTCTTGACAGACACCTGCAGCACTTGTGCTCACACAGTCTGAGACACATTTGTCCAAGATGCCGTTTGAACATCGGTAACGTTGAATGGCTGCATCGGACGCGTTTCGGTGGTTTAAATCAACGCTCGTGACTTAAAGTCATGAGCTTTTACTGTAATTTAGGCAAGCGCGCTCATAATAGAAGCGACGTGGTTGAGAGCGCGGCTCATGGTTGCATAGCAACGACAGACGCCACTGGAGCAAAAGCGCATTGGAGTTCCGGTTATGGCGTCGAGCTGAACGGCAGCATTTCTCCCCGCTCCGTCGCCGAACTTAAGATTTTCGCTGCAAAAACGCCTAACTCCTATTCTAAAGCTACTTAAAGTCAACCTAATGTCATTGTAAGTTAAACATGCCCAGGGGAGTATCAAAGAGTAAATATAAGAAATCGCTTAACTCTCTGGACTTTCAAATTAGTGAGGACAGTGTCTCAGAACCCGAACATAGTGAAGGAGACGCCATGTCGGTGGTCACAGACAGCGCGCAGGTGAACGAGGTAACCAGCGCTGATATTATGCAAGCCATCAAATCCCTCAAACATGACTTTCATGCAGAAATTAGTGGTGTGTTAACGGCTATTAAGGATGTTCAGGCGAACATACATGAGTGCAACGGGCGCATCACACAGGCTGAAGAGCGGGTATCCTCGGCGGAGGATTCAATTAGCGGCCTGCAGACAAAAGTCAGTGCGTTGGAAAGAAAGGTGAAGTTTTTGGAAACGAAGGCAGATGATCTGGAAAACAGAAGCCTTCGCAATAACATGAGAATCGTGGGCATACCAGAGAAGGAGGAGGGGGCGGATTCTTGCGCTTTTATGGAAAACTGGTTTACCGAAAATCTAAATGTGCAGCCGCCGGTGGTATTGGAGAGAGCTCACCGCATTACCGGATCGACGAGCGCCCCCGCCTCCACCCCGCGAACCTTCATTGTGAAGTTTCTAAACTATCGAGACAAGGAGCGTGTATGGAGAGCATCAAGAGCAAAAGGCCAGTTGATCTACAAGAATAACAGCATCAGGTTCCACCCGGATTTATCGGCTGAAGTATATAAACAACAGCGAGAATTCTATGAGGTGCGGCAGAAGTTAAGGGAGAAGGGAGTTGACAAACACAGGATACTTTTTCCAGCCAAGTTGCTTGTGACCCATGGGGGACGCACATACACTTTCAACACGCCTGCTGCAGTCTATCAGTTCATTAGTGGTCTGGGAGGAGACGCATGATAAAGCTATGGTGACATTTCTTTCAAGGCCTTTTTTTGCTGCTCGCTTCCCTCCCTGCTCTTCCGTAACAATAACTTGCTGCGTGACTATATTAGGGAGGTAAGCCACTACTTGCTGTTTTCATAAGCAGTTTTCATTGGTTTCTAAATTGTTGGATGACTTTATGGGCGTAAAGGCAATAGCACTAAATCCTCTTCAGTGGCGGATAAAGGATCTTTTTTTTTATTATTATTATTACTATTTTTTTTTTTTTTTTTTTTTCTCACTTTATTTTAAAAACTGTGGCGATGAGAGTGGGAGACATAAACGCAGGACATCTGTGATGGTCGGAGGGGACACAGATTTACTGCGGGACTGCAATAACGAGCTTGCAGTCAAGGCCCAGTCTCCTTTATGGAGGTTCTGGATAATCCTTCACTTCCTTGCAAAACTTTTTCTTTCACGGCCGACTCAAGTGCTTTATATGGTTTTGTTAATGTTACTGCAAGGAAGACTTGTATGTTTATGGGTGAATAAATTGGAAGCCTGGACGCAAAATGTTATCATGTATATAGTTACAGTGTTCGTGTTAATGTTTTATTTTACAACATGGGATATGTATAACAATGAGCCCCAAGAACATAAAAGAACCGCAATGTGCGATAAATGGTTTGCATACGTAAGCGTTAATGGATAGCATAAGAGTAATTAGCTATAATGTTAAGGGCTTACATAACCCCATAAAAAGGAAAAAAATTCTCAATGAGCTTAAACATCTTAACTGTACTATAGCCTTTATACAAGAAAGCCACCTATCAGATTCTGAACACATGAAACTTAAAAGGTCATGGGCCAGCCAAGTGTATTTTTCATCTCATGGTTCAGGGAGAAGGCGTGGAGTGGCAATATTGTTGCACAGCTCACTGCAGTTTTGTTTACACTCAGAAACTACTGATAAAGAGGGAGATTTATTTTGGTAAATGGATCCATCTGTGGTGTGAATGTCTCTATGCTGAACATCTACGCTCCAAATGAAAGCAATCCTAATTTTTTTAAGAAAATTTGTGAAATGATTATAGAAAAAGCTAAAGGAATCATTTTGATTGGAGGTGATTTTAATTGCATTTTGTCAAATAGGATGGATAAAAACCCACCATCATTTGCCAGGCTTTCAGGGACCAATAGGATTTTAAAACAAATGGTGGAGGATCTGGGTATGATTGATGCATGGAGACATATTCACCCAAGAGATCGGGACTACACATTCTATTCAAACCCACACTCCTCATATTCCAGGATTGATTATTTCTTTGTTGCTAAAAATGAGTCTTACAGAGTCCTAGATTGTAAAATACATAACATAACTTTAAGTGACCATGCCCCAGTTAGTTTGATTTGGGATTTGGGTAGGGGTTATAACCCAAGTTTATGGCGTCTAAATGTCTCACTTCTAAACGATAATGCATTTAAAGATCATATAAAGACGGAATTGGACCAATACCTTCATTTTAATGACACGAGTGAGACATCACCAGTGACCTTGTGGGAGGCGGCTAAGGTAGTTTTGAGGGGAAAGATAATTTCATTTGCATCAGCTAAGACGAGACTTAGAGAAGCCAAACGTAAAGAACTTGAAGAACAAATTAAACAGTTAGAACAGAGACATAAAAGTCAACTATCTACAAAGGATCTAACTCAGCTTAAGGAAGCCAGGAGAGCTTTGGGAGACTTGCTCACAAATAATACTGAGAGAAATTTAAGATTTTTAAAACAGCGCTATTATGAACATGGGAGTAGAGCAAGTAAATTATTAGCATTCCAACTAAAAAAACAGATGAGTCTAACAGTTGTACAGAAAATTAAACATAACAACTCAGATAAGCCCTTTCTGTATAAGCCAGATGAGATATCGGGAGCTTTTGCCACTTTTTATAAGAAACTGTACTCAAATACAGACACATGTACAGAATTTGGAAAAATTGATGCCTACTTAGAAAACATAAATCTGCCAAAGCTATCAGAAGAAGACTCACAAGCTATTGATCGACCCATTATGAGAGAAGAAATTGTAGAAACAATCAAGGGGTTAAAAAACGGCAAAAGTCCGGGCTCGGATGGATACTGTAACGAATTTTATAAGGCCTTTGTAGATGATATAAGCCCTATTTTAGAGAAAGCATATGCTTATGCATTTGAAAGGGGAATTCCCACCAAATTGGAAAGAGACAATAATTTCGGTTATTCATAAGGAGGGAAAGGACCCTACAGAGTGCAGTTCATATAGACCCATAGCGCTTCAAAACTCGGACTGCAAAATATTGACCTCTATACTGGCAAAAAGACTTAAAACAGTTATAACGACTCTAGTGCATCCGGACCAGACAGGCTTTATTACTGGTCGCCAGCTGTCTGATAACATTCGTCGGCTACTGAATGTTATGTCCTATGCCAAGTCTAAACCAGTGCCATGTATGGCATTAGCTTTGGATGCAGAAAAAGCATTCGACCGTGTCTCCTGGCCTTTCCTTTTTAGTGTTTTGAGGAAATTTGGTTTGGGTCCTGGATTTGTTAAATGGGTCCAACTGTTATGCTCATCTCCAAAAGCGACAGTAAGGGTAAATGGGTGTTTCTCACAAAAATTTCTGTTGGGGAGGGGTTGCAGACAGGGGGATCCTCTTTCGCCTCTTCTTTTTGCCCTTAGTATAGAGCCCCTTGCACAGCTAATACGAGATAGTACAGATATTAGTGGTATTGAAGTGAGTGGAGAGGAACACAGGCTGTCGCTATACGCAGACGATGTAATTGTGTATATCTCAGATCCCACAAAGTCTGTTCCAAATTTAATGAAATGTACTGAGACCTTTGGATTTTACTCAGGTTACAAAATAAATGTGACTAAGACAGAAGCACTCCCCATGAACAATTTAATCTCCCCACAGATGAAATCTGCTTTCTCATTTAGATGGCCCAAGGAGGGTATTAAATATTTGGGAATAAATATACCCTCTGATCTTAGTTTATATCAAAGTAATTATATTAAATTAATAGATAAAATTAAGCACGATTTGAATCGCTGGAATACACTTCCCCTTACTTTAATAGGCAGGGTGGAGGCTGTTAGGATGAATGTTCTCCCAAGGCTCCTTTTTCTATTTCAAACTCTACCAATCTCTCCGCCTAAATCTACTTTTAGTCTTTTAGATCGTCTCATCTCAAGATTTATATGGCAGGGTAGGAGACCCAGAGTTAGATATAAAGTCTTACAATTGGCAAAAACTAAAGGGGGTCTAGGACTACCCAACTTGAAACATTACTGGTTAGCGTCACAATTACGTGCAATGATAGTGTGGCTATCAGATGATACAAGCACAAGATGGCTCAATATAGAAAAAAGTTACAGTCCTGATATGCCTTTGTCAGTGATCCCCTTTAATAGGCTTAAATCCACCAGAGAACTTTTGGGAGAATGGTCGAACACAACATGTATAGCTTGGAAGGAAATACAACAAATGTTTAAGCTAACAGGCAATTTCTCTGTTTTGAGTTCAATTACTTATATTCGAGATTTTCTTCCATTGAGACTTGATACAGGATTCAAAAACTGGAAACTTTTGAACCTTCATTATGTACACCAATTATTTAGTAATAATAACTTCAAATCATTTGAACAACTGAGAATAGAGTTTAAACTACTAAGAACAGATTTTTTCAGGTACCTACAATTAAGGAGTTACATACTAAAACACCCAAACTGGAACAGATTAATAGAGCCCTCCCTTTTAGAACGGTATTTATTAAAAATTCAGGGTGGAGAACATATGAGGAAACCAATAACCAATGTTTATAAGATCATTGCTTCAATGACAAAAGACAATTCATTCTATGTGAAAGACAAGTGGACTAGGGAGCTACGGCTTGAAATAAGTGAAGAAGTTTGGTTGGAGGTATGTACTCAGGCTCATAAAGTTACTAATGCCAACTTGTGGAAGGAATTTCAATGGAAAATAAATAACAGATTTTTCAGAACACCACAAGTTATGGCTAAAATGAATCCAAATCAATCAAGTCAGTGTTGGAGGGGGTGTGGAGAGACAATGGCTACTCACTCACATATTTTTTGGGAATGCCCTTTGTTGGATAACTTTTGGAAATCCATTTTTACATATATTAATAAAGTTTTGAATGTTGATCTGATAAAAGACCCTCTGATAGCAATCCTAGGGATTAAACCAGTAGTGATACACAGTAGGAAAAAGATGTATTTATTACAGATACTACTGATAGCAGCAAAGAAAGCCATTACAAAAAAGTGGCTTAAAAATGAACCACCAAACCAAGCTGAGTGGCTAACAATTTTGAGAAATATTTACACTATGGAAAAAATTACTTATTCATTGAGATTACAAAGGGAACTTTTTATTGAAAGATGGGCACCATTAATGACGGTGATGGAGGACCATTAGAACTAACTGGTTATATTTGCCAGGGGAACTTGAATACAACCCATGTTTTGTTTTAAGTTGATGTTTATTTTGTTCAAATTGTTTGCTTTAAATACTGTTAATGATTTTCTTATTTCTTTTTTTCTTTGTATTTTTGGACATATTTTCTGTGGAATTGATCATACATGTAAAGATGCGTGAATGTTATGATCCCCTGTAAAAGATATTGTTTCTGTGTGCAAGTAATTGTTGTAAAAGGAGATCTGAAGAAAATTCAAAATAAAAAATGAGTAACAAAAAAAAAAGCGCATTGGAAAGAAGGAGAATGCGGCACGGCGCCGCTTATGTGACGCGATATGTGAATGCCCCTTAGAACGGTGACTTTTTCTTTGCATATTAGTCATAATGTCCCGCGGGCCGGCAGTTTGAGACCATAAGTGATAACAAAATAAAACAAAAGTTTTAGAATAACTCGCGGGCCGCACTAACACTAAACTTTGATGTCAGGTGGGGGGCCACAAAATATCATCCCGCGGGCCTGTTTGAGACCCCTGTCATAAACTGACCAATAAATAAATAAACTAGGTGACTATATAATTCAGCAGCAAAAAGTATGCTAGCCTAATTCTTGAGAAAAATTTTGCACAGTAATTTTATAAAATCTAAATATGTTAATAAACAGTTTAACATAACTATTTGTCTTCCTATGAAATGAAAAGACTGTTTACATTTGATTTATATTTATATATGAATGTAAAGACCTATATGTATTTATAATAATCTAGGATTAAAAGACGTTTATTTTAAATGTATTGTGCAGCTTTTTAATGGGTCAACAAGATATGATAGTATGAAACGCTTCAAAACAGCAGCACAAACCACTTATGCGCATCCTGGGTGCAGAATGATGTGCTTAAAGCAATATGGAGTCACAGCACGCAGTTGCGCTGCGCATTGAAGAGTTAATGACACAAAGAGAATCCCTGTGTATATCTACATCTAACAGTTTATTGATCATTTGTTTCTTTTCACTTTTAAATTCCAGTTATTGTGCATGACGCCAATTCATAGTCCTTGTGTTACGCAATCTAACAGACACACTGTAGCCTGTATGATGACATCGTTCAGAAACAGCAATAAACTCCAGCAAGATGAAGTCATTTTATGCAAATCCACAGACCTTTATCTACATATCAAGTATTATAATGGGAATATATCATATTGGAGAGTTTTACCGTGCTGACTGTCGTTACCGAACACGACTCGCAGTTTGAGTGCTGAACAGAGAATGATTGACAGCTGCAGCGGAGGGAAGATGAGTTTCCGTGAACTTAAATTTAACGATGCACATATTCTTCTGTCCCTCACATGAAGCTATGGAATGGCTTCAGATGACTTTGAATATAGTGAACGAAAACCTATTTGGTGCTAGTCTGTTTCTTTTGCTCTATGACTCCCATTTTTGCCGTATTAAAGAGTGCTTATTATTATTATTATCAACCGTTATTTAAATATCGCGACAGGCCTAATTTGAGACTGGCAGGACAAATTAGAATGTGGCAGTCCGCCACAGTTTAGTTAATGTATGGGAAACACTGACTATTACAGTAATAAGAACTGTCTACTGCTCTTATGAATGCTTTTAGATTGACTTTGTGAAATGTTAACTACTAAACTGAATGAAATAGCATAGCCTTCTTCATGGCCAGTGTTTGCATATTTTATATATTTAATTCTGTAATCTAATTGTTCTACAGATATGTGTTCTTGATAGTGTTGATACCATTTCTTACAGATAAAATCATGATGATCATTTCATTTGTCTTGCCGAATTTGCTATCCTTTCAGCAGTAACCTGCCTACACTGTCTATGGGTCTTTTTTGATTACTGCCAGTTTAAGTGCCAGCGATGCAGTGTTGCCAGATATTGCTACGAAAAAAAACACAAAAAACAAAACAAAACAAAACTGAAATAAGTTAAAGTCTTGTTTTTTGGAAATAATATGAAGATATCGATAACCCTAGCCTGCAAATTCCCTCTTTATTACCTTTTATAAAGTGTCACATTATGTTAAAAAATGCCTGTTACATTACTTTATATTTATACTGTTCTTTCTTATTTGTATTATTTAATACAAATGGTTGGCTTATTTGAATTTACTCTTTCCGCCATTCAAAATGCATTTTTTAATTAAGATAATACCAGATTTAGCAAGGGTGCCATTACTTTTACTTTTATTTACCATTACATTCACTTTTGTATATCTTTATATAAAATGGAAAAACTTGATGGAAAGACTTAAACAAAAATTAAATTGTTGGCTAAATAAACTAAATAAGTTTAAAGGGATAGCGCGTACACACCTCACGCACCGTTTGCCGTGAGCAAGGAAGTTGGACATAGTGGTGTATTAGAGGTAAAAAATTATATAAATACTGTTCGGTTTCTCGCACAAACTGATCGTTACGTGTCTTAGGACATCAATGTGTTGTCACAAGTCTCAGAGTTTCATTTGGATATGTCTGTGCATGTTATTCTGACTCTTATAAATTGTGTATGACTGACAGACTGCAACGGTTGCAGTTAAAAATCATCATTTGTGTTCTACTGAAGAAACAAAGTCATCTACATCTTGGATGCCATCAAATTTTCATTTTTGGGCAAACTATCCCTTTAAGCTGAATTACTAATTTTACTAAATGTAAAACTGAAAAAAAATAAATAAAAAAAAAAAAAAAAAAAAAAATATATATATATATATATATATATATATTTATACATATTTTTAAATATGTACTATAGTGTGTTTCTTTACACATATCGTAATCAGTTCTTTACACTAGGGTTGCACGGTGTACCGGTACTACGGTAGTATCGCGATACTAAAGCTTCAAAATACTGGCGATGCCATTGTATTTTTCAAACGGTAGTATCGTCAGTACCGTAAGGAATGTTGTATGTGCGGCAGGTACACTTCAATTGAACATGCGTGCCTGCAAAAACATTACAAGAGACTGCCGTTGACTGTCTGCTGTGCCCTGTGTAGTAAATGCTCTGTAGAATTAGCGCCTTATTGTTTCCTGATGCTTCAGTTAATTTTGCAATGAGATAAAGTTGCGCTTGCACGTTGTTGTTGTCATTTAATCTGGAGGAAGGGTCTGAAATTCACTTAATTAACATCATAAAATCTTTATATAAGACTGAATTCTCGCAGTTTTCCGTTGCTCATTTGGCCACTTCTGGAAAAGATTAAATAGTTTGTTTCTAGAAACACGACAAACACGATTCAGACAAATGCACTTCCATTCATCAATAAGTTATAGCGGGTTTGCTCTCGGTTCTTATCAATCATACCAATCGTGATTTTTTAATTATAAATGTATTATATGTTTTAATATAGGCTACATAGCCTACTGCTCTCCAGTCAGGGTTAGATATTTCAAGATAGGCTAGCAAAAATGCTCCTGATAGTTCGTGACACGAGCAAGAGGGCTGTTTTTTTTTCGTTTCTAAATGAATCTGTTTTTGAACAAATTGGGCGAGTCACTGACTCACTAATCCATTCATTAAGAAAGTCATTTGCTTCGTTCCTGAATGAATCAGCCGTTTTGAACGAATCGGTTGAATGATTCATTGACTTGATCATTAACACTTGCTGCCACCTACTGGCGACTTTAGTCTCCCATCTAAAAGTAGGTCTATTCTATCATTTTTTACCATCTAAAAGTAGGTCTATTCTATCATTTTTTTCCGCCAACATTTTTATTTCTATATTCAAATTTTATATTTGAAACATTAATATCATAACATTATTTATGCAATTGTAATTGAAGTGTAAATGCATAAATGTTACATCGTAATGTCAGTTCATACAGCTTCTGTGCAGTGCTAAGATGAATTTTGTTTACAATGATTCATTTGATTGGTAATAAAAGCCTGTTATTCATTCTCATTAATGAAGTAGGCTATTCAGAGAAAAATCTGGTCTGTTTTCAGGGCAATTCCAGCGTTATGGACGTGACATTTGGAGTCAAAACTTGAAATATAAACGCTCAAAGAATGCATTTAATAGTAACATATTGAACCGTCTATTTATATATTCATAATCCCTTACTAAAGGAGTCCAGACATTAGAAAAATGTCAGTCTATTCAACTGTTTTATATTTTAGATGAGGGAAATATACAGCGTTACGGACGTGACAAAAAAAAGTCACTAAGTTTTGGGTGACAACATTTTTTAAGAATTCTGTGAATTACATTGCGCAAACCAAAAGTAATACTGCCCACTGAATGAAGAAGGGTTGGCTCTTCACAGAGCATAAAATAATAATTTTATTTCATTTTTCATGTTCGCATTAATGAGGAAAAAACAACGTTAAGGATGTGACAGTTTTCCGTTACGGATGTGACCGGTCTGAAAGCGGCACAAAAGACTGGTTTAAAACTGCTTTAAAACTTTCACAGAGACCTCAAGCAAGCATTTAAACCACCAAATACTGAAATCTGGGATACCAGTATGGTAAGACTCCACAATTTATCAACTTTTTACTAAACTTTATACAAATGTAACGTTATACTCTGTAGTGCAAAAGGTTATGGATTAGACCTATTTCTCATGTTGACAAGCATATGCGTTGTTCAAGAATCAATTTAGAGACCATGATTTTCCTTCTTACAGAACTGCTTGCTAAAATACATTGAAAAATATTAATGTTTATCATAAAGCAGTTTAAAATCGCATGTTTTCCCCACAGTCAGGTGAACCGATTGACACTATTGCCAATCGCAATCATGTCAGTTTTATGTTTTGTGTATGAATGACCACACGTTTTTTTTCGTCTAGTTTTCAGAGTTTAAAGCGGAGTCTTGAGTCAAAATGATCAAACTTTATTTCAAGTCAAAATTATTGCAATCTTATTATTTTCATTTTGTCAGCTTGATCGCGCGGATTGTGATCAATAGGCTAGGCTATTCATTTTTAACCAACCGGTAACGCGACATCCCAATTCCAGAGGGAAGTGTCCTATGAGACACAATGCTCTTCTATAAGTTGTACTGTATCATATAGGCCTACCTTTTGATGTTCATATTTCGTTCTCTGGCAAGAGGAAGAGAAGATCGGTTCATGTGCACCTGATCCGCCGCTTACAGGCGCTGCAGTAGCTAATCTGTCACGCGCCGTAGGCTATTAAAGAGCGACATCTATTGTTTAAATTTTGTTATAAAATCGACTGAATTTGAAAGTTAAACCTTTTTCATATTAAAACTAACAAAGCACAAAGAGTATTGCGATTATTGGATATGTTCTGATATGGTAAGCCTGAAACAGATCACAGCAATATAAAGAAGCAAACTCATAGGATTTAATATGAAGCGTCCGTAACGGTCACGCCCGTAACGCTTATTATGGTTGTTCAGAGTAACGTAGTGAAATGAATTGTTGATCCTAATAAGCATAAACATAATTTAGCTTTGCATATAAAGTTTCAAGTTATTTGCATTTATAATTGTTATATGACATAAACTTAATCATTAAAACGTTACGGACGTGACAGAGCACTGAAGCGTCCTGACCTCTTTATTCTAGCTCTTATAAATTCATCAGGCAGTGCTGTTATGACTAAATGAGTGTATTTATTTCTCAGGCATGTATCCATCTTTCTACACAATGCTTACTGCTAAAATAAAGTTTAAAAAAATGGGGTCTTTGATCCCTTTTTTGAAAGCATGAAATATGGTTGGTTGAAAATTTAATTTAAGCATTGTTGCTTACCACATATATTGTGGATAAACAAGGCAATTTTCTTAAAATTTCTGTTAGAGCACATTAATACAGTATATTACAGACCTAAATGGACAAATTAAAAAGGGTTTTGTTCTTTTGGTTAAAACTTTTTTTTTTCATGGTAAAGATGACCTTTGCGTGGAATTGCCCTTCATGTTTTTTATGAAAGTTTGGTTCATTTTGTATACTGCATGGTATCGCGATACTACTTGGTATCGTGATACTTCAGCTGGTATAGTATCGTAAGACATTTTTATGGTATCGTGACAACCCTACTTTACACATTATTGTAATCAGTTCCACACACTCTATTGATTGTGGACAGGAAATAATGAACAGGAGAAATGAAACTTGCATCACCCACATAAGCTGAAACACACTAACTACTGGTCTACGGCTCCATCTGTCTTTTATCTATGAGATTATTTAGCTATATCATGGGCTCAGTGAATGGAAACACTTTCATAAGTGCTTTTGAGTGTTGAGATTCATGTAGAACTCTCTCTGGATGGAGTTTGGCTGAATCAAAGCACAGCAATAGAAAGCGTCTGCCAACAGAAGTGGGCTGAGGCTCCTTACACACAAATACTTGTTGATTTGATATGAGCTATGTTTGTTTCTGTTTATTAAAGAGTCCTAGGAATGGATGCCAAAAGACTAACGAGAATCATTTCTGGAGATTGTTGAAGCTGGCAGTGAGATTTCTCGGTGTGGATTAAAACAGTCATATTCTACGCATGAATTTCTTATTTTGCTTTTATTGTAGGGTACAAATCAACTGTTTACTCAGATTTAATTAGGTTCATCATTTCGTTTTATCACAACTGAGCAGAACAAAGAAAACATGACATGTCAGTGTTGTATAGATCTTATTCTTATAGTAGCTGGCAGGGTTTAATCTGGTTACTATAGCAAAAAATGCCATTGCAAGAGACACACTTCATCGCTGTGTATGCTGTATATGCAGATCTGCATACATATACGTTATCTCTTAATGGACTGAATACCAAGCTGATTTATGATGAGTACTTCTTAGTACACAAAAATGCATTAATGTTAACACTTAATAATATTAGTCGTGCAAAAATCACTCTTGGTAAGAAGGACAGAGATTCTGGAAAAGATGTCAGTCTTTTAACTGAGCTAGTGGACATTGTGCTTCATCCAGCATTTTCCTAAAAATACAAGCACACGCTTTGCAAAGGAGCCCATCTTTTTTTACTGTTCCTTCCGACTGCACGCCATAAATATATGTCGCATCAAAATCCATGTTAATTTCTCTCCAAATAAATGATGAATTTGATTTGCTTATGTCTTGCCATTCATGTGTACGCAGCCAAGTGATGCTTAAAGTCGACATGAAATCAAAATTGACCCGATTTACTTTGTTAGTGCATATTACTAATCTTGTGGTGAACAATTAATCCATGCAAGTTAATAGACAGAAAAAAAAAGTGTTTGTCATGGTAATCTTTAATTAGAATCTGAAAAGTTACTTCCGGTCTGGAATGGCGTTCCTTCCCTGATGACTTCAGTTTGATGGCTTGGGTTGAAAACGCTTAAACCACTCCCCTCCAACATTAGTCTGCTATGAGCGAGAGATTGAGAAGAGGAGCGCTAAAGTAAAATCCTGCCCTCTATTCTATATTCCGTTTCACTTAGAAATACGTCACAACACTGGAGCAAAGTCGTTTGCAACTTCTGGTTCACAGGGACTCTAAGCTAAATACAGAGTAGCACTTGAGGGGGAGTGGCTTCCTTTCTTCATCTCCATGGTACCCACAACCAAGCTCCCTCTGTGCATGTTCAAGTTAAATCACATTGATTTTTTATTATAGAAATGTATGTGTTACAGATCCTCATGTTTCCGTTTTCCCCTGTGACCTAGTTTCCCCATTCTGTTCATTAGTTCATTTGCTGCACCTGTGTCTAATCATCCCATCACCTTGTTAAGTTCCCTTTGTTTGATACTTGTATTTAAGCCCTGTGTTCACCCTCATTCCTCATCCGTTCTCGTCTATGTAAGGTTGTGTTTATTTTACGTGTTATTATTAAAGCCTGTATTCTTCAACTTTCCTTCATTTAACCTGGTGTTTGCTACCAACTGTGACAGTATGTGGATGTATGATATGCTGCCATGATGGAATGTATTGATTTAGCAGTCAGACTGAGAGAAAAGACCATGTGTCTTGGATAGTGAGTGCAATTAGTATGGCTTGCAAGAATTCTTATTAATATTGTACATATTTAAGGTTAGGGGTTGAACAAACGAGTATTAATAATGCCATGACATGAAAATTAGAGATTCTTAGCTTTTATTTAATGTGTTAGCTTTAAGTCCATCTACCCTTCAAAAAATTGGGCGCAGTTTTTATATATATATATATATAATTTTTTTTTTTTTTTTTTATAAATAAATACTTTTATTCAGCAAGGACACATTAATCAAAAGTGACATTTTTGTTTCAATTAAATGCTGTTCTTTTGAACTTTCTATTCATTAAACAATATTAAGCAGCACATCTGTCCTCAACATGTTTGTTGAGCACCAAATCAGCATATTGGAATGATTTCTGAATTGGGTGTCACATTGCAATACAAAAATGTAACAATATTGTATCGTTGATAGTGACAATGTGTGTTGTACATAGTTCACCCAAAATGAAAATTACTGTGTGAGGAAAAAATCCAAGTTTACAGAGTTTTAGGGCCCTTTTTTCACAATCTATGTTCATGGTCTAAAGCGCATGGCGCAAGTGCACTTAGGGCATGTCTGAATCAACTTTTGCTAGATTAACGATGGTAAAATTGTCTGGAGTGTCCCGTGCATGGTCTAAATGTGTTGTCCTTATTCTCTTAATGAGTAATGGGTGTGTTTTGGGCATAATGTGCAATAAACCAATCAGAGAACCAATCAATCTCCCATTTCCTTTAAAAGCCATTTGCGCTTGTGCCATGGCAGATTCGCTATTTACATGGAGCAGAAAAAACTGAATGCTTCTCTAGTGAAGAAAGGGATAAAGTGCACAAGCAGACCATCTACGGGACAGGCTGGATTCCACCAAAACATTTTTATCTTTATTCACACAATAATAATCTTTTACATTGTAATCCTTTTATTTTTAATATTTGGCATGTTTGTATGCTGCTGAGTGTCCCTGTGTGTGCATTGTGCACACGCCTATAAGCACATACTACTAACACTCCCTTTAAATAACACAAAAAATATTGCACCATTGACCAACTTGAAACCTGGTCTAAAGTCAATGGCACAATATTTTTTTTTTGTTATTTACAGGGCGCGTTAGTAATATGTGCCTATAGGTGGGTGCACAACATGCGCACACTCTGCTTATTACAGCCTATTTCAGTTGCCTCAAAATAGCAATACGCCAATGATGTGCCTGAACACACCTTGTTTTCAGTCCAGCACGGCCATGAACACACAAATGGGAAATGCCATGCATTTGCTATTTAAACAATGTGGCGCAGCACGTGAAAATGATAATTGCGTCAGGCTGATACTAGCAAAAAACACTTGCGTCGCGCCTGGCGCCATATTGCACTGCATTGCACCGGATGTATGATAAGGCCCTTAGTGTCAGTACTACATTAATCTACTGTATATAATGTTGAATATAATGTATAATAATGCAATATGGGTATATTTGTGGGTCCTGATAATGCCAAATGTCTTACGTTACCAGTAAAAAGTGGCCTACATTATTTTAAATATATCTAGTCATTGACAGATATTGCAAACATATTCATCTAAAATAAATCTGTGTTTCAGCGTTAGAATCATTAATATTTTTATTCTGGTTTATCCTGGTCTTTTTTTGTCACCATTGTCCTTTGCATTGGGTTACCAGAACCAAGTTCAAGCCTATTCATTTCCACTTCCAATGTAATACTAAATTTAGCATTTTAATCAACAGAACTTTTTTTGTTATCCTTTTTACCATATGTCTTGGAGTATCACAATAATATTGTATCGTATCGATATATCAAATCGTGACATGAGGGTATCAATTCACCCCTATTTCTGAAGGATCATGTGACACTGGAGACTGGAGTAATGGATGCTGAAAATACATCTTTGCCTTAGCTTCTTGACAAGTTGCCTTTGTTCCTCTCTTGTAAGTCGCTTTAGATAAAAGTGTCTGCTAAATGAATGAATTAATTAAAACACACCTTCCCCTAATACATCCTGCAACCATAGCAAATTTATGGCTATGATGTAAAATCTATTGGTTATTTAATAGGGGTGTAACGGTACAATGGTTTATTCATCCTGAACCATCACGGTACGGATGTCACGGTTCGATTCATGCAGTTAGACGACGAATACAGTCAGTCACAGGTGAAAGATACAGTACAACTTACTGAAACGTATCATATCTCGTGTAATTGCTCAATCAGTGTTTCAACCGCAGAAACATTTCAGTAAAACAGTGTCACGTAGTATTACATTTACCTCAGAAAATCCATTCAGTGTCAAGTACAACTTGTTAGTTCGCTAGAGAAACAAACTGTTTTGCTAAATATATGCACTATATTAGCCTATATATTAATTAGGGGTGGTTAATCTGTCTGATTTCCCGATTCGATTCGATTACGATTATTGAAGTCCCGATTCGATTACAGTCGATTTTCGATTATTAACGATTCTCGATTAGCGATTATTGATTTTCCATTTCACAACAGTAAACGAAAATACACTACAAAGTGATTGCAGTATTAAAAAAAAAGTCAGCTACTGAATTACTTAACTCTTTCATTGAGTAACAACAACTCAAAGCACTTTCTGTGTCTTGTAGTTATAACAGAATTATTTGTATGTAGCTTATGTTCTGTAGAACACAGAAATGAATACATCACATTGTGTTGTGACTCATCAAGTTGAACTAAACAATAACAAATAAATGAAAGGCTTATTTCCTTTAGGAAGTAGATCAGAACCAACATACTGTAGAAATTGGACAATTTTCTTCTAGAAAGACAATGTGTTCAGGTGGAGGAAGACTGCAGGTTGCAGTCGAAACATGTCAAGGTAAAGAAAAAGTTTCGGTGGTTTAAATCGGCGCTTGTGACTTAAAGTCGAGTGATTTTACTGTAATTTAGGCAGGCGAGCTCATAATAGAAGCGATTGAGAGCGCGGCTCATGGTTGCATAGCAACGACAGACGCCACTGGAGCGAAAGCGCATTGGAAAGGAGAATGCGGCGCGGACGCGATATGTGAATGCCCCTTAGAACGGCGACTTTTTCTTTGCATATCAGACAGGTAGCAACTAGAGAATAAGAATAAGAATAATTTAGCGGGCCGGATTATGTTTTATTTTTGAGATCAGTTGCGGGCCGCCAGTTTGAGACCACTGATCTAACGTCTTTGCTGCTTACTTGGCGGCCACGGCCAGTGCAGCTGGCATCCAACTTAAAGGTGCATTGCTGCCCCCTACAGTACTGGAGTGTGAAACAGATTAGTGGGGGAAAAAAACAGATGATGACTGCGTGCGTGGCGGTGGGTGGTGGGCCGGCCCGCCGGCCGTCCTGGAGTACCGGCCATTCTGTGATTCTCCAGATCACACAGATGGCCAGTCCGCCCCTGGCTGGGTGGATCGGTTGGTTGCTCGTTCCTGGTTCTTCCATTTTACACACCTGCTCTGGCTGCCGTTACACGCGCTTGCTAACTGGAACTGGGCGCGTTCGTGACGTTCAACTCCCGGTATAACATTTTTTACAAAATAAAATAATGCAAAAAAAAAAAATAAAATAAATAAAAAATCGATTTTTGAAAATTTAATAATCGATTCATACTCGTCCATAACATACTCGCGATTAATCAATAATCGATTTTTTTCACCACCCCTAATATTAATTATATTTTACTTAATCTGTTAGTCTAAATCTAAAACAAGTTATGACAGCCACTCTGTAAATGATTATATTTCAACAATGAATTTGAGAAACAGAAGTTAATGCAAAAACTGCCTATGTGTAATTTACATGTTTACAATACATACATTTTTTTATTATTATTTAAGTGTTGATGATTATCTAAAAATAAACAGCAACTGAATTTAATAATTTGGGCTCTGTTGTTAATTGTAACCTTTATTATAGTAATGTGAAAGTAAAGGCTCCCTAATAGTTTTCAGCATTAGTGGAGATATATTTTTATTTTTATCCTTAAGAAAATTTTAATTATAATTGAATACATTTAAAAACAGAGACAAGGATGGTTCAGTAAAACATTGTTTAATAAATAAAGAGAAAAAAATGTTTTGTTTTCTCACCCTGCTGTACCAAACCCGTACCGAACCATAACTTCAAAACTGAGGTGATAGGTACTTTTGATAGGTAACTCATCCCATGCCATTTCTGCTACCCTGAAATCAGTAGTTTGTTGAGATGTGTGCTATTCTAGCTTTTCTAAGCTGATGGACTTTTTTCACTTGGGCCAGTAAGAAATAACATGGCAACATGCTGGTAAAAACCACTCAGAACACCTTAGCAACCACCCACAATTCCCTAGCTTCACAGTGGCAGGTTTTGCACGCCAACACCACTCAAGTTTTTCCTTAAGAAAATGTAGTAATCGAGTTTGAATATGCTGCTTTTAATCCTGTTTTGTATGTGACATAATAGTTAATGGGGTTTGATGACAGGAGTGTGATTGCATGTGTGTGTGAGACAATGCTATAGGTGATTAATTCTTCTGCTGAGCCTCGAAGATGATTTATTTATTTGGAAATGGCACAGCATGACCAGGTCTGATAATAGTTCCCATGGTGAAAACAGCAGATAGGTCGTCCATTTCCCACTCAAGCTACTGCGCTTTCTTGGAGAGATTGCAGATCTGCTATCATTTAGCCCTCCCTTTTCCGACTGCGTGCCCTGCTGTGCTCATGGTCAGCTATTATCCTAGCTCCTGGGAAGAAGAGAGCGAGTGAGAGAGAGACCGACCATGTGTCTGATGTATTAGTGTCTGAAAATAAACGTCTGCTCTCTCTACACAGCCGTACAGACATTTGTTTAGCTCCAGGCTAAAGCGGCAATGCTAAATGTGTTTCTTGCTGTGCTGATATTGATGTCTGATCGCTTGATGGCTTGGGATTCTATTCTAAAAGGGTTTTTGCTTTGAGATTGTTATTAATTATGCTGTTTTGCTAGCGAAACCTTTTTGAAATGGAAAATCTGGTCTCCTGAGGTCAGCCGTAGATAAGATGTTTTTGATGAGTCTTTGTTAACCCTTTATTGTCAGTACAATAAATATTTAAGGGAGTTTGCTACAAAAATAAAATCTGAAACTTTTTTCTTGTGTAAAAAATAATTTATTCTTTCAACTTTTATATTCTGATTTGGCTAAAAACATGTCAAGGGGACTTGATTCAATTATTTATTTTATAATATAATACTCCTAATTTAGTGTAATTGCCTTTTTCGTTTATTCAGTAATTTTTTTAATGTTCTCTCTTAGGAGAGAACTTGGAGGGGATTGGTTTGGGGATTTGTTTTTAATGACCCACTTCAATTAAACCATCAGAATATGAGAAAAATATTTTACATTTTACATTATATTATTTGGCAAAAAGGGGTAAACTACAGCTACAGGTTATATATATATATATATATATATATATATATATATATATATATATATATATATATATATATATATATATATATATATATATATATATATATAGGGCTGCAACAACGAATCGATAAAATCGATAAAATTCGATTATTAAAAGAGTTGGCAACGAATTTCACTATCGATTCGTTGTGTCGCGCGACTATTACGCCTCTCAATAAGACGCGGAGATGTTTGAGTATAAAAAAGCGTGGTTGAGCGCGAAGCAGAGCGGAGCAAAAATAAATAGATAAATAGTAGAGCGGAGGTAGAGGAAAGACCATCGAAGAGTAAGCAAGTTTGTGAATATTTTAAATAAACAAGGAAAAACAAAATAATAGCGATCCATCTGTCATACAGTGTTATTGTGGCTGCGTTCAGCGCTCGTGACACGCAAGAAAGAAGCGTCGCTATGGAAACATTAAAGGCAAACGATCTAAAATAACGGTCGCCTTAAAACTCACTCTGGGGGGACAGTTAGAATATTTTAAACTCACGCTCGAAAGGGTTAGAGAAAATCACTCACTGCTCTTTAGCTTTAATAAGGATTTGTTATATGGCTATTAATTATATTTAAACCATAAGGAATGTTGTATGCAAGTTGTTATAAAGAATGCATAATTTGTTATCACTAGTTTTGTGTTAAAAACACATGAGACGGTTATACATTCATTGAAAAGAAGACATTGTGTTCTTCTTTGGGAGGATAGGTTTTATTTAATTATAAGATTTTTTTTTTATGTCACAGCAGTTAAATCTGTGTCTGTATTGCATGTTCAAATTTTAATATTATTCATATTAATAGGTTAATTCAGTAGATGTTTTCTCCAGGAGTATATAATGGGTTTGGAAAATTTAGAGAAATTCTTAATGCATTACAATTTAACTAAACCCTTTAGATTTAGTCAACTAAAATCTTGTAATATTTAGTCAACTACTAAAACAATTCAAATGACTAAAACATGATTAAAACTAAATGGCATTTTACTCAAAAGACTATGACTAAAACTAAATAAAAATTTGCTGTCAAAATTAACACTGATCTGTTGTTATTTATTCTGTGCTTTGTCCCATATCGGTTATTGTTGACAATTATATTTGGGAGTGAGTGAGTGAGTGAGTGAGTGAGTGAGTGAGTGAGTGTAGTGTAGTGTAGAGAAGAAGTTCTACTGTTCAAACAAATCCTGTTAAGTTTTCTGATTTTTATTTTTCTTTATTAAAAAAAAAAAAGATGTATTGTTCTGACAGCTCAGGTCCCTTTAAACAAAAATATACATCTTTTTGTGCACTTTATTTAAAAAAAAACCTATACATTTGGCTGATGTAAAGCATACATGTGTTTGTTTTTTTGTGTTAGTTCATTTGTTTTTTGTTTTTTATTACTTTAACAGCTCAGGGATGTTAAAAGACCAACCTGGTTTTTTATGTTCTGAGGATTTTTTGCACTGTCAGTTCTGTTTTTGAATAAAAGGTTGGAAATTAATGTTTTTTTTTCTCCCCGATTCATCGATTAATTGTAAAAATAATCGACAGATTAATCGACTATTGAAATAATCGTTAGTTGCAGCCCTATATATATATATATATATATATATATATATATATATATATATATATATATATATATATATATATATATATGGATATGGGTTGGTTGTAGCAAAGAGAAACATAAATAAATAAATAAATAAATAAATAAAAAATTAAACAATTGAATCCAAGCACAACTATGCAATATGCTTACAAAGCATATGCTTACACAATTTTAAGGGGGAATATATACATTTTCCTAGGCCGGACATCACTTTTGGCCACTACATTAAAATCTTATAAGTGTAAATGTCAACATCACATTTACCTCAAAAAACTATATTCAATGACCATAAACTCGTTAGTCAGCTAGAAAAATTAACTCTAGAGAGTAGCATTCTGATAAATATATGCACCATATTACACATTCATTATAATTTTTAATGTTCTTCAATATTTAATGCATGTTTGAATAAATCAGTTATTGCAGCTACAATTTAAAGAATAAAGAGTGAAGATGTGTTTATGAATTATACAGACTGCAAGTGTTTAAAAATGAAAATAGCGATGGCTCTCTTGTCTCCGTGAATACAGTAAGAAACGATGGTAACTTTAACCACATTTAACAGTACATTAGCAACATGCTAACGAAACGTTTAGAAAGACAATTTACAAATATCACTAAAAATATCATGATATCATGGATCATGTCAGTTATTATTGCTCCATCTGCCATTTTTCGCTATTGTCCTTGCTTGCTTACATAGTCTGATGATTCAGCTGTGCAGCTCCAGACATTAATACTGGCTGCCCTTGTCTAATGCCTTGAAAATGAGCTGGCATATGCAAATATTGAGGGCGTACATATTAATGATCCCGACTGTTATGTAACAGTCGGTGTTATGTTGAGATTTGACTGTTCTTCAGAGGGCTTTTAAACAAATGAGATTTACATAAGAAGGAGGAAACAATGGTGTTTGAGACTCACTGTATGTCATTTCCATGTACTGAACTCTTGTTATTCAACTATGCTGAGGTAAATTCAATTTTCAATTCTATGGCACCTTTAAAGTCTTTCAAATGGCATGTCTCTATGAAGTAGTGCGGATATACGTACATTACCTAACAAACATTTATATTTTGATGATGCTTTTTAGCTTCTGCTCTCCTTTCAACCTGCTGAAGACCTTCCTTCTTGCTGACACTGAGGGTGGGATTTGATCATCACAGAACACAAAATGAGCAGTTCAGAGCTGGGCATGATTCACCGTGTTTTTACACCTACTGTGTTACCAAACTATGGTCTAAAACCATTTGTTGTACAAACAATGCTAATGACAGTGGCATCGCTGCTTATTCCACACATCTTTCATCTAGAAAGATCTAGCTAGCAATTAACAAAGGCAAATCCATAACACTGTAATTTCAAAGGTGCCGTGTAAAGCCAGCATGGCACAGCAGTGCCCGAAGCAGGCTGGCAGAGATTTGGCCGCCTCTCACCTTCACAGCAGATGAATCATTCCAAATGTCTCGCTCATGAATCAGTTGGGCTTCATTAGGGCTGATCGGAGATGCTCTGACACCATTCATGTCCTGGCCTGCTCACCCACTATCACATGTTGGGTGAACTCACCCGGACCAGGTGGACTGTATCCATGGATACAGTCCCATGGACCAGTTCACATTGCTGCAATTACTCATGTGACTGATGCTAGACCATTTAGTCTGGTTTTGCAGATATCCAGAAATGAGTGGAACGGATCTGCTTGCAGAAAGGTGCATGTTGAGACAGATGAGATAGACCATCGTTATGCAGGGAATACTGTCTCCCCAGGGATGAATCTTTCTGGCTGCATGCTGGGAAATATGACAGGCTGTTAATTGGATGTGGCAGCAAGGCTACAGTGACACAAAGGGAGTTTAGATCAGTGCCACATCTAGTCTTAGTGCTGTGGTCTAACTTAAAGCCATTCACAACCTCATCAGCTCCCCTTGGCCCTGACCAATTTTACATATATATATATATTGTTTATTTTATCTCGAGCGTGACTTTAGTCAAGTGAGTTTAAGCTTTGTATATAGACCTATTTTGATCAGACTTCTCATCCAGCAGAGTGTGTTATTAAATTTATTTTCTATAAAATATACACATGCAAGAACCTTGCTTTGAATCTGGTCTGAATAAACAATTAATAAACCATATGATATTTTTTGTTCAAAATATTTCTCAGCTAGTGATTTTTTATTTTATTTTTTTTACAAAATAGACATGCTGGTGTTCTGCAATATGATATACCTTGATATTGAACTTGCCCGATTGTGTCATCATGGGCACTTCATGGCCTATTTTAATGCATCTATTTATGCATTTACTTATGTTTGTTGGTGCATTTGTATGTTTGTGCACATGTATGGAATTATCCATTTTGGGCCTTATGAAGTTGTATTTGTATATTGTTACACATTATAAGTAAAAGATGACATATAGTTAGCTGTTCATTATCAAAGAATAAACCCACAGGACTTTCGTACTCCTGCCACGAGTGTCATCACCCCAAAGGGGTTTATTTTCTACAATAGTGAGCAGCTAACTGTACATCACCCTGCTAATTTCATGGCTACTTAATGAATAAATAAATAAATAAATACAGACCTGCCAACATGTACGCATTTTGCGTACCAAGTACGCATTTTGACCTCAAAGTACGCTGGTACGATTTGTCACTCTATACTACGCAAAAACCCGGTGATTCATCTGTGCGCGCGTAGTACTCATATCCAGCAAAAGAAAGAGTTTGACCAATCATATCGCTGGGTTCATTTCCCCAAATAGCAAGCGGGGATGATTGACAAATGCATACGGCCTATCAATAAAAAAAGACCGCAAATCGACAGCAACACAGAATTCCGCGCGATCCTCCTTCCACTCTTGCATTCTCAGTGACTGAATTCTCAGGCGAGGACAGTACAGCAGTCACGGTACTTCTGACTCCTTGAGGTAAACGGGTATAAAATGCTCAAGTAATGTTGAACAACAAATCTAAATAAAATTGAAATCGCTATATGGCTTAGTGATTATGAAAGTGCTGTGATGTGTATACTGACTGACAAGAGCGAGTCTGGAGAAACAGGCGTTTATTTATTTATTCTCAGTGTTGAGAAACGTATAGCCTACATGTGTTGCGTTATTGTGTTAATACTAACTAAAGTACCTAATTATGTTACATAGCCTACTTATTTTGTATGAAAACTAGCACATTTAAAAGCACACTTGTCTCAGTGCTGCGCGAGCTCTCTCATACACACAAACACGCGCGAGCACAGAGAGGGAAGATCATTGTAAAATGAAAATTGCCGTGGTTTAAAATTTGTTCTTGCTTGTGTTATTTTTTTGTCAGAAAACATTTTTAATTATCCACCCGTGTTTTCGGTAAATGGCGGACTCTTTAGTTAACACAACTCCTCGTTATATAACTAACTTCTTTATATTCTTGAATACTCGATTCGTTTTGCACTTATGGGTCCTGTCTATTCACTGTTTTCTATAAATATGTTTGTATTGGCTAACCTTTAATCAGCGAATGTTTGTCTTGTTCAAATACAGCATGTTACAAATAGATACCTTTTTTTCTGTGGGATTTACTATATCCAATATTATTCCAATATCCAAATATTTTAGCATATTTGGATATTGGAATAATAAATTAAGTATTTTAAATGAATCACATGTAAACTCAATGTTTACTCTTTTCTAAGGGTTTCTTAATTTTAGACTAGTTTTCATTACAAAACCTGTGTAAAGGACTCAACTGTCAGGTTAGTTGTATGTAAATAGAGCCTACTTGAAATTGCAAACAAAATGTTTTAGTCCATATTAAATATGTGAATGTGATTCACTTGTGGTTGTCAGTTTGTATAAGCACACATTATGCAATCCAATATTAATCATGAATAAAAAAAATGCTTTTGAGAAGCTGTAGTGAAATTTTTAATTGTGTCAAATTATAAAACTTTAACAGTCAAAATTAGATTAACGAAGATGGGTGTGTGTTTGTGCTTTGTGTATTGTATTCTCAAAAATATTAAAAAAAATATGACCCCCCCCAAAAAAAACCCGTGTCCTGTCCTGTCACACTGGTACTCGAAAAAATGTTCCAAGGTTGGCAGGTCTGTAAATAAATGGATATGAAATATTAATTTCAGTATTATGTGAGAAGAAAGAGTGATATGACTCGAGAAACAGGAAAATAGCACTGCTATCTAGGAAATAATTTGCCAGGCAACGGTCAATTCCTTCAATTTAGCTAAAACAAACAAGTATTTGTCATCTTGTTGTTGTAGTTGTTTTTTCTTCAGTGAATCTTGTAAAGTAGGTGCATTTATTTGGTAAACTGGTTTCAAATTTAAGTGAGTATTCAAACAATCCCTCCAGGATTCTGCGATTCTGCGATCGCAGAATTTACCGCTAAATCAAGCAAACGGCACAAAATTCGGAGGGGCTTGCAATTTTTCTAAGTTGCAGCATATTTTCCGCATATTTGGGGCCTAAACCCGTCATGTGACGTCATCACAACGTACATTCAGCCAACGGAAAGCCCACTTCGAAGTAAGCCAAGTGCGTTAAACTTGAATCGATCAATAAACAACTGTTTGCTCCGTTGCTTCGGCAATGCATCTGTCAGTCAGTAAATCACCGCAAAAACCCCGCTCCCGCTGTAAGCGCGCATCTCTCTCACACACAAATACACACAAACACACACGAGCGTGCACGCTCTGAGTGACGTCGTTTCCATCAATCAGTTCAGTTTATCAACAGTGTCTGTATGTTGCATAAAAGAAGCTCGCGCACTCTGTAAACAACCCCACAATGGACGAGGAGCAAGACGGAACAATTGAAGTAGATGCTGAATGAAAATGTATTTGGTAATATAGCGGCTTCCAGGGTTACCCCTGTAAAAACAGCATACAACTACTTTACCTTTCTAACACTGCTTGTGCACTGATTGTTTACTTTCAAACTTTATAGTTGTTCTTTTGCACTTTAATCTGTTTGAAAAATGTTTACTTTATACATTGTAGGCTATTCTTCAAAAGTACTGTAGGCCACTGTTATATATAAGATTTTTTTTTGTTTTATTATAAAAATACTAATCAACCCTGTAAAGCCTGAAATAATTAAATAACAGTCAGAAAATAATTTATTTTTTAAACAGAACAGGTTTTTTTTCCCATCTGTAGACAAAATATGATAGAAAAAAGTTTGCATGTGTTTTATGTTTTGTCATATATTTGATACACCAAGATTTACAATATGATATGGTGAGTATGGAGGGGAAAACAGCGGCCAAAGCTGAGCAAAAATTGCAGTTTGCTGCATTTGTTGTTTATATGACCAAAAATGTAAATCAATCAGATCTTTATAAAATTACACTCATATATCTCATTTATATTTGTTACTCTATATATCTTAATAATATGTCTTGATAAGTAGATATGCTTAGTTTTATAATGAAAGCTCTATAATTTTTATTGTGGGGGGCAAAACACAACGCAATGCAATATGCATACAGTGATGATTGAGAGATAAAATGTTCCTCAAAGCCCATTGTATTATATTTGATACATATAATATACAAAATTGATTGATAAAATATAAAAAACTTTCTAAAGGGGGAGCATATACGCCCAGACCTGACAGCCATGCCCCCTTTCACAAAATAATTTGGGAAACACTGCAATATAACATTTTTATATATATATATATATATATATATATATATATATATATATATATATATATATATATATATATATATATATATATATATATATATATATATGGGCAATTCCAGCGTTATGGACGTGACATTTGGAGTCAAAACTTGAAATATAAACGCTCAAAGAATGCATTTAATAGCAACATATTGAACCGTCTATTTGTATATTCATAACCCCTTACTAAAGGAGTCCAGACATTAGAAAAATGTCAGACTATACAACTGTTTTATATTTTAGATGAGGAAAATATACAGCGTTACGTGACGTGACAAAAAAAGTCACTAAGCTTTGGGTGACAACATATTTTTTACGAATTCTGTGAATTACATTGAGCAAACCAAAAGTAATAATGCCCACCGAATGAAGAAGGGTTGGCTCTCCACAGAGCATAAAATAATAATTTTATTTCATTTTTCGTGTTCGCATTAATGAGGAAAAAACAACGTTACGGATGTGACAGTTTTCCGTTACGGACGTGACCGGTCTGAAAGCGGCACAGAAGACTGCTTTAAAAACTGCTTTAAAACTTTCACAGAGACCTCAAGCAGGCATTTAAACCACCAAATATTGAAATCTGGGATACCAGTATGGTAAGACCCCACAATTTATTAACTTTTTACTAAACTTTTTACAACTTTATACTCTGTATTGCAAAAGGTTATAGATTAGACCTATTTCTCATGTTGACAAGCGTGTGCGTTCAAGATTCAATTTAGAGACCATGATTTTCCTTCTTACAGAACTGCTTGCTAAAATACATTGACAAATATTAATGTTTATCATAAAGCAGTTTAAAATCGCATGTTTTCCCCACAGGTGGACCGATTGACGTAGCCTACACTATTGCCAATCGCAATCATGTCAGTTTTGTGTGTGAATGAACCCACGGTTTTCGGCTAGTTTCACAGTTTAAAGCGGAGTCTTGAGTCAAAATGATCAAACTTTATTTCAAGTCAAAATTATTGCAATGTTATTAGCCTATTTTGTTAGCTTGATCGCACGGATTGTGATCAAGGCTAGGCCATTCATTTTTTAACCAACAGGTAAAAACGCGACATCCCAATTCCCGAGGGAAATGTCCTATGAGACACAATGCTCTTCTATAAGTTGTACTGTATCATATAGGCCTACCTTTTGATGTTCATATTTCGTTCTGTAAATGAAGGTCTAGGCTACACAGTGCGAATTTTGACGGTCAGAAGATCGTATGTCCACGTCACGAGTGAGTTTATCTGAAAAACGCACGGACGAGGTGATAGGCTATACGACACGATTTTTCGACCTGCCGATTTCCGAAGCAATCGCACAAAGTTCAGTGTGTGTGAGCATGCGAGCAGAGCGCGAGCTCAAATCAGAATAGCCTACCCTTTGACATGCTAAAATAGGCCTATAAGTTTTTTTTTTCTCCTTCATCGACTATAGTTGTTCAAGCCATTAGTTGACTATCACATTTAATTACTTAAATACTGGAGAGAATATTATAATTAGCATTTATATAGGACTCAAGCGCAAGCATAAAGCTTGCCAAAGAACTGGCAAAAGAAATTATGAATGTGACAAAAAAAAAAAAAAAAAAAAAAAAAAAAAAAACAGCAAGGAGACATTTTTATTTTTTTTTTTTTTTTTTTTTTTGTTTTTTTTACAATCTAATGTCTTCTAAATCAGTGTCGGCTGCAAAGATGAAGTTGACATTGCTGACTCTCATCATCTTCGCAGTGGATGTGCAGAATGCACTTTTCATTCGGATTACATAATCAGAGAGTAGCCCATTTCTTTTAGTTTTTAATTATTTCGTTTAAAAGAAGACATTTCGAGCTTTCTATAGATATTTTTCTCGTGTCTGTGAGTCAAGCAGCCTATGCTGAGTTTCGGTTCATTTAGCATATAAGACGCGCTCCAGATCAAGTGATCGCGCCCGCGCATCCATGAATATATTTGCTTCTTATTTATTAAATCCAGGCAATTTGTTGATGAAACATTGATTAAAATTAAGATTCAATTTTTACAAAACGAAATTCACTTTAAAGAAAGGCTTTCTACAAAACAAAACTTAATGAAGCGATCACAATCATGTCTGACCCACTCCATGGGCCCCATAATACACCCGGCGCAATGCGACGCAAGGCGCAGCACAAGTGTGTTTGCTAGTTTGCGTCCGGCGCCGTTCGCGTTTTCCCGTTCAGCGCCAAGTCCTTAAATTAGTAAATGCATTTGCGCCAGTTAGTGCTCCCATGGGCGTGCTGGTCTAAAAAAGAGGTGTGTTCAGGCGCATTGCCGGCGCATTGCTATTTTAAGGAGCTGAAAATAGACTGCGCCATAGACCAACTCAAACCTGGTCTAAAGTCTAAAGTCAATGGCACAATATTTTTTTGTTAGAGCGCGTTAAGAAACTGCGCCTCTGAGCGCGTCCACAGTGCGCGTTGACTTTGCTTATTGGGATGCGCATCACACAAACATGCCAAATATTAAAAACAAAAGGATTACAGTGTAAAATAATATTATTGCGTAGGCTACATAAATATAAAAATGTAATGATGAATAGTCATTGCGTTTATTAGAATTAGGCTACCTATTTTCAATTCAGCCTATTAATAGTTATAATGATGAACGAAAAAGGCTAATTAATTGAACAATCGTGCCAATACTCATCGCGCGGAGCTATTTGAAAGCCTGCATCCAACGCAGACGACTGAAAGATTGACTGGCCACTTAACAGGTAATTTCAGCAAAACACCACTCGTTGAACTCCTCAGTTGAATCGGTGTGTTTAATAAGTCAGTGTATTTTATAATGTTACGTATTTTCGAATTGTTCAGCCAAATGGAGTACCTGCTCGGCCAAAGAATCGAAAGACGGAGGAGGCATAATAAAGGAGATGTCCTCCGCTGGCGTTAGGTCTGGGGTGGCTGTATGTGGCTTTTCCAGCTTTTCCGCCAACAAATTCCGCCATGTAAACAGCAATCCGCCATGGCTCGAGTGCATCTCGCTCTTAAAGGGAATGGGAGATGACACTGATTGGTTTATTGAACGTTACGCCCATTACTCATTAAGAGAATAGGGACAACCCATTTCAAAAATGCACCCCGGCGCACGGACCGTTTTTCCGTCTTTAAAATATCAAAAGTGGATTTGGACACGCGCCGTGCGCTTTACACTTTGCGTTTAGATCGTTAAAATAGGGCCCCATGTTTCCAGATGTATTGCGCATCTTATGATGAAATTAAAAAATAAATAACATTATAATAGGCATATTTAAACATAAATATGAAATTAAATATGTTTTCTTTAATGGCTACCAAAGTACAGTAGTACAGAGAAATGTCATGTCGGGATCAAGAGTGGTTCATGAGTCGAGTCGGATAGCTTAATTAATAGAAGCATAATTAATTTTTTAACCTGATAACTGTAGCTCTTGGGCGATCCGCTGTAAAATATCATCTTCAGACAACCCTGTCATGGTACACACTGCTTGACACAACATGCTTGATCAGCTCTTGATCAAGACATGAAATTTCTCTGTACTACTGTACTATATGTGTTGGTAGCCATTAAAGAAAACATATTTAATTTCATATTTGTTTAAATAATCATATTATAATATTTATTTTTAATTTCATCTATTTGATTAAGACAAGTGAACAGCATGACTAAGATAGAATAAGATGCGCATTACATCTGGAGACATGGAGTAGGTCAGACATGATTTTGATCGCTTCATTAAGTTTTGTTTTGTAGAAAGCCTTCTTTAAAGTGAATTTCGTTTTGTAAAAATTGTATCTTAATTTTAATCAATGTTTCATCAACCAACTGCCTTGATTTAATAAATAAGCAACAAATATGGATGCGCGGGCGCGATCACTTGATCTGGAGCGCGTCTTATATGCTAAATGAACCGAAACTCAGCGTATAGGCTGCTTGCCTCACAGACACGAGAAAAATATCTATAGAAAGCTCGAAATGTCTTCTTTTAAACGAAATAATTCAAAACGAAAAGAAATGGGCTACTCTCTTATTATGTAATCCGAATGAAAAGTGCATTCTGCACATCCACAGCGAAGATGATGAGAGTCACCAATGTCAACACTTTGCAGCCGACACTGATTTAGAAAACATTAGATTATAAAAAAAATAAATAAATAAAATATTAAAATGTCTCCTTTTTTTTTTTTTTTTGGTCAAATTCATAATCATTTCTTTTGCCGGTTCTTTATGGCAAGCCCTATGTGTGTGAATGTGAATAATCAACTACTCAATGTGATTAGTCCACTTATGGCTTGAACAACTAGTCGGGAAAAAAAAACTTATTTCACATAGGCCTTGTAACGAAGGCAGGACTCAGAGTAAGATCCAACTGCAGCGTTTTATTAAGAATGAGAATGGTCGTACAGGCAGGGTCAATCAGGAACAAACAGGAGCAGCAAAGGACAGGCAGGGTCGTAGTCAGGGTACAGGCGGTAGGTCACAAGGCAGGCAGATATAACTCACAGGTCGGTATACAAAGCAAGGATCAGGACAGGCAGCAACGGGTCAAAAACAAGAAACAGGCAGGAACGATAACAAGCAGGCAGACAGGATAGAAACGCTCAGAAATTGCAACAATAGTTAAACAATACTTCGCGGTGAGGTGGTGTGTTTGGAAGTCCTTTATAGTCCTGTTAATGAGCTGCAGCTGGGTGTGGTAATCAGTGTGGTGTGCTAGGGTGGATGTGGCAACAGGTGATAGGTGTGAAGTGAACATGTGACTGACAGGGAGAATTGTGGGAAGTGTGGTCCGGGGAGTGACAGGAACAGACGGTGGTCGTTACATAACGCCCCCCTCCCGGAAGGCGCGTCCTCGCGACGTAAATGGAACAGCTAGGGAGGGGGGTGGGTGCATTGGGGACTGGTATGCGGACATGAACAGGGTCCCCAATGCAGGTTCCAGGAACTCGACCACCATGGCGGGTCAGGTGGCTCAGGCGGCCACGGCAGGTCAGGTGGCTCAAGCGGCCACGGCAGGTCAGGTGGCTCAGGCGGCCACGGCAGGTCAGGTGGCAAGGGCGGCCACGGCAGGTCAGGTGGCAAGGGCGGCCACGGCAGGTCAGGTGGCAAGGGCGGCCACGGCAGTTCAGGGACCGCTGATGACCGCGGCCGTGCAGGGTTCCCACCCACAAACTCCCCACCCCTAGGTATACTGCCCCCCCCCAAAAAGTTCTTGGGGATTTCAGCGGGGCCCGTCGCAGGTTCGTGGGCAAGGGGTTTGGGTGGCGGCGGCAGGGCCAGGCGTGTGGGTGAAGCCGTCAGGGCAAGACTCCTGAGTGGCGTTGGCAGCGCAAGGAGTTTGAGTGGCGCCGGCAGGGCTGGAAGCGTGGATGGTGCCGGCAGGGCTAGAAGCGTGGATGGCGCCGGCAGGGCTAGAAGCGTGGATGGCGCCGGCAGGGCTAGAAGCGTGGATGGCGCCGGCAGGGCTAGAAGCGTGGATGGCGCCGGCAGGGCAAGAAGCACGGGTGGCGCCGGCAGGGCAAGAAGCACAGGTGGCGCCGGCAGGGCAAGAAGCACAGGTGGCGCCGGCAGGGCAAGAAGCACAGGTGGCGCCGGCAGGGCAAGAAGCACAGGTGGCGCCGGCAGGGCAAGAAGCACAGGTGGCGCCGGCAGAGCGAGGAGCACAGGTGGCGCCGGCAGAGCGAGGAGCACAGGTGGCGCCGGCAGAGCGAGGAGCACAGGTGGCGCCGGCAGAGCGAGGAGCACAGGTGGCGCCGGCAGAGCGAGGAGCACAGGTGGCGCCGGCAGAGCGAGGAGCACAGGTGGCGCCGGCAGAGCGAGGAGCACAGGTGGCGCCGGCAGAGCGAGGAGCTTGGGTAGTGCTGGCAGACCGAGGAGCTCGGGTGGCGCCGGCAGGACAAGACGCTTGGACGTAAGAGGGGGAAGAACAGAAGGAGCCTTCTTCCTCCTCCTCCTCCTCTTCCGAGGATGAGGCGATGGTTCACCGACTGGAGCGGTTTCTGGAGCAGACTCACTGGCTGAAGCGGGTTCTGGGGTGGACTCCATGGCTGGAACGCCCCCTACCTCCGTGAGCACCGAAGGGGCGGCCATCTTGCCCGCAGGCACTGGCAAAGCAGCCATCTTGTCCATCGCGTCCAGGGCGCTTGAGTCCATGGCAACCGGTGAGCTTGAGTGCGTTGCAACCGGCGAACTTGAGAGCGTTGCAATAGGCGAACTTGAGAGCGTTGCAATAGGCGAACTTGAGAGCGTTGCAATAGGCGAACTTGAGAGCGTTGCAATAGGCGAACTTGAGAGCGTTGCAATAGACGAACTTGAGAGCGTTGCAATAGACGAACTTGAGAGCGTTGCAATAGACGAACTTGAGAGCGTTGCAATAGACGAACTTGAGAGCGTTGCAATAGACGAACTTGAGAGCGTTGCAATAGACGAACTTGAGAGCGTTGCAATAGACGAACTTGAGAGCGAAGCGGCCACCGGGCTTGAGGGCGAAGCGGCCGGCTGGCTGGGGTGCGAAGCGTCCGGCTGGCTTGGGTGCGAAGCGTCCGGCAGAGGCTTGAGAATGCCAGCCGCTCGTGCTGAGGTCAGTGGAGGATCAGCCACACTGGAACGTAATCCTCTCCGCTTTCTGACTGATTTAGAGACGTGACGTGGCTCTGGGCGATCAGCGGCGACGTGACATTGCTCTGGGCGATCAACGAAGGCGTAACGTTGCTCTGGGCGATCAGCGAAGGTGTGACGTTGCTCTGGCCGATCAGCGAAGGCGTGACGTTGCTCTGGGCGATCAGCGAAGGCGTGACGTTGCTCTGGGCGATCAGCGAAGGCGTGACGTTGCTCTGGGCGTCCAGCGGCGTGACGTTGCTCTGGGCGATCAGCGAAGGCGTGACGTTGCTCTGGGAGATCAGCGAAGGCGTGGCGTTGCTCTGGGCGATCAGCGAAGGCGTGACGTTGCTCTGGCGATCAGCGAAGGCGTGACGTTGCTGCAAGGCGATCAGCGAAGGCGTGGACGTTGCTCTGGGCGATCAGCGAAGGCGTGACGTTGCTCTGGGCGATCAGCGAAGGCGTGACGTTGCTCTGGGCGATCAGCGAAGGCGTGACGTTGCTCTGGGCGATCAGCGAAGGCGTGACGTTGCTCTGGGCGATCAGCGAAGGCGTGACGTTGCTCTGGGCGATCAGCGAAGGCGTGACGTTGCTCTGGGTGATCAGCGAAGGCGTGACGTTGCTCTGGGCGATCAGCTGGGACATAGACTGGTGTTGTTGTGATGATAGCCGCCATTTTGTGAGTGTCCATTGGCGCGGCGGCCATTACGTGATTCAGTGAAGTGTCGCATTTCTCCGCGACACCCACAGTAAACGGAGAGCCAACAGTCAATAACGCATAATCCAGAAAGCAAGTAAGTGATGAACGCGGTCCCTCTTGTCTAAGTTTATTCTGAAGGGGTTGATTAATGCCATCACAAAAGAAGTCAATAAGAGCACAGTCAGGCCAGTCTGCATAATGGGCAATATCCAGAAACTTCTGAATGTGGTTCTCCAGGGTACTATTATCTTGACGAAGGTGGATGAGACATATAGCTGGGTCCATGCTGATGCTGAATGTGACGGAAACACTCACGGTAGCTGCTGGATCTTGGTGTGGCGAAGTATTCTGTAACGAAGGCAGGACTCAGAGTAAGATCCAACTGCAGCGTTTTATTAAGAATGAGAATGGTCGTACAGGCAGGGTCAATCAGGAACAAACAGGAGCAGCAAAGGACAGGCAGGGTCGTAGTCAGGGTACAGGCGGTAGGTCACAAGGCAGGCAGATATAACTCACAGGTCGGTATACAAAGCAAGGATCAGGACAGGCAGCAACGGGTCAAAAACAAGAAACAGGCAGGAACAATAACAAGCAGGCAGACAGGATAGAAACGCTCAGAAATTGCAACAATAGTTAAACAATACTTCGCGGTGAGGTGGTGTGTTTGGAAGTCCTTTATAGTCCTGTTAATGAGCTGCAGCTGGGTGTGGTAATCAGTGTGGTGTGCTAGGGTGGATGTGGCAACAGGTGATAGGTGTGAAGTGAACATGTGACTGACAGGGAGAATTGTGGGAAGTGTGGTCCGGGGAGTGACAGGAACAGACGGTGATCGTTACAGGCCTATTTTCTATCCAGCATGTCAAAGGCTATTCTGATTTGAGCTCGCGCTCCGCTTGCATGCTCACACACACATACACACACTGAACTTTGTGCGATTGCTTCGGAAATCGGCAGGTCGAAAAATCGTGTCATATATCACCTCTTCAGATAAACTCACTCTTGACGTGTGCGTGGACATACGATCTTCCGACCAATTCGCACCGTGTACGCCCGCTTAACTGCCAAGAGGAAGAGAAGATCGGTTCATGTGCGCCTGATCCGCCGCTTACAGGCGCTGCAGCTAATCTGTCACGCGCCATAGGCTATTAAAGAGCGACATCTATTGCTTGAATTTTGTTATAAAATCGACTGAATTTGAAAGTTAAACCTTTTTCATATTAAAACTAACAAAGCACAAAGAGTATTGCGATTATTTGATATTTTCTGATATGATAAGCCTGAAACAGATGATAGCAATATAAAGAAGCAAACTCATAGGATTTAATATGAAGCGTCCGTAACGGTCACGTCCGTAACGCTTATTATGGTTGTTCAGAGCAACGTAGTGAAATTAATTGTTGATCCCAATAAGCATAAACATAATTTAGCTTTGCATATAAAGTTTCAAGTTATTTGCATTTATAATTGTTATATGACATAAACTTAATCTTTAAAACGTTACGGACGTGACAGAGCACTGAAGCGTCATGACCTCTTTATTCCAGCCCTTATAAATTCAACAGGCAGTGCTGTTATGACTAAATGAGTGTATTTATTTCTCAGGCATGCCTCCATCTTTCTACACAATGCTTACTGTTAAAATAAAGTTTAAAAAGGGGGGGTCTTTGATCCCTTTTTTGAAAGCATGAAATATGGTGGGTTGAAAATTAAATTTAAGCATTGTTGCTTACCACATATATTGTGGATAAACAAGGCAATTTTCTTAAAATTTCTGTTAGAGCACATTATTACAGTATATTACAGACCTAAATGGACAATTTAAAAAGGGTTTTGTTCTTTTGGTTAAAACTTTTTTTTTCATGGTAAAGTTGACATTTGCGTGGAATTGCTCATATATATATATATATATATATAAGTTTGTTTGTTTTATTTGGTGTTACATATGAAATAAAATGTTGAAATTATATTTTAAGTTATTATCAGTTATCTCCTTTTAAAAATTACAGAGCCCAGTTGTTCTTGAGCTCAGAAAAGTAATAAAAATGTTAGAAGAATATTGACTGGTGTATTTTCACTGAAAAACTACACAAGAAATGCTGCAAATATTGCCGCAAATTTTGAGAAAAGCCGCTTCAAAATCAGTCATTTTAGGCTGCAGAAATCAGAAAAAAGTCCAGCGAAATCCTGGAGGGACTGATTCAAAAGATGAAATGCTGTTGTTAGTCACGAAAAGCCAGTGCTGCGCCACTCCACTCGATTCTTTTCCTGCTCTTGAATTAGAGTACTTTAAGAGTGGTGGGGAAAAGACGTACATTTTTTTGGGGGTGATTGTAATTGAGCCTTCCATTCTACTCATTAGTTTCTTTAATAGTTTCTCTGTTATGATAATTACTTCGGTGCTCATTAAATAGATGCATTCATTCCCTCAGTGGAACAAGATTTAGTGGAGGCATCTGTCAGGCAACACAGAAGAAAAAGGGAACATATGAAGTTCAAATAAATGTGCGTAAATGATAAACTACAGCAAAGTGACTTTGAGGGCCTTTGTGTGTTTTCAAGCATGCTTTGAATTGGTATGAGATGTTCAGAGAGCTTTTTTTAGCAGATGTTGGATGAGACAGCGGCATGGTACGAAAATCAGAAAAGAAAATCAGTCACAACGTTAGTACGATCCACCAATGGTCCATCTTGCTCATAAAGGCTTTGCGAACTGCTATGTGTCCCGTGAGTGCAAGTGAGTAATAGTGATGTCAAAGCCAATGATGAGACCAACATATGGCGGCTGTCGCCCCACCACGAGGCCGTAAGCTCGAGTGACACAAATGCAAGGCCATCTTACTCACTCTGACACCTGTGGATGGTACGGTCATTCATCTGAGGACCAGACACGACTCGGCGTCCTGCTCATGAGCTATGCTCCACGCAAACACTATATTAATGTAAGAAATAGGAAGGTCATGCCATAAAGGGTCTCTCTCATGGAGACCACGAGCTGGGTAGATATTTCCTCTGAACTCATCACCTGTGCTAGGACTGATGGGTCAGTGATCCTTGTTGAGAAATAATTACTTTGCTCTCTTCTTTTTTTATTCTACCAAAGGTTGACATCGTTTATCTCTCATCCCCGGCTCTGTCAGTGCAACGGTGTCGTTTCTTAAATAAGGTGGGCTCGGTTTTGCAGGATCTCTCTCGAAGGCCATTAGTTTCCTGCTGCAACCGACCCCTGGCGTACCACACCTCCAGAGTGGGTCTCGTGGCTTCTGACTCCGCAGGCCTCTGATGGGAGTTTAGAGATCAAAGCTGCATGCAGGCCATCAGCACTGCTCATTATAGCGGACTAATCAGCAGCGACCGAGAGAGGGAGAGGACGGGTAATTTGATTACACAACAGTTATTAATGGTGCTGTTGGAACGCAGAGCGGGGGTCTCCACTGCCGTAATTACTCTGGGACTAGGAGAGAGGAGGGAGGAAGCCTTGGTCAGGCTGATTAGTTAAAAGTACAGCCCATCTCATGCGAGATGAGAATAAATAAAGCAGTATTACCTTAATGTACAGTGGTTCTGTTAAAGACCGCCCGACGACATTCACTCTTTAATCCAATCAAAGGTGGTTATCTTCCATTTGAATTTGCAGTGTTAATTGCCTTAATGTTCTTTTCTGAGAGCGATCTTTCCTCGAGATCCTCCTCAGATTACCAACGCTAAACATGGATGTTCTCTGAGCGTCCACTCTCCTGGAATCCCATTATGATGGATAATATTTTATATCTTTGCAATCGTAACCTTTTAATAATCTTTGTAGATATAAATCATAATTAAACTCACTCAATCTTCAGGTTTTTAAAAGTGAAATGTGTGTTTTATGGATCACTATGGTGCCAAGCGATATTGTTTCCAAACTGGATTCCCAAAAACTCCTCCTGCCATGACCCTTGTCTTCCATTGTTCTGTAAAGGTCAATTCACAATGCACTAAAAACACCAACCAACGGCAACAAACACTTTGTTGGGTTAGATCGGATGAGTGTGTTACCCTTGTCGGCGTCTGTTGGTCGCTGCTTGTTTTCGGCAATTGAACGTTGTCTGGTTGTGAAGTGTCTGCAATTTGGTGATTGTCTGGGCTTGTCATTGTCTATTGGTGCAATGTGAACTGGTCTTAAAACAGGTTTTCCAACAATAAAGACCTATAGTTTGGCCATATGTTGAAAGGTTGGACCACTTAAAGCTGCAGTCCATAAGTTTTGCCTCCTTGTCACCATTTGTTTGAAACCTGCAATTGCAGTTATTTGCAGAATTATCATCTTTACATGGGTTGTGCGTCAGCACGACTCCTCAGCGTGGATGAATCTAGTGTTTGCTGTCAGTCACCACATTGGTGTGGAGACTGTTCTTCGGAATTAGATATTCTGCGTCTTGGAAGTATGACCAAACTAAAAATTTTCACTGGAAAATGTCATCTGAACAAGTAACATGTCTGCCACTTTTGTTCTGACCAACAGAAGAAAAAAAAAGCATTACAATAAATCACGCTGCAAATGGAGATTAAATCTTACGTTCGCTTATAGGGGTTTAACAGTATGCGTATTCGGCAAATTCCAAATGGAAGTGATCATCCCTATTCGCTTAGCTAGAATCATGTCAAACCATGGAAATTATTATTATTGTTATACTTTGTTCTCAAATTGTTAATGTTAACAACATCAGCAGTGCGTGACTGTGTATTTAGTGTGTATTAGTGTTAGGCTACCTGTAGATTTCAATTTCTGTAGCCACTCCACAGTCCGAAGTCTTTTGCTTTTGACTACAGGTGAATCTCCAGTTGTCACAGTTGATTGTCAATTGGACCTTTCTGGACCATTCTGGATTACAATCCACCATCAAAATGATACGTTTACTTATTGCAGCTGCTGTGAGAAAAGGCTATAAATGATCCGCCATCCCCACATGTGATTTAGCCTACTAGCTTGAACTCCTTCTCTATGTAAACAGGTGTGACATAATGACGCAAAGACGAATGGCTGCATGCTCGAATTTCCTGCGGAAACCCACCACTACCACCCAAAATATAAAACATTATTACAAGCTTACCGTTGTGAATCGGGCTAAAGTAAGGAGATAGTTTTGAACACTGGCTGGTTACAGTATGTACTTGCTCAAAAATTGATTTTGGATAATTTTTAACCAAAAAAAGTTATGGACTGCAGCTTTAAAGGGTTAGTTCTCCCAAAAATGAATACAGGGTCCCTGAAGTTCCTTAAAAAGTTTTAGCAAATTTAAGACTATAAAAGTCTTAAATATATTAAATGCTATAAAGAAAAGTCTTAATTATCATTTCAAGAGTACCACCTAAACAAGAAATGTGATATGGCTTATTAAACTTAAAAAGGCTGTGATTGAAATAAATAAATATAATTAAGTAAATACATGGCACTGTTGTGCATTCTATAGGCTGATGGTTTCTGTGCTGTTCACAATCAGTGAATCCCACAGATTTATGCTAAGCGATTGCCAGTTGCTAATGATCTACTGTTGAAGAATTATAACATTGTTTACCTTGGTGTTTATATCACCTGCAAACTTGTTGCCTTTCTGAGAAATTCAGTCTTTTTATGTTCTGTGTAAAGTTTGTGCTTTGATCAGTGTTTATATGTGAATAAAAAGCCTAAATTAAATCTGTTTATCATATCAAGCGACTGTGTCTCTTCAGATGACTTGGATTAAACTGCTCAATTCATATGGATTTCTTTTATGATCTCTGTACTTTTTGAAGCATCAAAGTTTTGGTGTAATGGACTTCAAAAAGAAAGAAAATATTATGTCAGCAAACCAAACATGCTAAATGATTCACAGGCAGAGAGCATTTCTGAGGGTTTATTAAAAACTGTGGCCCAATTGTTTATTTTTTATTTATTTTATTTTTTTGTCAGAGATGCTGTTTCTCAGAACTATTTCAGAGATATGTCATGTAGAACAAGAAAAAAAAAAAACACGAATAAAAGATGGTATTATAAAGGAATAGTGTACTCAAATCAAAATTATAGTATCATTTTCTCATCCTCACGTAGTTCTAAACCTGTATGACTTTCTTTTTTTCTTGGAACACAAAAGGAGGTAATTTAATATCCGTTTGTGTAAATTCAATACAATGCTGGTACACTGAATCACTTTCATGCTTAATAAAGCACCCAAGAGTATCAGCAAAAAGTCCATGTTACTCACTAATGATTTTCAAGTGTTTTGATAGACCTTAGTGAGAAACAAGAAATTTAAGCAGTTTCGATGTAAAATCGTGGTTATCATTGCTCTCCTGTGCTCATTCACAAGGAGTTGGAACAACATGAAAATGAGTAAATTGACCTTTTTTGCGGTTGGGGGTAACTATTCCTTTAACATTGAAAAATTACACACTTCATCTAGAAGTTTAATGTGTTGGAAAGTCTGATCAGGACTGTTGGACAATCTTTGCAGCTTTGAGGATGAGCAGCAGAGGCTTGAGTTTTGCAGTGGCTGTTAGGCAGTAAGGAATGACTTCTTCACAAGTTCTGACTGTCGTCTTGAAGGCTTGAGGCTTGTAGGTCTGACTGTCATCTTGTGAAGCTTGTATGTAAAATATAAATTTTATTCCCCTGAAAAGTAGACGATAGAAGTGAGATGTCGTTGTATCAGGCACTTTTGGCTTCTGATGACTAGGGCTGTGTATCACCAACAATGTCACGATATGATACGCATCACGATACTAAAGCCACGATACGATACGTATCACGATATGGTTCAATTTAGAATTTAAATTTCTTTTGAGCAGAGTTTAGTAACAGTAATATGTGTTTATTGAATAACCAGTGTTATAACAGTCATGATAACTGAAAAAACTATTTTGTTTTTGTCATTAAAAAAAACAATGATTTAAATTAAATATAAAAAAATGTCACAAAAAGCTTATTTTAAAAGCTTGCTTTTAAAGTCACTCCCTCAGTAACAATTGACAATTATAGTGACACTGAAGCATATCAACAAAGCTCAATGACTAATTTCACTTGCAACAGTAAGTTGACTTGTAAAAAAACTAAGTTAGTTAATTATATCGGCTATAATATTATAATAATGTCTATACTGCCTGTTTTTTTTTTTTTTGTTTTTGTTTTTTTCATCTGTAAAAATGATTTTTTTGGATATCAACTAAAAATATGTTCTAGAACAACATACGTTTTTATTAACGTGGTCTACAAAATATGCGCTACATGAGTTTACAATACACACTTAACAATAAGGTTCATTTGTTAAACATCAGATAATGTATTAACATGAACCAACCATGAGCAATACATTTGTTACTATATTAGTATACACATACTAATTAAATGCGCAGGTCTCCTCTCGTGCGTCCTCCCCACTGGACGAGGCCAATATCACTTTCGTTTCGCTTTCAGATATATCTATTATATTTGCCATCACTGCTTTTAACTTTCTAAATGTAATTACCGAAATCAAAACAGTCCATAAACTATATCCTCACGAAAACGTCAGTCAAGCCAGCTCGCGCCTCAACCTGAGAGATCGGCCTTCAAATTTCTCGGTTTCTGAATGGACGGTTTGGCTTGATTGACAAACGCTAACGTTCGGCCATGATTTATATACCATTGACCTGTCCTAAAACGTTAGCACACTTTGATCGATGATTTGGAGATTGCGTGTTTCTCCGTTCGAGAGCGGCACGTGACGTCACGTGATTGGCTAGATTTAAAAGCAAGACAGACACGATACGCAGCTGCTGTATCGATACGCGCATCGTCAGGAGTTCATCGATATTCTGAGCACAGCCCTACTGATGACTGAACAGTCCAACAGTCGGTGTTCCTACATAGATGAGTCATTGCTCACAAATCTCCATAATGCTGATGTCAATTAGCTTGGAAACAAAGAATGAGATACAGTGATTCACTGCTCTTTTCATTTGTATGAGCATAAAAGTGTAATATTGAATTTCTGCAGCTAGCAGGGTGTTAATGACACTACAATAGTATTGGCCTCAGACTTTAACATTACCTAGAAAGGCACCATATATATAGATATATATATAATGTCCTCAGACATTAACATTTCCTAGAAAGGCACCATAGAGAGACCATTTTATATTTTCAAACATTAAGCTTATTGCTGCAGGTGATAAAAGTGCTGTAACGATGCATACAAAATTAATATTTATTGTGGTGATGATTTTAGTAGGTTTGTTGTATTATTTGTTTGGGAAATATCAAACATTAACCCTAATAAGTCTCAATGAATCCATCATATATTCTCAAACACAAAGCTCATAGTATTTTTGTATCTAATTAGTTGTAAATAGTTTTGCTGTTCTAGTTTCACAGACCCCTATTACTAGTCTTGGAATTAATATGATGTTTTATTCAAACTCATTAACAATGTCATTTCAAGGTGTATTTTGCAATCAAAGGGGCCCTCAGATGTCTGAATCCAGTCAGTTTGGTAATATTATGCAGTCTGAACTAGTGTTGTCACGGTACCAAAATTCCAGTAGTTGGTACCAATACCATGAAAATTTTACAGTTCTCGCTACCAATTTCGGTACCACAGCAAAATCTGTTGGAACTATTTTATTTTATATTGCCTATCTTAAAAACATTGTGTATGTACATATATAAGTTACCTCAATGAAATAAATTTGAAATACAAAAAAAATAAATAAATGCTCAAACATCCATTTTGTACTGTTGAAAAAAACCGCATATGTTGGTAAGCTAGGTTATGAAGCTAGTATGCTGGTTTGAGCTGGTTTATGCTGGTCCTAAACTGGTCCATGCTGGTCCTAAGCTGGTCCTGGACCAGCATAAACCAGCTCAAACCAGCATACCATCTTCAAAACCTACCTTACCAGCATATGCTGTTTGTTTCAACAGGGGTAATAGACGTGCATGTTTATTTGAGCGATTCTGTCAGTGAAACAACACACTACAGCCTATAAAACTATGAAATAAATATAGGTAAATTATGGTAACCTAAATAATAAGAAAGTTAAATATTATTTAAAAAAACATTCGTTTTTATTTCCACACAAAGATGTGTCATATAGCCAAAGTCCTGTTATTCTATAGTCTTTGATATAGCCGCTTTGCGCTTTTAGAGGTGTGTGGGAAGCCTACCGCTCTACGCTTTGAGAGGGATAGGGACACGAGCAGGAAAGAGACCATTTCTCTTTAATAATATCTTCATGTTATGTCCTGATGTTACAAACAACTGACACTTGTTGTAAAAGGTCTGAAGAGCGAGTTTTATCCTCCGAAGAGGAAAGATATTCAGGCTATGTTTAATTTTGCGCTGTCAGAGAAAACGAAAGTCACCTTGCGCGTGTAAAACGCGCTATACAAATAAACTTGACACGCCTTATAAAGTCTAATAACAAGCACAAACTGTGTTAAAAAGAAATTGACGTGCAAGCAAAAAGGTTTCTGTCCTACGGTGTTTCCTTTACTTCACCACAGTAAAGAATGCGAATAGCCTATAATAGGCCTCAATGTGAACGAAAGAAAGAAACGTTTATAATCCCCTGCGTGAGTGAAGATTTGGGAAAATAAACAGAGATTCCATGTTCAGTGGAATAACTAATGGAATATTGTTAATTTCTCTGATAATCAGGTGACCAGATTGCGATTCGCAGAACAGTATACAAAGTTTAATTTATGGACTCTCGTACCTCTCATTCGGCAACCAAAATGTTTCCATGGCCGCGATGTCACATTTAATTGCTAACCTATTATTTATTTTGTAAACAGAGCTTTGTGCTTCACTCGTGTCATATTCAAGTAAATACTGGTACAGCCCTATCAGTGGGTACCAAATTACCGGATTCTCTGTACTACCGGTACTACAGAAATGCTGGTATCGTCACATTTTCAAAATTTCAGTACCGACTTGGTACCGAAGTACTGGTACTTTTGACAACACTACTCTGAAGAGAATCTTAAAATCTCAGAGTCAATATATTTGTAATGTCCATAAAAAGATACCTAGTATATCCAACATGAGGCATTGATGTGATAAGATCTGAGATCAGCATTTAATTCTTTAAGAGAAACTGAGTTGGACAGGTAATTATTCGCACCATGTGGTATTGGTGATTTTATTTATTTGGCTAAAATTTATTGGTTGAGTAACATAAAGCTTTAAAATGGAATCTATAAACAGGACCATTAAATCTCTTTTCACATTCCACAGCTAACAGGACCTTAAGGACTCTCAGGAGTACTTCAAATTACACAGTTTTAAGGAACGGGGAAAGAAAACAATCTCTTTTGCTTGGAGGTACAGTGCATACATTAAAATTAAAGTAATTGCCACACTCATTGAATATTTCACACCTTTTTTTTAAGGGGAGTTTAGGTGGGAAACTATGCTTGAAAATCATATGTTAACCTCATGTTTTTTTCACTTGAATGAAGCAAATCAAAATTAATCACAGTATGCAAAAAAAAAAAAAAAAAAAAAAAAAAAAAAAAGTCAATACCAGGACTAGACAGACCCAGACCAGTCGTTCCAAGAACCAGGCTGTCCAAGGTTATCACATTTAAAGAGATTCATCCGAAATATTTAATTGCCATCATTTACTCACCCTTATGATATTCCAAATCCATTTAGAAGGGAAATTTCATTCACTTTATTTGAAGGGAATATTCAGCTGAATGCCCAAGCTGCTCCTTTTATACAATGAAAGTAGAAGAGGTGCAGGGACTGTCAAAAAATGGCAAAACACCATTAAGGTATCATAATAGAAGTACAGATTACATGTTCTAAATCTTCTAAAGACATGAGATAACTTGTCTGAAAATCACTGAACATCAAGGCTTCTGCTCAACAAACATTTTCTGAACATTATTCTGTAGTGCAACATAAGGACAAATAGTCTGGCATCAAGAGAATGACTGCAGCATTTCCAGCATTTCCCAGTACAACCAAGCAACAGATGAGCCATGTTCTGGCTGACACCAGTTATGTAGTTCTTCAAAGGAATATGAAATATAGGATTACCATTTAAACTTCTATAATCTAGAACAAGTATTTACAGATATGACCTGGCAGGACTGCTGTTCAACCATGATTATACCACGTCTAGGCATAATTAACCTTTTTATTCGGATTGTTCATAACAATTACTGTGCCATAAATATAAACAAGCTCTGTAATCACTGGGTAATGCTTACGGTGGAATACTGAGAGAGAAAAAATCATTACAGTTTTTACATATTACTTGCACTGTATTCACCCTAAGACAGTGGTGAGCAACTTTCTAATGTAAATGCAGGTTTTTTTTTTTTTTAAGATTCTGGCAGTTTCACTGTATATCACAGTTTTTTTTTTTTTTTACTGGACCTTTATTTTGGCATATTTTACTGTCAGGAGTACATGGAATATATTATAAGGACAAATAAAAATGTATTTAAAAAATGTAATCAAATCAGTTCATAAAGCTAACAATTTCATTTAAAATGTAATCTGTCACGATCATTGCCCGTTCCTGTTCACTCCGGACTACATTTCCCATGATCCTCCATTGCTCATCACCTGCACTCACTTCACAATCACTCCACACTAATCACCACACCCAGCTGCCACACATTACCTGGACTATAAAGGACTCATACACACACCACCTCACCGCAAAGTCTTGTTTACCCAGTGTGACATTTCCGAGCGTTATATCCCTGTTTACCCGTTTGTTACTGTTCCTGCCTGATTCCTGTTTTACGACCCATTGCTGCCTGCCTCGATCCTTGCCTGTACCCTGACTACGACTCTGCCTGTTCCTCACTGTTCCTGTTTGTTCCTGTTTTGACCCTGCCTGTACGACCACTCTACTTTAATAAAAGCTTGCACATGGATCTCTTCTTGAGTCCCGCTTCGTTACAGAAGACTTCGCCCCCACTACGATCCAGCAGCTTTCCCGGAAAACGTTTACATGGTATGGACATTACTCAGTTGTTATTATGGAGTTCGCAGGGCACGCGATCGTTAGAGGAATATGTGCAGGAATATTTGGATATTGCTCACCTCTCTGATCTACCGGACTGTGCTTTGATTGACTTCTTCTGTGATGGCGTCAACCAACCTCTCCAGGATAAACTAAGACAAGAGGGACCGCGTTCATCACTCAGCAGCTTTATGGACTTTGCTTTGTTGTTGGTTGGTTCTCTGTTTACTGTGGGGGTCGCAGAGGAATGTGACACCATGGTAGATCACGTAATGGCCGCCGCGCCAAGGAACATGCACAAAATGGCGGCTACCATCACACCAGAGCAACGTCACGTCTCTGCTGATCGCCCAGAGTCACGTCACGTCTCCGCTGATCGCCCAGAGTCACGTCACGTCTCCGCTGATCGCCCAGAGTCATGTCACGTCTCCGCTGATCGCCCAGAGTCACGTCACGTCTCCGCTGATCGCCCAGAGTCACGTCACGTCTCCGCTGATTGCCCAGAGTCACGTCACGTCTCCGCTGATCGCCCAGAGTCACGTCACGTCTCCGCTGATCGCCCAGAGTCACGTCACGTCGCTGGTCCTGTCCGAGAGCGGAGAGGATTGCGTTCCAGCATGAATGATCCTCCACTGACTACAACACGAGCAGCTGGCATTCCGAAACCCACAGCTGCTTCGCTCTCAAGCTCGCCTGTTGCAACGCACTCAAGCGCCCTGGACGCGATGGACAAGATGGCTGCTTTGCCAGTGCCTACGGGCAAGATGGCCGCCCCTTCGGTGCTCACGGAGGTAGGGGGCGTTCCAGCCATTGAGTCCGCTCCAGAACCCGCTTCAGCCAGTGAGTTTGCTCCAGAGACCGCCCCAGTCGGTGAACCATCGCCTCACTCTCGGAGGAAGAGGAGGAGGAGGAGGAAGAAGGCGTCCTCCTCTCCTCAAGACGCAGACGCCATTCAATAGGCCGCTGTGGGCCTGGAGACCACTCCAGAGGTCTCTCCTGCTCCGCCCAAGCGTCATGCTCTACCAGCACCGCCTAAGCGTCTTGCCCTGCCGGCGCCACCTGAGCTCCTCGTCCTGCCGGCGCCACCTGAGCTCCTCGCCCTGCCGGCGCCACCTGAGCTCCTCGCCCTGCCGGCGCCACCTGAGCTTCTCGCCCTGCCGGCGCCACCTGAGCTCCTCGCCCTGCCGGCGCCACCTGAGCTCCTCGCCCTGCCGGCGCCACCGGAGCTCCTCGCCCTGCCGGCGCCACCCACGCTTCCAGCCCTGCCGGCGCCACCCACGCTTCCAGCCCTGCCGGCGCCACCCAAGCTTCCAGCCCTGCCGGCGCCGCTCAAACTCCTTGCGCTGCCAGCGCCATTCAGGCGTCTTGCCCTGCCGGCGCCACCCGAACTCCTTGCCCACGAACCTGCGACGGGCCCCGCTGAAATCCCCAAGAACTTTTTTTGGGGGGGGGCAGTATACCTAGGGGTGGGGAGCTGGTGGGTGGGGAGCCTGCCCAGCCACTGTTGTCAAGGCCATTTATGGACTGTAGCCCACTAGGGCCATTTATGGACTCATTGCTGCGGCTGCCCAAGCCACCTGACCTGCCATGGTTGCCCAAGCCACCTGACCTGCCGTGGTTGCCCAAGCCACCTGACCTGCCGTGGTTACCCAGGCCACCTGACCTGCTGTGGTTACCCAAGCCACCTGACCTGCCGTGGCCGCCTGAGCCACCTGACTTGCCGCGGTTGCCCGAACCACCTGACCCACCGTGGCTGCCTGAGTCCCTGGGGCTGCATTGGAGATTCCGTCCCCGTCTGCCGTTAGATCTCCAATGCACCCACCCCCCCTCCCTAGCTGTTCCTTTTACGGCGCGAGGACGCGCCTTCCGGGAGGGGGGCGTTATGTCACGATCATTGCCCGTTCCTGTTCACTCCGGACTACATTTCCCATGATCCTCCATTGCTCATCACCTGCACTCACTTCACAATCACCACACCCAGCTGCCACACATTACCTGGACTATAAAGGACTCATACACACACCACCTCACCGCGAAGTCTTGTTTACCCAGTGTGACATTTCCGAGCGTTATATCCCTGTTTACCCGTTTGTTACTGTTCCTGCCTGATTCCCGTTTTACGACCCATTGCTGCCTGCCTCGATCCTTGCCTGTACCCTGACTACGACTCTGCCTGTTCCTCACTGTTCCTGTTTGTTCCTGTTTTGACCCTGCCTGTACGACCACTCTACTTTAATAAAAGCTTGCACATGGATCTCTGCTTGAGTCCCGCTTCGTTACATAATCAAATTAATTTAATTATTTCATTAAATTAATTACAGGAATATAATATAATATAATATAATAACTATTAATTGGTAGGCTACATTTTTTACTGTGCATTTTCTGTAATTTCAATGAAGACCTTTGAGTTTGAGTGTTTTAATAAACCGTGTTATTGTTATTATTATTATTATCTCTAATAATGAAAATACACTATTGTACAATAGTAATATTTCTGTATTTCAAGTTATACCGAACTTTTATTTTGACAGTCGTGAAGACCTTCGACTTCCTGTGTATATGATACATCAAATGTTGATAGTTTTATCAAATTAAACGGTGAAATATTCATAAAGGGTGAGCAGTTCTGCAGATGAAGTTCATGTATAGTGAGTGAGACAGCAGACACTGAAATCATTGCGAGTGTCACGCGTGCTTCAATATGTGTAGTAGTACATGAAATTGCGGTGGTCATTCATACAGACTTAATACAGTTTTCCGTAGCAGTCTTTTTTAGCTTTAATATTCACAGACACTAGTCGGTATCGATATCTGTTTCATGGTACAGCCCTACTTTTCATCCAAAAAATTATTTATCCAAAAATTGCCAAATTCTGTGATGTTCCGCTTTATACAGTAAGTTTTATTTGTGTCTTGATTCCCTGATTTCATCCATGTTTTCTGCATCGCAGAAATCATATGGCTCTACATGGTATTTGCAGAATTAAAGAGATTTAGTTTTGTGAGTTATTTATTGTTGTGTAATAAAGTTGTTTCCATTAGTGTAAGAAGGGTATGCAGTTAATAGAAGTCCACTCTCTATACACTCTACAAAATGCTTTGCTTTGTTTTTGAAAAATACATATCGGTCTCGAAATTGAAACCGGTTTACTGTATGAACCGGTATACCACCCAGCACTTGAGATACATTTTTCAAAGTTGAACTATTTTTAACTTGACACAACAATTATGATGTGAGATGCTTGTGCAACTGTAAGATGTTAGTTTGTAGACCAACAATGAAATCATTGGCTGGTTGTATAAGAAGGATTAGACTAGTCTTACAAGTTACTTATTTAATTTGTTTTGTCTTTAGGACTGGTCATAAATTTATGTCAGTTACATAAAGTAGATTGGTCTGATTTGAATCTGAAAAGTAACAAAAATAAAAGACTATTGATTAAAGACTTGGCTAACTGCTAGTTGGTCAGACTAGTTCTTAAGACAGTCTTAACATAGTGGACATGTTTATGAAACTGACCCAATATTGCGTTATGAGTTGCTGTAATTCAGTGGTAGACTTGTGTTTGGTGAAATGCAATTTATTGGCTAGTAAAGCCACTTGGGGGCTTTTTTTTCTGCAAATATTGATATAGGCAAATGAACTGTGATGTAATTCGATGAATCGTCATGCACTGAATTTAAAAATTGATTGACAGCCTTAGTTAACACATTAAACTCGTTTATTATGAAAGAACTTATTGTATCTACATTCAGGTGCAAACAAGGATCCACTGTGTTGTTAACCATGTTGTGTCTAAATCTGTCTAAATTCTTTGCAATCAAAAATTGCATAGAAATTCAGTGAAATCGCACAGGCCTTTTTTTAAAAAAGTGGTAACACTTTACAATAAGGTTCATTAGTTAACTACATTAGTTAACATGACCTAATAATGAACTGCACTTCTACAGCATTTATTAATCATTGTTAATGTTAATTTCAACATAATACATTATTAAAATTTTGTTAACGAAGATTAGTAAATACAGGAACAAGTGTATTGCTTACGGTTAGTTCATGTTAGTTAATATATTAACTAATGTTTAGCTAATCAACCTTATTGTAAAGTATTACCAAAAAAGTTTTTTGGATCTTACATGGGTCACCCAACTCTTATTGGGGATTTGCTCCTCATACTGAAAATCTTTGAAGTAGTCTGCTTTGCCTTAGTGTTTTGTGATTTTATTTATTTATTTATTTTTTAATTTTTATTTCGATTTGATGGCTGGGAGTATCTCAGAGATTAATTCTACAGAGAAATTACTTGTGTTTTCTGTTCATTGCTAACAATGCAGGTTTATCATAGTAATAGGAGAAGATGAAATGTACAAAGTGATTTCCTCATAGACACCTCGCTTTGTTCTTTGTCTAGTATTCTGTTAATTCCCTTTTGTTAGACACCATTCCCTGAAGTCCTTTAGAGAACTCCCACAGATTGCTATTGTAATACACTCATAAATTGACTCAACCTATGAATTAAATTTGGGCATATCAGAGCCGGTTATATCCTGCTCCATTATTGTTGATTGTAGCTTATTGCCATGCCAACAAATAATCAAATCGCTGCACCTATCATATTTTGATTAGGTGGAATGCAGCATTTCAACGTAATGCTACCTATATGCATCAGTATGGTAATGGGTTCAATCAGAAAGCCTTTCTTTCATCTGTCTTTGGAGACATTATGGCATTCAGCCAAAGGACTATTATAGTGGTGAGTACTGTTGAACAGTAGGGTTCTCAATGTTAAATCATAACACTTGCAATAATATAGATATGTTGTATGAGAAGTGCTGTCCCGTCAGGGAGATCAGCCAACAGTGGATGATGTTTTTTTAAACAGACTAGCCTGACTGCGTGATAATGAACAAAACCTCCATTTAAATAATTAATTTGTTAATGCTAATTTGCTAATGATGACTTTCAGTTGCTAATAAGTGTTGTACTCTCAGGCCTGATTATCATATTTTAACAAAATTAATTACAGAGTATTAACCCCAAAATTGGTACTGAAAATGTAGAAAAATCCAATCTATTTTTAACACTTGATAACATGAATTGTGAATATTTCCTTGGGAAAGGGAAAAGTACAACATTGTAATGTATTTGATGATATTGAAATGTAAAGCCAGGCTAGATAAAGTCCTATAGAAAGCATATAGAATGGTTGATGTCTAAAGATATTTGTGAAATTGTTTGAAAGCAGGGTGCCAGTCAGCATATGCACAAGGGTATCATTGGTCTCCATTAGCTGCCAGTAATACCCCTTAATTTTCCAAGCTGTGTAATTGTAACGTTGAAGGGACCTCAGCACAAAAAGAAGTTCAAATGGATCGATTAAGTGTAATTCAGCAATGCTGTTCACAGCACTTCAAAACACCAGATATCAGCTCTTAGTCCTCCTTATGCAGGGATCGTGATGGTGAGTGGTCCATCGCTGGAAAGACAAAACTAGCTGCCCTTCCTTTTGAGGCTGAATTTTTCTTTAACAGATAGTGGCTAAGTGGAGATGGGTCTAAATCAGGAGCAGGTGATGTTTGGTGAGAGGTAGATGGTGACCTCATCATGTTTACAACGAGTAGGTGCGTGATGCTGGAACCTCTGCATCAGAGCGGCTCTGTGTGGGCTCAATGGTCTCTGTGTGTGTGCCACACTCGTGGCTGGAAAATAGACGGGATGCATTTATGAACCCTGGGAAAAGCTCACTGCATTTTTCATTTCATATTTTGTCAGAGAAATCGATACATGACCACCCTGAGCTGAGATTTAGAGGGTCAACACTAAATACACACTGGTCCCGGACGTAAATCTCAGGAGTGGTAGCCTGTCTTCTCGTATACCCTACTTTGGCAAACAATAGCCTAGCATTCCCTTTTATGTCTTGCAGGCTCACTGATTTGTGTTTTTTGGACTAGTTACTCTCTGAACTGTGTCAGCTTTGTGTATGTGTGCGTTCTGAAGTTGTACTGTTGATATTTCTCATTAGCGGTGCTGAGTTGCGTGGCTTGCTCTTTGCTTTTCGTGTCTATCTTCAGGGGACACAGTGCCCGCTGTCGTAATTGGTGTGGAAACTGATATCTGTTTCTGCCACACGCTGCTGTGGATTGTCAACATTTCATAGTCCCTCAGCTGTAATCTGCAGATAATAAGTGTGTGTTTTGGGTACATGCTTCTCAGTGTCCCCTACCCTACAGTACTCAACCTTCCCCAGTCTCATTGACATTCAGATCAATCTGTGGGAGCATGAGTTGGCTGTCGTGAATGCTCTAAGGAGATGCCCACAATCTATATTAACAAAGAAGTGGCCTGGTGTGAACCTCAGCTATCTTTGCGATCAATTTCTTCTTTAATGGCACCACATATTGATTTGGAATTACAGACATCTGTGTCGTACACAACTGCAAGTGTACGTGAATGGTGATAACCAAGTTTCATGTTTTTTTTTTTTTTTTTTTTTTGGGCTTGTGTAAGGAATAATTTTGTTTCTCAAAGTCAAAAGCACTCTAGATTGTTTCGATACCTCTTCATCACAAACAGCAAAAGGCAAAAAATGCAGCTACATGTCAGCAAGAATTCACTATGCTAATAGACTATTAACAGTCATGTTGAAAGTGGTAACTTGTGAAATATTGGAAAAACATTAGGATTTTTTTTTGTATAACCAGGAATTCTACAAGACTCTTACCAATTTTGTGTCTGTTTATTAAATATTAAGTCAAATTTTGGCTAATTTGCAGAAAAAAAAAATTGTCTAATAATAATATTAATAATATTGTCTAATTTGCTAAAAATGTGAAATCACTTAATGGCTAAAATTGTTAATCTACTTATAATAATTTACTCATAAGAACCTCTTTTAAGAACCATTATTTTCTTAGTGTGAAGAACATTTTGGTTATTTTGAAGGACCCTTTTTCACTATAAAGAACCTTTTCTGCAATGGAAAGGTTCCATGGATTTCAAAAGTTCTTCATTGAAACAGTAATGGCAATAAAGAACCGGGGCTGTACATTCACTTTTTTGCACATAGCACTGTTGCTACAGAGGTTGAAAGTTTTGTAACACAGGTCACGCAATTGTAGCACAAAAATAAAATGTCTGTTTTATCTCTAAAAAAACAACCACATGCAGTTCAGTTCATCACTTTAACAGGCATGTGACTGAAAAAGGACATTAATGTTCCATACAGGGCACACAAAATACAAATCTTAACAAGAAATGTTTTCAGACAAACATTTTCTTTATTTGCCAAAAATGGCAAACATTAAGTAAATTTTGTTTATATAGCACAATATCACTAATCACAATCCAAACACTAAATGCCACTTAATTTCCTACAAATCATTAGAAAGGTCTAAATGTCTTTTATTATAAAATATAAAATTATTATAAATCTGTGAAGAAAAAAAAAATGTTAGGAAATCTTATGCATCCACTGAGGAAAAACTTTTCTAAATTGGAGAAAAACATATGGATTTGCATATATGTACTTCAAGTATTATTTTTCCTATTTTTACCCAAAAATAGGGTGTTGTGAGCAGAGTACACACATGCAATGTAATGTCTGTTTCATTCATACTCGTAGCCAGAGGGCGCCCTCATGCAGAAAGTATAGAAGTGAGATGCAGAGAAGTCATAAAAATTAAGACATCCCAGGAAATCCCTTATATGGACAAAGGCATCCAGAGATTGCTGTAGTGCAATAAAACATAGTTAGAGATGTATTGACTGAAGCATGAATAATAAACACACACACACACACACACACACACACACACACACACACACACACACACACACACACACACACACACACACACACACACACACACACACACACACACACACACACAAAAAAAACAATTTGTGATAATATGGCTTATCTGTGTTCTTCTTGGGCCTGTTTACACCTGGTCACTTCATGCGTTTTCTCTGATCAGATAGCTATCTGATTTATAAAACCAAATGCATTTACACTTGGCCACATAAATGTGTCTCTGCAAAACGGATATAAATCCGATTTTCAATTCCCGCACTATATGCAGATTTCATGGAGTTCACGTCACCGAAAGCAACAAATATGAGCAGCATTTTATTGATCATCAGGTAATTTCAAAATCAAAGACCGCAATAGTAGAGAGCACGACAACAGCACTGATATGATCATTTAGTCTCATTACTTTTAATGAAGATGATTGTGTTTTGAGCGCCTGCGACTTATTTTCAGTTTGTGCGTTGTATTGCTGAACAGATACTCAGCTGCTCATTTGCGGCGATACGTGCTGCAGTTGCGCTGTAAAAACTGGCTATAACATGTTATTTAGCCTATAACAAACTTTCATAATACATTTATTTTTTAGTATTTTTGGGAGGAGTTAAATTTACATATGTGGATTCAACAACCAGATGCATTTAGACATGTTCAGTTTTGACTGTAATGTGTCCCAGACCACCTCCTGAAGTGATTTGAGCGATCAGATTTATATCCGTCTCGAATGCGTTTCGGAGGGGATTTAGACCTGGTCTTTTCATGATCGGATAGCTATCCGATCAGAGAAAATGCATGATCTAACGCATCCTGACAAGATGGCGCCTGTGTGCTGGGCCTGCCGTCTATCGCTCCTGTGGTCGCTTGTCTGGTTGTCTGCTCTATTATTAAACTGTTACACGCTTTTAACCTACGACCGCCAAGCACTCTTGGATATCCGCAACTCGGTTGCGACCTCATTTACAAACTCTTACACTTTAGCTGTGGACTGCTCCTTTAATAAGGCAGATGAGCCGTTCATATCGGCTGTCCCGGGACATATCCGCCGGTGGCCCCTCAGCATCCCGCGGAGAAAGCGAAGGAGGAAACGAGGAAACCGCGGAGGTTATATCGTGAAGCTAAAGGCTCACCTGCGGGCTGGCTTTCTCTCGGATCCTTCCCGCGAATCGCCTTACGGCGGTTCTACTATCTGGCGCCCGCGGGACGTGGCATACCGGTGGCTTCGTCATGTTCTCCCCGCGCACCCGAGCCCTGTTTTTCGTTCCGGTCCCTCGTTCCGGAGCCTCGGCTCCAGACGTCGGGGAGTGACTCACAGAAATCTGCGCACGCTAAAAAGAGCGTCCTCATCTCCTGTTATCATCCCTCCACCGAAGATGGCATTATTAAATGCCCGTTCTTTGGTGAACAAGACCTTCCTACTAAATGATTTTTACTCAGCTCACAACTTGGATTTTATGTTCATCACGGAATCCTGGATAAAGGTTGGTGATCTAACTCCGTTTTCTGAACTGATCCCTGCTGACTGTACATTTTTTAACTCTCCTCGTCCGAGTGGACGCGGGGGTGGCATAGTAACTATTTTAAAGAACTCCCTCTCTGCACGCTGTCGATTGGTCCCTGGAATGGCCTTCTCCAGCTTTGAGGCTCAGTTTCTTCATTTGGACTGGAACGGTCCTGTATGTCTAGTGGTGATTTATCGTCCTCCGCACTCCACTAAGGATTTCATAAAGCATTTCACTGAACTGATTGGCAATATTGCCACAAATTACGACCGCTTCCTATTGGTGGGCGACTTTAATATCCATGTCTGCTGTCCGTCTAACCCCTTATCACATGAGTTTCTTAATATTATTAACGCTTTTAATCTTTCCCAATGGATAAATGACTCTACACATATTTTGGGTCATACGTTGGATCTTGTACTCTCATATGGGTTTGATGTGACTGATGTTGTGCTCTCTGATTTTATGATTTCTGATCATAAGCCTATATTATTCACAGTATCTCTTCCAGAGCTCTCTCATTCTTCTAATACAACTGTAAGTCTCTCTCGTTTCTACTCTCCTCAGTTTAGCACAAATTTTAACTTGTGTTTTGCTGAATGTGGCTCACAATTGAACTTGGATCAACCATTATCTGACTTGGATGCTGATCAACATCTGAGCCTCCTGAACTCTGCCTGGCTTAAGGCAGCAAATGCAACTGCCCCTCTTAAGCCCCACAAACAGAAATCTAAATCTGATCTGTGGCAAAACTCTGATACCCGTCTCTTAAGACAGAACTGCAGAAAGGCAGAACGTAAATGGAAACAAGACAGGCTGCATATCTCTCTTCTAATGTTCAGAGACTCACTTACATCTTACCAGACTGCAGCTAAGTCTGCAAAAGCTGCATATTTCTCTAACCTAATTGAAACTAATCATTCTAAACCAAAGGTTTTGTTTTCAATTATTCAATCTGTTACCAATCCTTCTGTTAACACTTTGCCTGTTGCCTCTGATGCTCTATGTGAAAACTTCTTGAGATACTTTAGTGACAAAATTACGAACTTGAGACTTGGTGTCTGTCCCACCTTAACGTTAACCAATTCTCCAATTTTGTCACCTGCCTCTGCATTTTTGGATGCTTTTGAACCCATTAATCTCCAGGAATTGAAGGAGGTGATTGTCAATCTTAAACCCTCATTTTGTCCGAGTGATATTATTCACCCCAAATTTTTAAAATTAATTATTGACTCGATTGGGCCTGGTCTGTTATCTCTTGTTAATAAGTGTCTCCAAACTGGCTCTGTTCCTGCTGACCTTAAAGTTGCCACAGTCACTCCTCTGCTCAAGAAGCCTTCACTGGACCCCACTGTCCTGAAAAATTTTCGTCCTATTTCTGTTTTACCTTTTATTTCAAAAGTTTTAGAGAAAATTGTGCTGAATCAACTTCAACATTTTATGACTAGCAATTCTATTTATGAGGTTTTTCAGTCTGGTTTTAAGTCTGCTCACAGCACTGAGTCCGCCCTTCTGAGAGTGCTAAACGACATTTACCTCTCTACTGACTCTGGGGACTCTGTGATTCTTATTCTTTTAGATTTATCAGCCGCTTTTGATACCATAGACCACTCCTTACTATTAGCTAGACTAGAGTCTTGGGTAGGTCTAAAAGCTAACGCTCTGAAATGGTTTCAGTCATACCTATCTGACAGAAGATTTTTAGTGAAACTGGGTAATTTTTCCTCTTCCCCTGCTCCTCTGCCCTGTGGCCTTCCACAAGGCTCTATCTTAGCTCCCTCTCTTTTCTCTCTGTACATGCTCCCTTTGGGCTCTATTCTACGAAAGCATGGTGTGTCCTTTCATTTCTACGCAGATGACACTCAAATCTATCTTCCAGTCAAGAAAAACAATTCCACTGCAATCACCTCTCTTCTCCAATGTTTAGAGGAGGTTAAACTATGGTTAGCACAAAACTTCCTCTTCTTAAACAAAGACAAGACTGAGGTAATTGTATTCGGTCCCAATGAGAACTCTCAGTGTACAAGCCTTGAGCTAGAAAGTTTATCTGCTTTTAGATTGACACGGGTGCAGAACCTAGGTATTATTATTGACCAGCATTTAAAATTTGACAGACATATCTCCTCTGTTATTGGATCCAGTTTTTATCAGCTTCGCTTACTGTCTAAAATCAAAAACTTTCTCACCCCAAAAACTCTCGAAATGGCTGTTCATGCATTTGTTACGTCGCGTCTAGATTATTGCAATTCCTTATATTGCGGTATATCTAAATCTCAAATTGCCCGACTTCAGCTAGTCCAAAATGCTGCTGCCAGACTTCTCTTAAAGTGTCGCAAACATGAACACATCACTCCGATTCTTAGATCCCTTCATTGGCTGCCGATTTGTCAGAGAATTGACTTTAAAATTCTCCTATTCGTTTACAAATCCCTACATAACAAAGCTCCTGTTTATCTATCTGAACCAGTGTTAATTTTGACAGCAAATTTTGATTTAGTTTTAGTCATAGTCTTTTGACTAAAATGCCATTTAGTTTTAGTCATATTTTAGTCATTGGAAATTGTTTTAGTTTTAGTCTAGTTTTAGTCGACTAAATATCATAAGATTTTAGTCGACTAAATCTACAGTAGAATTAGTCGACTAAAATCTAATTTAGTTAAATTGTAAGCATTAAGCATTTCCAATAAAAATGCTTCTACAGATCCAATACACTGATATAGGTACATCTGATATTCCCCAAACTGTTTATGTTCACCCAACTGTACTTTGCTCACCAAAGCGGACGGTTTTTGACCGTTCAAGTGCAAAAACACGTGAAAGAGCAAAATTCAGTACTTTTCAGGGATTGACACACTTATCATTGAGGTAGGCTACTATTATAGATTTCATTTAAAAAAAAAAATTAGATTTGATTTTTAGTTTTTCCTGCTTTCATTGTAATTTTAGTTAAAAGTTTTAGTAATTTTTTGTTTATGTCTTTTAGATTTTGCTTTTAAATGTCTATAACTTTTTATTTTTTGTTTATTTTAATACCTCAGGTTAAGCTAAAGCTTAGAAACTATTAAGTTTACATTTTTATAAGTTTACATTTTTATATATTTATCTTTTATTTCAGTTAATGTTTATTTAAAGTAATGAAGATTTCTTTGGTTTTAGGTTTAGTTAACTATAATAACTACTTTAATAACTATAATACTTGTAAAATATATTGAATAATGTGTCAAATAATGTTCTTAGTCTTTCCTTCCTGTGACAGAAGATACAGTAGTTTACTATGAATTAAACAGAAAATAAATTAAATACAGTTTATTGTTTAAACAAAATAACAATAATGACCAGGAAAAAAATAATAATTATAAACCATCCCGAAATACACCGTGACTCTTATTCTGAAATGTCTGCAGTCTGCACTGTAGCAGGCTGCTCATGAGGGAGATAAATATGCATTCTTTCAACCGTCTAAAACATGCTACCATATAAACATCGTGTAGTAAACATTGTCATAATTCATCAACATTAGCTTATAAGCAATCGGATGGCATAAATGTGCGCTATTCATTAATTGCGCAGCAGTCAGATGTGCTGCTGCACGAGCCTGTAGAGCGCGCAACAGCGCCGCGTTTCCCGCGGTTAGATCAGCACATTACAGTTCAAATGTGCGCATCTTCCACACAGGAAAGCAGTCCTGACTGGATATCTTCCCAAATCGTCCCTCTCTTTCATTTTCGTCTCGTTTTTATTCGTTGACGAAAATTAGAGTAGATTTTAGTCATAGTTTTAGTCATTCAAAACGCATTTTTATTTAGTCATCGTCTCGTTTTCGTCCGTGAAAAAATGTTGTTGACGAAAATTATGACGAAAATTATTCGTCAACGAAATTAACACTGATCTGAACTCCTTCACTCCTATACTCCACCCAGAAGCCTCCGTTCCTGTGATCAGGCTTTGTTGGTCGTTCCACGCACTAGACTGAAGCGTAGAGGTGAGCGTGCATTTGCGGTAGCAGGGCCACGACTCTGGAATACTCTACCTTTAGAGATCAGGCTGGCCCCTTCCTTGCCTATTTTTAAGTCCTTGCTAAAAACGTTTTTATTTTCTTTAGTGTACTGATCTCCATGATATGTTAACTTTTAATAGGTGGTTTTATATATATATATATTTTCTTTTTTCTTCTGGTTTATTTTGTTGTATGTGTGATATTCTTTCTCTTCTGTAAAGCACTTTGGTCAGCCTGGGGGCTGTTGGAAATGTGCTATACAAATAAACTTGAACTTGAACTTGAAGTGACCAGGTGCAAACAGGCCCCTTGACATCTAGGGTATTTTCATAAGAATAAAGTACATTTATAATGTAGTTTTAATTGGCATAGCCTTTATCACTGTATAGACTAAAATAATATAATTTTTGCCTCATTCTATGATATGAAGCCACAACAGATCACAAAAGGAAATTATTTCAAACACTCCACTGATGTTATGAAGTGAGTTTTGAGTAAAAACATGTCATTACAAGAGGCTCTTCCACTACTTGAAGCTTTCACTCTTAAGAAGTCCAACACCACTCATTCCAAACCATCCATCCATCATTTTGTCATGAAGAGCTTCTCACAAAGTTTTTCCCTCTACACTACCTACTACTCTGTTTTTCTGGTATTTTATTAATTTTGAATGACAGACTCTCTGAAAACCTTTCAGCTATTTACTCTATTGATAAACGTAGTGGAGACGGACATCGTCTACAAACACTTGATGGCAAACATCAATAATTAAAACCATGCACAGTAAATAGTTTGAAAATGAATAATGTGTATGGCTCAGACTTTTGAGCATTAATCTCAACTTACTGACATTTTGTTTTGTCATGTCCTCACCCAATTTGCCTGTAAATTGGTTTTGCTGTTGGCTTTAGATGTCAGATAACAAAGGCTGGAGTTTTTTTTGCAAGGCCTCCGGTTTGACGTTTGAATTAGCGGTAAGATAAACAGGGGTGTTGATACTCAATCCAGTCCCCTGTGTTTCCTGTTACGAGGTGACATAGTCCATGACGGTCCACCCATGAAGCATAATAAAGTTTCACGCCCTCCTCAGGGGAAATTCTTCATCTGCATCTACAACAGGACAGAACAGGAAGTGGTATAGATGTGAGAGCTGTACCTTCGTGTGAAATTGCATGTGGCAGTGCAATTTCCATCTCAAGTGGTATGCCCATCTAGCCCACCACTTAATTTTCACTTATGATTGAAAAAGATTTTCCAGTCTGCACAGAAGCCATTCTACTTGGATCCCGTGGCCCATAGGATCTTGTCATCTTTCGGCGAAGTGTGGCAGAAACATCATGTCAGCGAAGCCTCTCCGCGGTGGTCTGTCCGTGTCTTGTCTTTGGCATGACATTTGTTTGTGCCATCTTAGTGGCACTAAAACAAGGTTGTCACACAACAATTCCCTATATAATGGGCATTTCAGGGAAAAAAAAAACCTTTGAAGTAAACAACAGATCCCATCTGGTGGCTCAGATACGTGGTCAACACCCTCCATTCATTTCTCCTTACTGGGTCTGGAGTGTAGAAGACAGAAAAAAACAAAGATGACACGACAGCATCTCATTATCCACTAAATACCAGCAGATTAATTACAATGACAATGACAGATGGCTCATTATCGCATCATCCAGAGAGGATTCTGGGGGGAAAAAAAGTACAGGTACAGAATCATATGCACAGTGATGGGATCACTGTACAGCATGAAGCCAGTAATTTAGCATTTGGCATGGCTCCGTGACTCTGTGAAGGTATTAAATCTCTGTACCTCAGTGCTCACTAGTTACTTTAATAGCAGGCAGCACGTTTATATTAAAACCTTCACCTTAGTGTTCACCATGTAACTGCCCATCACAAGTGAGTTAAACACAGTATGCCTTGCAGCAGGTTCATGTGAAAACTTTAAAGCCTTAGGAATGCAGATCTTTAAAGGTCAACTCAGTTTGTGTTGACTTTTTGTATTCAGCAGGGAGCAATTTTTCAGTATCAATTTAGCCAGCTGTCATGCCCTCCTGTCCTCTGCGTCTCCTTCCACATATATGTTGTTGAGTTGTCATCATGGTCTATTTTAGGCATGTGTACAAACTACATATTTTCAATTGACTTGTACAGGGGTTGTCAAATTGGGATAATGGAGCAGTGAAGGCTGTGGAAAATGTGATAGAAAAGATTGTATTTTTAGAGTTGAAAGAAGGCGTGTTATTAAATGAACACATTAAATGTTTTGTGCAATATTGTTAAATACTTTATGTAATATTTCCGGTTAATTTTGCTTTCTAAAGACAGGTTGAAAATCATTTGATTAATTGCATTTTATTCTCTTCTTTTATTCAGTATTTTTATATACTTATAAAATGTTTTTATTTTAAAGGTTTATAAATCTAACATTACTCTAATAGAAAAAGATATGGTGTCAGCTTAATGCAAAAGTAAATATTTTCTCTATATAATATTTCAATAATTTGCTTTAGCCTTGGTACAGAGAACAGCCAATTATATAACTTTGTAAAAAACATGTCTTTACAATATGATGCGCAGTATTTTTATCACACAGTATACTGTAAATGGGTACATGAAACTACAGTCTCCCTCACAAGGGGATCATCATACAGTATTTAGTCTTCCTTTGTCTTAAAAAGTTGACTAAAGATTCTTAGACACGAAAGCCTGTATGATTATGCTAGTTTTAGGTTCGACCAACTCTGATTGGATGTTTTTGAAAGAAGTGTCTAATGCTCAACAAGTTTATTTTGTTCGTCTTTGCTGAATAAAACTATTAAAACTATTAATTTCTTCTTTCAAGAATGATAGCAGTGTGTTAATTTTATTGTATATTTGTCAGTTAATTATGATTTTGACCATTTTGATTCATTGCTTGTCTATATTCAGTGTCGCACATTCATTTTATTAGTTTTTTTTTCTTGACAGTAGAGGTTAGCAAAGGTATTGAAAGGTGTAACTTCACCAAATGGCCCCGAATAGACTTGCATAAATATAGCATTGCCATTGGGGAAGGTCATTCACAGCATCATAAAGGTTTGCTGTGATACATTTCTGGACAGGCCTGTTTAACACGAGCAGACTTCCCACACAGCACAACACAAACAACATGTGACCTTCTCTTTCCTGAGGAGCCAACGTGCAAATGCTTCTCAACACCTTTTCCTTTGCCAAGACATCTACACACACCACACACTTTACATGCTATTGAAATTCTCCAGTTAGTAAAGAAAAAGCAAGACCCACGGGGCAGAAATAGAGTCAGTGTTCATAAGACAGGGGAGTTGACACCTTACAGCATGTGCTACCTATTTTTAACATAGAACAGTTAATAGACATGTTGGTCTATGTTGATTATTGATTGTTACAGTATTCTGTGAATTAGCACTTCGCTGTCCTAGTTTCATTCAAACAGTTGCAGTAAAGTGTAACAGAAGATGCTATGGCCAGGCACGGGCTCCATCTGGAAGGCTTGATGACAAAGAAAATCTTGCAGGAGTGAACGAGAACAGCTTGCGATTGTTGATGACACTGGAGCGTGTCTCAGTGTGACTCAAAATCGCACTCACAGCATGCCTTCATCAGTGACAGGACATTTGATATTGATTCACTGGTTGTAACCAACACGTTGTTTGTGATTTAACTAGTCTATAAAAACTTTATGAATGTAGTGGGCAAAGTTAAATAACGCATTTGCAAATGCGTAGAGAAATTAGATGATATTATGAAAGCTCATACTCTGATTTGTCTATGCTTTCTGAGGTTAGCAATCTGTGCCATAGTCACTCTTTTTATAGAGTCTACTCATATTTCCATTTTATTCCGAATTTGGCATTTCACCTAATTTGAGACACTTTCAGTTGCCATGGAATATATATATTTTTTTTAATCAAGTGGGGTTTTATTTGTGCCTAGACAGATATAACTAGCTCTCCATTTAGACTTGAGATTTATAAGCCTCAATTCATCATAATCATGTCCAAACTTACAGTGCTCAGCGTGAATGAGTACACCCCCCTTGAAAAGTAAAATTTTAAACAATATCTAAATAAACACAAAACAATTTCCAAAATGTTGACAAGACTAAGTTTAATATAACATCTATTTAACTTATAACATGAAAGTAAGGTTAATAATATAACTTAGATTACACATTTTTCAGTTTTACTCAAATTAGGGTGATGCAAAAATGAGTACACCCCACAACAAAAACTAGAACTTTACATACACTAGTATGGCCTCCATGATTTTTAATGACAGCACCAAGTCTTATAGGCATGATGAATAAGCTTTTAATCTTTTTCCATTCTTCAAGAATGACCTCTTTTATAGACTGGATGCTGGATGGAAAGTGATGCTTAAGTTATCTCTTCAGAATTCCCCATAGGTGTTTGATTGGGTTCAGATCAGGAGACATACTTGGCCACTGAATCACTTTCACCCTGTTCTTCTTCAGAAATGTGTTTAGAATCATTGTCATGTTGGAAAATTGCACAACGACCAAGGGCACAGAGTGATGATAGCATCTTCTCTTTCAGTATAGAGCAGGACATCTGTGAATTCATGATGCCATCAATGAAATGCAGCTCCCCGACACCAGCAGCACTCATGCTGCCCCACATAAGGACACTGCCACCACTATGTTTCACTGTAGGCACCATGCATTTTTCTTTGTATTCCTCACCTGTGAGACGCCATACAGTTTTGAAGCCATCAGTTCCAAAAACATTTATCTTGGTCTCATCACTCCAGAGTATAAAGTCCCAGTAGTCTTCATCTTTGTCAGCATGGGCCCTGGCAAACTGTAGGTGGGCTTTTTCTGTGCCTGGGCTTTAGGAGAGGCTTCTCTCGTGGACGGCACCCATGCATGCCATTCCTCTGCAGTGTACACAGTATTGTGTCATGGGAAATAGTCACCCCAGTTTGGCTTTCTACTTCTTTAGATAACTGCAGCGAACTTGCATACCGATTTTCTTCAACCCTTCTCATCAGAAGACGCTCCTGTCGAGATGTTAACTTCCGTAGACGACCTGGTTGCAGTTCCATCTTTTTTAAATTTTTGTACCACTTTTGCTGTGGTATTCTGAGTGATAAGTAAAGCTTTGCTGATTTTCTTTCTCAGGTCTTGAGACATTTCTCTTCCGTGTGGTGCCATTGCTGACAGCATGAAATGGGAAGGGGTTTTTAGTCACCCTTTTATAGTCAACTGTCTGCTGGACACCTGTGTAATGAATAATTAGACTTACTTGGTTGAATTTTTGTTAAATTAGACATTTATAGTCTAAAATTTAGCTTTGCTCCAGAGACTTTCAGTGGGGTGCACTCATTTATGCATCAACCTAATTTGAGTAAAACTGAAAATTTTGTTCTCTAAGTTATATTATTAACCTCACTTTCATGTTATAAGTTAAACAGATGTTATATTAAACTTTTCTTGTCAACATTTGGAAATTGTTTGTGTTCATTGAGATATTTTTTAAAATGTTACTTTTCAAAGGGAGTGTACTCATTTATGCTGAGCACTGTAGGTGGTTAAGCACTAATTGCTTAAATTTAGAAGGAATACTTTAATAGCTTTCAAAGTAACTACAAAGTAAAAACACTTTTCTATTTCATGGGAATTTATTGCAATCTTCTGATTCTCTTGTCCTGTCAACCATCAGGCTTAAATAGCAAATGCATAAACAAACTAAAAGCAAAATCATTAGATAAATTAACAGAGTATTTCTATTTTTCTGTCATTGTTTTAGTCATCCTAATGAATTTTAGCTGCATCCATTTGCTTTTGATGAGGAACAAATTGAGTACTTGATGATAGAATCTATTGATTCTTTAGTTCATTTTATGCGGTGTCTTGTAAATACTTCCTTGCGGATGGAGAATATTTTCTAAAAGAGTTATCTGATTTGTTTTATTTGGAATGTTTCTGACAGACACGTGGTCTGCTGAGACTAATTTGGATTTATCTGTTGGTTGCCATTTCAAAATGCTCCCTACTAACATTAATACAAATTGAACCAATTCAATTCCCCAGCAAGTATGATCAAGACAAATATGGCATTATGGGACCAAAGAAAAACCTCTAATTTGTCGGTCAATGTCTGCTGAACCCCTGCCATTATCAAATATGGCTAGAAGCCTGGCCTGACCTTAAAGTGAAGCACCTGAGCTTAATTTTGCTGACACATGGTCATGAACCTTGGAGTTGTTCTAGACAGTCCTGTCCTGACCAGAGCAAATGTCCCTGTTCTTTAGTTCTATTTATAAGCATTCACATTTAAATTCTTTTGCCTTTACTTTTAAGGCTGTTGGTCTGACAAGACAAAGTTTTAGCTGTCGACTTTACACCTGCTGATATTGTAGTTTATTGGGATCTAGAACCATCTATTCAGAAGTCAAAGTTCAGTCTAAACACCACCAATCATATTTCACTGGCTTTTTACTTGACATTTAGGGGTGGCTAATAGACCGCTGTGCATCAGAAGGGGCTGTTTATCAAACACAGACAGATATCTTGTTTGCTAGCAATTATCTAGCAAGTTCTTTGTCATAATCGCTCAATGTAGCAGCCCCGACCTTTTGTAAACAGTCTACTGTTTCCATCAGAAAGCACATATATATACTACATTAGGTCTGTCAATTGGTAAATAAATTGAGAACATTCATCTCAATTCATATCTAAAATCCATAATCAGAATGAAATTGCAATTTATCATGTGCTTAGCCATATTTGGGGTATCCATAACATTTGTTAACCTGTACACATTGAGAACCCCAAACTTCTTGACCTTGTGTATATATATATATATATATATATATATATAATTTTGTGCATAACTTTGCTTTCAGTAGTTGTGGGCTTTCTCAGGTTTTGCTTAAGGCCCAAAGTCTAAGACAGGATAATGGATGACAGTAACCTATGCTAGGGTTTTTCTCTCTCTCTCTTTTTTTTTTCTTCTCTTTTGGATGCAGTTATTGTCAGCACTCTTTGAACTCTGCCCTCTTGGGCAACTGGGGGTAAAATGTTTGGCAGCTGAGCTTGGCTCCTGGGCTGCTCTGCCATCTCTCTTCCTCTTTTCTGGGCCATGGGCTCCCTATTATTACTGGCTCTTTTAAAGCCACACTATTTTATCAATTCTATATCTCTTACTTTGTAATTCCTGTAGTATTCTCCATGCTTATTGGTTTCCGAAAGCCTCAGTAAATTGTGTGCTAATTTATATCTCATTCACGTATGCACATTATGCAAGTATGCACAGACAAAAAAGTATTTAAACTGGTCTCAATTGACCCTTCGCTGGGAGTTCAACTGACAAGCGATCTAACCAATCAGAATGCCGAATCCGCCATTTTGTCCGACAAAGCAGTCGGGAGTTATAAGATTAACTTCAGTGGATTTAATCTTGAAAAACTGTGTGTATTGACGTCTTTACGCGTTTGAAACAACATTCCTTCTCATGTTCATTCATGTTTATTTGATGCTATAAATGAACTAGTAGCTTGAGCTGAGGAGCTACAGCAATCTGTCACGACACATTTAAGAGCCACAAAACGGTTTTTATTTTTTGAATTTCTTAAAAAAACTACACAGTTTGAAAGCTGGGACTTTGTTTAATATCATAAGTAACCTGCTCTGTCTTGTCTGTCGACGTGTTGTCAGTGTCCTCTTTGCTCCGCAATGTATTTTTCACTGCGTGTGGCGTGACAGCGCCACGGCTTGTCGGACAAAGCAACAGTAACTAAGGGGGGGGCGGGTCTTTTGGGGGTCAATTGGTGTCAACTGAAAATGTATACACATTTAATCAACAATTTTACTTTTATGTTAATCACTATTTCTCTCATCATCCTGAAAGGGATGAAAATTTTGTCATTTATTAATCCTCATGTTTTAAACCTGTGACTTTCTTCTTTAAAACACAAATTATTTTGTGAATAACAAAAAAATTAACTTTTTTTTGTCCATACATATGGTTTGGACCCCACTGACTTTTATTAAAAAAAGGAAAAAAATAAACAATTTACACCATTGGTTGTGCTGGAGGTTGAGGTGAGATGGCTGACTCACAGTATTGAAACACTGAAAAGATTTATGTACTTCACCTTTAAGTAGCAGAGAATGGTGACAAACAAGAAAGATGCAGTTTGTACATTTCATCATCAGTCACACCAGCCCTATTTGACCTGAACTGGGATTTATGTTGGATAAACATCCTCATAAACTGTCTCCCAAAGCCACATTGACCTTAATTCTGTCAAATTATAGTATATTATGAAGGGTGAATGTCCTCCCCCATATATTTTCACTTGCTCTTTGTCCCTGAGACTGAAAAACTGCACTCTAAAAACTAATTCAGGGGACCTTTAGTCATTACTTAAATATATATATTGTTGTGAAATAAAAAATCAAATTCTGAAATGCTGTTAGACTTTTTACTTGTAATTGTTATTATATTGAGCTTGGATGACACACAAATTATGCCTATTGATTCGATATACTATCATGACTTGTCATAGTTTAACATTTTCAGTTAATCAAAAATTTATTTAATTTTAAGTTCTGTTAATGTAAAATACAATCTGATGACGTGTAAACGTGTTTCATTGTTTTGAGTTGTATGAACACTTCTTTTAATTTAGACGAACTTAAATTAAGTGAAACTGGGCTGGGATTTATATTTCCCATCATGCTTTGCCATGGCACTTGAAAGGGAGAGTAAATGCTAAAATTAAGTGTTATATAATGTTTTTTGCACAAGATTAATGGTAAGGGAGATTTAGAAGTAATTAGTGCTTTGTTATACTAATTTAGAAGAGTTTCTGTTTAATTTGTTTAATTAAGTTTTTGGAGATTTACCATCATGGTGACAAGCGGTGCTTGGTAAGTTCATGTTACTTAGAAATGCGTTTTATTGTGTCCAAAAAGCATCTTCACCTTACTTAAAACATTATGTGGGATCAACTTAAATCGTTGCATTCATGTTGACAATTATTAAGTTCATGTTACTTAGAAATGTGTTTTTCTTGTGGCAAAAAAAAAAACGTCTTCACCTTAAAACATTATGTTGGATCAACTCAAAATATTGCATTGAATTAATGGAATTCTCCCAATTGGCTTAAGTTAAAAATTCTAGTGGAAAATGTTAACATATTTTTTTTTGTTGAACCAATGTTTTATTTTTTAGACTGTTTTTCTTTTTCCTAAAATTAACTAAATTTTTTAAAGAGCATTTCTGCCTCTAGTTTTGATGCTTTTACACAAATTACATATAATCTTTGCAGGATGTAATTTCATTTAAATGTTTCGTCCCACAAAATTCGTTCTTTGACACTTGAAATGAAACTCATTCTTTATCTGTAATGAAATCAGTCTTAATGTGCAGATGAAAACATTTTCACTATTCGTTGATGACATAATCCAGATGTTAATTTCCAATCTCCTCATTTTCTTCTGCGATGGCAATAAATCGGTATTATCTGTGGCAGTTGCATTCGATTTGGCTCAAAGACAGTTTTGTTTCTGTATAACGCATTCTCCACGTGCCCTTTTCTGACTGCGGTTTATTTTGGGTCTTAGTGGCTGGTGGCATTTGGCATATTGTTTCTGTTGATGTGGGCCTATTTGCCGTTTCTCTGTGTGAGGCTTAAAATCTGTAATTTTCTCAGGCTCTGTGAGTAGTGCTCTTTTTTTCCCCAGTCTTGCGCTTTTGATGTCTTCCCCACAGACCGCCATCGCTGCACCTGTTTCATCAGCCTCTGTGTCTCGCTCTGTTCTGGGTTCAGCTGTAAGGTCCTGCCTGACCCAATAACTTCTTATGTAAATGATGCGAATGAAATGGGATGCCATTTGTTTGCCGTGTGTGTGGTGTTTGTTCACATACAGCCGTATAAGCAGGGAAGAAATGGCATTGATGGTCAGACTGCCGCAGACAGAAAGGTGAAGAGAGGTCGTTTGTTCTGGCTGCTCTGTCAGCTTTCTGAGACTGATTGCTCATTGAGCGCTCTTCCACTCTCTCTTTAATCAACTTGTCACCTCCTCGTTTTCATTAACCTCCATTTGTTTAGAATCATCATCATCAATTACATCGCTTATATGTTAGCCGACATGATCATCTGTTCATTTAAATTCTTGTAGGCACATAAGGAAGTTTGCCATTTGTCAGAAGTGACAGGAAGGATTTAGGAACTAAGCTGTAGTGTGAAGTTAAAGCTTGACTCATCATTTCCTGTTTGTGCTTTATTTGTTTAATGACTTCTTTGGTCTTCTTGCAATGCCAAAAACATATATTTACATACAGTATAAGCTTACATGTCGGTAGATGCTTAAACATTGTATGAAACTAATTTAATCATCGTTTGAGGCATTTCTAAAAAGGCATGATTTAAAAATGGATTGCTGAGTTAATTTGTTGTCACTGTTTGTGACTTGCCATGTTGCCATGCCTGATAATGACTAATAACACTTGCTATTTATACCGTGGCATTCTAAAATATACACAATATAAAAACCACAGCAAATAATAATAAGAACATGTATGCTGTGTTAAAATGCAGATTAATTATTTTTTTTTTTTTTACGTCTGTATTGTTTAATATAACATTCCTGTTCAATTTAAGCTAGTTGTCATTGCACACATTAAAATGCATTTATAATTTAGCTTACTAAAGGTTGCTCAGGATCATGTTTATTTCTCACTATTTATTAAAATTCAAAATACAAGCTAAAATGAACGATTATATCAATATCAATTGTGAGTAGACTAAATTAATATTTTATTATATATATATATATATATATATATATATATATATATATATATATATATATATATATATATATATATATATATATATATATATATTCAGATATCAGTGTGAAATTAAGTCAGATTCGGTGTTTGCAGACATAAATACCATTATACTGCATATTCTGAGATACATTATGATTGTTAAGTCTGTGACCAGGAAATATTTTTGCTCAGTAGCTCACGACCTTCCCAGTGGCGCTTGCAATCACCTGCCTGACCAGACACTAATGTCCTCATATTTTCCATATCACTTCACCTTGTGTTGTCTCAGCGGTTGTCACAGTGACATATGAAGCTCTCACAAGTGACAATGCACTCTCAGCAGAACGCCCAGTGGCTCATTACAACCCATGACGAGTTTTACTGCACCGTTTCTGGGTGAGTCAATGTCAACTCCTGTCCACATGACCATCTCATTTGAGACATGACGACAGAAACACCTCTGCAAAATGAATCATATTCTGATGCAAACAATAGCATTTGTGTTTTATGGAGAGTGCAGGGTGCAAGTGATGCCAAAATAGCAAGCGCAAATTGGTGTGGGCTGACCTTTTTCCATTTTGAAGAGCAAATAACTTGAATTGACTGATTTCAGGTTAATGGTATTCATTGCGTTTATGTAACGTCTGACGTTTCATTGTTATAATATTTTTAACTGATTATTACAGTTTAAAAGTTTGAATGAGAAACTTTACACAGTTCAGCTAATATGTAATGAAGTATGATCTATAATAGCAAATACCATAAGGAAAAATGATTGACTTCTAAAATTACTGTTTAATGTCAAGCCAATCGCACTTATTTTTGACATTGATTACTATTTCAGTCGTTATGGCATGTAAATGTCATGAATGTAATGGGCATATTGACAAAAGGTCATACCAACGTCAGATATATTCTGTGCTTGACAGCGGTAGTTTGTTTTACAGTGTGCCATCAAGGAGCCGTCATCGTGTGAGTATGTGTATGTTTGGATATTACCCTTAATGCTTTTAAACTCATAATTTAGACTTTAAATGACTTCTTCAGAGAAATACTGAGTGCCGTAATTCTATTTCTATTGAATGGGCATCTCGCCGACACAGCACACTGTTTCCTAATGACACCAGATTGACGATAGGTCCCTAATAGTGTTTGTAGTTTGATTTTCTGCACGCAGAGAAGCCTGCTTGCTGTATCTTTCTTTTTTTTTTCATGTTTTTATATCTTTCCCGCTGTGTATCTAGCCTTGCTAACAGTGCTGAACATATATCAACCGACTGTAGAGTTACAGTCTTATCTTTCGGTGCCATATCACACCCTGACGACTAGCTGGATCTCTACACCGCCTGAGGAGTCCATCTCACTCCTCCACTGCCCTGTCTTCTGCTCGCTCACACTGTCATAACAACTTTAATTGAACACTGATACTGAAACTGCAGCGCTAGCACCGTGTTGTGTTTCTTCGCAGCTGGAGGTAGCTATAGATGCTGTTTGGATTGGACCACTGGGTCCTTTTTAAAGACTATCAAATTAATAATTAAACAAGCTAAGGTCATATTTTTAAAGGATTAGTACACATTAGCTTTAATTTTTTTTATTTACTCCCCCTCATGTTGTTCTATACCATGTCATATGACTTTTTTTCTGTGGACTTTCTGTGCAATTATAATGATTCGGGACTGGAACTTTATAAATGACACAAAAGTACTAAGAAAAAAAAAGTTTGTATAACTGGTGTGTTATATTCCAAGTATTCTGAATAAATTTGATAGCTTTATGTGAGAAACAGACTGAAATCTGTTTTAGTTGCCATTCTCTGGTAATCTTCTTTTTCAATATGCTGTTATTGACTAAATAACTGAATCAGTATATTGAACTTGAGAATTGATCTGAGCTGTTAATGACTGAATCATTAAATCAGTGATTTGAACTAACAAAAGAATTATGTTCAAATTCATGAAAAAGTAGGCAAAAATTTCCCGGTTGACCTACTACTTCAGATGAGATTCTGAAGTTTGCATACAATGAATGGACACTTTACTATCCCATGAGGCCATTGGAGAGGATTGCATGGCAGTGACGTTATGCTACTGATGCTGATAGGTCACATGATGAGGGCAACGTGTCGAATGTACGTCCAGATTACATTCATACTATACACATTCATACTGGTCCCACTTTATATTAAGTGGCCTTAACTACATCAAAAAATAAGTACAATGTACTTATTGGGTTCATATTGAATTGCAAAACACTTTTGCTGCTTTTGAGGTGGGATATGGGTAAGGTTAGGGACAGGTTTGGTGGTATGGGTAGGTTTAAGGGTAGGGGTAAGTTGTAAGGGATGGTTCAACAGTGTAATTATAAATGTAATACAGAAATTAATTACAGATGTAATTACATGCAGGTGTTTTTAAAAAATAAGTACAATGTAAAAACATGTATGTACACAATAAGTGCATTGTATCAAATTATTAATTTAAATGTAAGTACATAGTGGTTAAGGCATGGGACCTTCATACTATATAAAACATATTTTTTGGCGGTCCTGAAGTAAATACTTATTCAAAATAAGTCCCCACTCAAGAGAGTGTGCGATTTTGGACGCAGGCCAAAATAATTGAATCAGTGAATAAATAATTGAATCAGTGAATTCATTTGAGCTGTTAATGACTGAATCGTTAAATCAGTGAGATGAGCTTGAAAATAGATCTAAGCTGTTAATGACTAAATCATTAAATCAGGGAGATGAGCTTGAAAATAGATCTGAGCTGTTAGTGACTAAATTGTTAAATCAGTGATTTTAAATTGAGAATGGATCTGAGGTGTTAATGACTGAATTATTAAATCAGTGAGGTAAAAAGCATTGTAAGCTAAGTTGATAGTAGTCTACTTAGGCTTATGATGCTTTTGAGAAATGTGGCCCTGAGATGTTAATGAATGAATAATTGAATCAGCGAGTTGAACTTGAGAGTAGACTTGGGCTGCATTTTCCAAAAGCATCGTAAGGCTAGTAGAACCATTGACACCAATGGTCTCTAATATCCACTTAGCTCATGATGCTTTTGGAAAATGCAGCCCTGGACTGTTAATGACGGAATCATTGAATCAGTGATTTGTACTTGAGAGCTGTTCTAGACTGTTAATGACTGAAGCAGCCAATTTGTGAATGAATCATTCAGAGCTGTTGTGCGAACTGGATAAAACGATTTATTGGAAGGATCCGCTTTAATAGAAAGCATTTTTTGTGTAATGGTTTAAATTTTAGTTTCAGTCTTCACACAGATCTATTTTATTACTTTTTAGAATTAGAATAAAGTGCAATAGTCTAATAATTTTGTCACACTTTTGTGATGCATTGCTTATTGTTTGACATTTTATAGCTTGACTCATTTACTTTCATTATTATTCAAAAAATTCTTTTTTTGTTGCACACAAGTCAGTCATGCAGATTTCATCATGTCAGAACTTTAATTTTTAGGTGAACTACCCCTATAAGGCAGGGGAATGGTATTAACATGTTGACATTTGGTGAGACGCAGAGGGCTGCGCCTGCATAGCAGCTCTGGATTGACATTCTATGCTTGCAGAGTTATTGGATTATGAAAGTGGTCTGTAAATGCACGACTGACAGCTTTACGGGAAAATCATGGCCTAGCTTTATGGCTGCTGGATATGCAGTCACGTTTAGTCCAAAGCATTTTAAGTAGAGTTTCGGTGCAGAGCAGGTTAGCTCTCATTTTGAACGGGTTAAGGGTCTAGCAGCAGGCGCTAGTGAGCTCTGTTGCAGTTCCCTTGCCTCAGCTTTAGTGATTATTATAACAGACCCTGACAGGGTTCTTTTCAGTTTCTGGTCTTCTCAAGTATCGTATGAAGCAGACACTGAATGATTAAGACAGAGATGTCTTAGATGATTCTTATAGGACCTTGGGAATGTGCTCAGGATTCAATCTGACATATTTCTCATGTCAAGGCCTGAAGTTACAAGCCCTGAGGTCTTAAAGATGGATCTCTGGCTCAAACCATATGGCCCATCCTCCTCCATCAGCACATTTGAAGCTGAACAGCCTTGCATGGGCATTATTAGGACAATGTTCGCTATGTCAGCAACCCGAGTCCTCCATAATTAGAAATCTAACCATGTTTAAACCTTACAGATTTGTTTTCACCTGCTGCACTCTTGGGCATCAGTCAGTGCTGGAAAACTGATCAGATTCCAGTCACTTGTAGCTGGTGGTTAAAGCAGAGCTGGGTTTTGTGGCTGTCTCTTGCTCTTTTGTTTGTCTGTAATCAGAAGACGCAGGTTCCTTTATCTTTCCCATGAGGTAGATACACATTGCACATCATGTAGTAGAGACCAGGGTTAGTTGTCACAAGAGTTGTATCTATAAGTCAAAATGGTTCTTTGAAAGGTTCAAGTGTTTTGTTTTTGTTTTTTGTTTTTTTTAGTCAACACATTGTAGTATTTGTATTTATAATACAACATAAACTCCAAAATATAGTATATAAAGCATATAATATAAAGTATAGTGCGACAATTAGCCTGGACCCCATATTGTGTTGTTATTGAATTTGAGCTTCATTGTGGAGTTACTTGGATGCTTTTGCTGGTATACACTGCAGTATAGAAGATATGTAACTTCTATTACAGAGGTTTACAAGATTATGGATAAGATAGACATTATACATTCAGATGCAACAGCTCAAACAACCACCAATGAATGCATCTCTCTTGATTAAGCAAATGTACTTGTCATTCTTTTCCACCCACACTTTATCTACAGCCTCACTGTAGCAACCTTCTCCCCAGAGTAAACTGATGTTAAGTACCATACTAAAGTGTACAATAACAATGTGGATCTCAATAACTCATACTTATGATCCATCTTGTAATATGTGTGCTACCTTATGACTAAAATGTCATCATTCCACCTATATAATTCTCTTTAAACTATGGTAATTCATCTTTCTGTCATAACAAGTTTTTTTCTTTTTTCTTTTTTTTTCTTAAATTCGCTGGTTTTTTTTTTTTTTTTTTTTTTTTTTTTCAAAATTAATTTTTATTCCATTTTAGTTTAATATTTTGAAACTAAAACTGTAAAACTTCTGTGCCAAATACTGAAGGAATTAAAAGATAAATTTATATTTAATACAGAGCTTTATGTTAAAGAGAATATTCAAAATACACCAACTTTATAGTACAAAACTAATTATCCCGCATAACATTGTTTCCATTCATTTTTCTGTTCATTCATGTTTCTGATTCTTTGTGAAAATGAAAGTAGCAAAGAATCGCAAATTGTCTTCCAGCCATCACAATCTTGTGTGACACTGTATAGGAGGCAAATCCAAAGCTGTAATTTCACACTTAAGTCTGTTTACCCAACAAACACAAGCTGTTGTATTTGTTGGATCAATCTGTGATGGCAGAGACATTGTGTAGCTGGATAAAAAGGGCTTTTTCTTATCACTCCACTTCAGTTGCAGAGGGCCCATTAGACTTTCATAAACGTCTGTCCAGACAAGTCCAGCGAGTCCTGACTGATGTTCCATTAGATGTGCTGCTGCTACACACTACTCGGGGGAATTCACTAAAAATTAATTGCACCTGCCAATAGCTTTTATTTGCATGCCTGGTTCTAGAATTATGCACATCAGGAAATGCAGAAAACAACAATAATAGTTTTAATGTATATACTCTACCATTCAAAATTTGGGGGCAGTAACTTTAACAAAAACAACAAAAAAAAGAAGTTAGTACTCTTAATTAGGAAGAACAAATTAAATTGATCAAAAGTGACAGTAAAGACATTTATAATGTTACAAAATATTTATAAATATCATTCAACTACTACTGTATACATATATTTGAACTTGGCCATGTGGAAGCAGCAGCAGGAATAGGCAAATGTGCATTTCATTACTGTGACATAAGGAAGGTTTGATATGGTAGATCATCTCTAGAGTTCCATGAATTATTGACACCTAATTAGTCCGCACACAAACAGACCCATACATAACCATGTTTTTCCGCTTTAATTTAATTCATTTAGCATTTCTACGAATGTTTTGAATGATTCCGCACACTTTAACAGCATATGCAAAGTTCTTTCACCTCTCTAATGTACCAGATGTCTCAAGGTTGTTTTGCCAGCATGCTTGCATGTGTCCCCAAAGGCCTTTCTCAAAATCTGTCTCTGACAATGGAGATTATCATAATGTAATTTGATGCTGCTGTGTAACTGAATGGGCTTTTAATGTTTAGCCTGTTGATAATGAGTCTTTTCCTAGAATGAACCCAGGCTTTGCTAACACATCACATACTGAGTGAGATGGTGAGCGTTCACCTCAAATGCAAATTTCACAGAGGGAATAGATGTGTGCACATCTGCAAAACCCGTCCCTATTTTAGGTAGCATCTCGGATGAAGGTAAAGAAAACAGAGAGAGAAAGAAATATGAGATTGCAGCTCCCCACAGTGCTGACTCATTTCATAGACTGAATGCTACTGGAACCATCTGCACACTACGACAATATTTTCTCTGTTTTGTTTACATGGAGATCCCAGAAAGTTTGCAAATAGAAGCTAGTCCAAAAGTAGATTTATTTGAACCTAGTCTCATAGTAATTCTTCAATCTTTACCTGACCATGAAAGCAAATCTTCAGATTTCCATTGACTGGCTGTATGCAGCTCAGGTAGCTCCTGGGACTGAATGAAACAATCAGGCCAATCAACACTGTTCAGGATCATGCTGCCATAAATCACACATGTGATGCTGACCTGCCAAATACAGCATTCATCAGTCTGATGGCTGGGCGAGCCTTCCAGATATAGAGTTTGAGAATCACCATATTCATGTGTAGACTCATACGGAGCTCCGGTTCTTGACCTACTTGCATTACTAATGCAAAGATCAACATCTCTTATAGATCAGATAAAATGAGTAGCCTCTGGGAAGAGTACACAGAGAAAGTTTTTTGTGTTTTGTGTAAATTCTGATGTATTTGTTAAAAACTTGTCTATTATTTTTAAATTTGTATCTATCACGCTGTTCCAAAACCTAGCGAGCTGCCGACTGAGGCAATATTTTAAGGCATCATATTATACATGCTGAAATCTCAGTGCATTATTCTTAATAATGGTATGTATATACACCAACCATTTTATTACACACCTCTGAAACACGGTCATTCTAATCTCTACAACTTTCACGCTCAGCTGACTGACAGATAAACCGTGCACTCTCAATGTATTGTTCAACTGAACTGTGTACAGGCATTTTAGACACTTGCATGTCTTGTGAATGAGCTAGTTTTGTAGTGTATTTATTTCAGTATAGAAATTAACTATATAAGTGTATCTCAGTATTTTTATAAGCAAAGGTCTCCTGCTAATGAGCTCCCACTTACTGTAGCTGTAAATGTTCTGCTTGTGCATATGCAGTACTAATGGAATGGTCTACTCTAATGGACCCAATGGATTGTGCTAATATGAAGGAATTTTTGTATTTTTTAATCCTTATTTTGTATGAGCCTAACAGATAATGGCAGATAATTACCAGTACTTTTTCTGTTTTTCTAAAAAAAAAAAAAAAAAAAAAAAAATTCCCTTGTGGTAGTTGGCAGACCAGCTTGGCTCTCAGGCTGACCAACTGAAACCCTAAGCCCAGCCAACAGACCAGCCTGACCAGATTGGAAGACCAACTAAGAACTGCAAACCAGCTTGGGCTGATTTAAGATGCTTTTTTTCCAGCAACTAAGTGTGAAATTAGTTGCTGGTTAAGCACAGAGCGTAATTTATGTGGCTTTTATGTGGCTAGCAGAGTTGTGGCCTGGTGGTTGAATCATTTACTTTCACGTAAGGCAACTCGCTTTTGGGAGAGAACTTAGATTTGTTTGTGTGTGTGTGCAGAGAACTATGGTTGACTTAAGGATTGTTGTAGCAAGTTGATCAGACCCTTTCTAGTAAATCTCCAAGGGGATGGTTTGGGGACTAATATTTGTTTTTCCAGGCCATTGTCTGATTCAAACAGTCAATTGAGTGGGAGAAAAATCGATTACTGTCCGACGATCCTCAATTGAGACCGTCAAATTAGTCCAAGGCTCTTGGATATTGAAGACAGTCAGCGACACAATCTATTGCTTGCAGACAAGATGCTTATCTGAGAGATGCATATGTCCTGGCTCACCTTGCTTTGGCTCTACATTACGCAGATACATGGTAATCTAGGAGCATCATGACGGTGGGTGTCAGAACACGGAGGCTGGGATCTCAAGAAAGGAAAGAATGCTTTTATTCTCACTGAGTGAGAGAGTCCAAGGTCAAGGTGTTCTTGGATGCTGTAGTTTCACACATACATCACAGGAAGATGACAAAACACCTGAGGAAGAGTGAAGAGGAGTTAGAGAGCCAAAAAGAAAGCAGCCTTTGAAATGAAGCAGCATTCAGTCACCACTGGTGGGGATAACGTGTGTTATGTAAGCGAATGGGTTTACTTTAAAATTTTATTTGTTAAATTAAACCATAATAGTTACTTTTAATATATATATAATATATATATATATATATATATATATATATATATATATATATATATATAGTGATACAATTTGTAATTTTCAGAATAGTAACGCTATTGTTTCATTTATCAGCAAACACAACTGAAAACTTTTTTTTATAATGACTAGTAAAAGTAAATGTTAATGTTAAAAAGTAATGTTACAATATTGTTACTCAGTTACCTTCCATACAAAAAACATATTTAGCATACATATACATATTTAGTAACAGTTTTAACTAGTAACTTGTAATGAAACAATAAAACAATACTATAACATGTTACTTTTCGTTAAAAGTAAACATGTAACTTTAGTTGCTGTACTTTTAATAAATATTTAAAAAATGGTGCAGAAACAATTTTTACAAAAGGCAAGTAACGATGAAATTAATATTTTCTTGTAAAACATTTCAATAATCTTTGTTTGTTTATGTTGAAAAATTTATGTTCTATGTATGTTATTTATATAATTATATATTATTTATATATTTTTAATAATCAATTTTAAACAATATTGTAACACACATTACTTTTAAAGCCGCATTTTCAGCCACAATATATTATATTTATCCTATAACTGGCAATATCTTCCCTATCTTCAATATCTTCTCTATCTTCACTATCTGTCAAAAATAGCACTAAATGAAAGCGTTACACCGGTATGTTTGTTCTGCTTCAATTCTCTGTAATTTCATTTTATCTGTTGTTGTCTTGTTGAGTTAGCAATGTGCGTTGCACACTTTTCCAAGTTGAAATAGTTTGGTGACTACTCTCCTTGCAAGCTAATGCGCGACCCTTTCACCCACTGCGCGTCAATTTGTTTTTGACCTTGTCCCACACTTGCTCTTGAGGCTTCTGGTTGCATTATAATCAGTTACAGTCCTTTTGGATACTATTATGCATTCATTAATAATGTTAGAATATATTTTGTGGCAAGGCTGTGTGTGATGTTACAGTGGAGCCGTCGAGATGGCGTATGAAGTCTGTCCAATGAGAAATCGGTTCTGTCCAGTTTCAGATTCTGGTCCATTTGCTTCCCTGGCTAGATGGAGCACAAGTTTACTTATGTAATGTACCATTACAAGCATCACACACACAAGCTCTCTTACACACAGAGGCACAGAGAGTAAATGATAGATATGTAGGTGCTTTATGAGCAAATGCAGCCCTGGGCCCGTAATGAGCTGCAGTATGAGTTTGAATGAGTTCACTGCACAGAGCGACTTTAATGAAACAGTCTAATGACATCAGCTCGAGCAGGGAAAGATAAAGATGACATATTGTCCTATAATAATCAAAGTGAACTTCAGAGTTAATGTCAGGCTTGTGTTTTCAGGTCTCATTCTGTTGTTGACGCAGTTTCAAGTTGGCAGCCGGTGTGCAATCAGAAAGACGTCAATGAATTTTTTTTTTTTTTGGCACTTGAAGACAGTCTTTGTTTTATCTTAGCAGGGTGCAGTTTAATGGTAGACTTAATAGTTTTAGTTTGTGATTTTTGCCAGATTTTTTATTTTTTTTTTGGATTTACCTTGCTGCACCATATGAACGTTTGTCTTCACATATTTGCATTTGTTTTCAGTCCAAAAACTTACATCTGATGGAAATGCTTCCACTTATACAGCATTTTTTTTAAATATGTTAATGAATTTCAACATCTGCGTTAGTAATTAAATGTATGGGAACTGTGATTTTTCTGTAGAGTTTTAGTGAAAGTCATTTAAATTGCTTCAATTATTGAACCAGCTACGCTTGGCAGTGCCTTAGTGACTATATCCAACCCTCGCCAATGGAGCTATATTTGGAAAGAGACCTAGAGTATGTGTGTGCATTTGTGAGCGGCACTTGTGAAAATGAGCTGCAAATGTAGTCCTCAGGAGTGTCGTGATAACCGTGATCAGCTCTCCTCATGTCCTGAATGAGATCCATGGAGCCAGTGCTGTTGCTTGCTGATGAAGCATAAACCAGCTAAATTATGAGAGACTAAGACCGAATCTATTTACATGAACACGTGCTTGATGTGGCGAGCAGAATCTGTGTCATAACATTGACAATCTGTTTAATTAACAAGGATTGACGTAAAACCATAATGGGATGTTTGCTACAGTCATAAGGCTTCTAATCACCACATGTAATCCATCTGCTGGAGGTTGAAGCTGTAAATGTCCACATTTCTGCACCGCCCACACTGGTGCCCTTATGTTGCATTTTATATTGCTGTTGTCTTCTTAAACAGGCTGCACTATGACACCTACGTTTCTGAAATTACCCATCTGGTGAGCTTTGTCTTCCTGGTGCATATCTCAAAGTTCCCCAGGCTGGAAAGTCATACAGACTTTAGTTTAAGCTGTCAGCCCATCGGAAAGAAGACTGTATTAACACAGCACACAGCAGCTCTCATAGTCTCAGAAAATGCAGATATCTTGTGACATCATTATCCTAATTGATTTTTGTTGATGCCTGACATCTGGTGACACCTATGGCAGTTGTTAATATTATATTTTATAGAGGCTGTAAAGAATTGTCATGTATTAATCGCTTTTTCAATCTGTCCATGTAGACTTTTTGCTAATTTGACTAGATTCTTCCAAAGATGAATTTGCCATGCCAGAATACTGTACTTTAAATGGATGTACGACCCTTGACGTCAACATTTTCTTTTTCCTTTGGTATGCCTATTTTTATTTTGCTGTCCTAGCTTTGTATAATAAGATAGTTAGTTGGACTTTACTATTTGCATTAAGCATTTTTTGTTTTCCCTTCTGTCATCAATCCTGTCAGAATAGACTTACCTGTTGTGAACCACTGAATTAGTGAGTATTACTTTGGGTGCTACGGCACTGCTGTTTTCCCATGTGGCCTTTCCCAGGATTGCGCGCCTGTGGTTGGAGGTGGCTGATGCTGATGGCCCAGCTGCTGCCTGTGTCTGATTTAAGGCCCCAGCTTCAGGAAATGGCTGCTCATGAGTCCAGGCACGTCACAGTCTCCAGACCAGAGGAAGTTCACTGCTATTCACCACTGATGCCTAAATGAGACTCTTCTGTCCTGTGATGGCTCTGGCACACACACCTCACTCTCTCTCTTTCACAATGTCAGATAACAGCACTTCCTTTTCTGAGACACTTCATTCTTATCATTTCCTGCTCCAGCTCTGTGATGAATCACTGTTTTTTCTGGTTAGAGGCCTAGCAAACTAATTCTTCTTCTCTGGCTCCATACACTTTGGCCTTTCATTTTCTTTCTCTTGTTTAGGAGTAAATTTCTTTAATGTCTTTTAATGAAAATGTGCTCTCAAAGTGTGACACAATTCTCAAAAAGGTCCAAGTGCAATATCATTTATCATCAAATTTGATTAAGCTGTTAGGAAAAGTACAGATGGGGAATGATTAATGTTGTCATCACATAATTCTATCTATCTATGTATCTATCTGTCTGTCTGTCTGTCTGTCCGTCCGTCCGTCCACCCGTCGACTGATTACTCGATTAGCAAAGTAATTGTTAGTGACAGCCCTATATGTATTTTTCTGTTAAGTGGCCATGCAAAAAATTGGGACAATGCACTCAGTCATTATCACAAATAATCACCCTGTCTGGGTTTATTTTGCAATAATGACCAACTGACTGAAGTACTTGAACCAACTGTTATTTTATGTAGAAACTCTACAAAAATATTTATAGATAATGAAGGCGCACCAGGCAGTGATTCAAAAAATTCAGTTTTAGCTGACGTCGACAAAAGTAAAAATAAATGAGAAACATTGTTAAAAGATACTATATCGCAATCACAGACATTCTTACAGGATGAGATTTCACAGAGGACCCCTGACTTAGCTGAACATAAGTTCTCCTATAGTTTTTTTTTATAATGCTTTTTTGTGAATTCAGTGCAGTCTTACCTATAGAGCAGTAGTAGTCCCATCCAAATGGGTCTATAGACAGAATAGGAATATAATTCTATTGTTTTCCACTGACTGAGACATTTTACTTCACTATTCAATATGTCATGACAAGTTGCAGATGTCAGGTGAAGTGCTGTTCCAAATACTCCCTGTATGCAGCAAAATTAGGTGTGCACGCCCAGAAGTGCTGAGCTATTGCTTTTCGAAATTGATCTGTGCTAACTGGCCAGCCTCTCCATCTCTGCCTGTCTCTGTTACTCTCTTCTCTGTTCCATTCAATCCAGCAGTTCATCAGACGGTCCCGGCGCTGCGTCTGCGCATTACCAGCATGACATCACAGTTTCTGATCCTCATGGCATGTTTGAGTTGATGACCATGTTTGTGCATTGTAGCATTCGCTTCTCTTTGTGTCAGGTAACACATTCAGTCACATCCACCTGGGGAGGGCGACAGGCTTTAAGACGGCCGATGAATTCCAATGGCTTTATCGGTCCCCTGCAGCTGGCTTTGGCTTTTTCCACCGTATGGTCTCCTCCCACAGCACATTGCATATGCCTTTTCAATTGGGGTCATGGCTCAGGCTGATAGCGAACTGTATTCCTTCCTAACTGGAGGGCTCCCTGCGCTAGCCGTCAATCTGGCAGTGCGCAGCAGATTGGCTGGTGGTCTCGCTGAGGCTCAGGATTCATTCCATTGGCTTATATTGTGTCATTCTATGAATTAACAATGAAGATTGATGACACCGCCACACAACAGTGACAATCAGTCCAGGCTTTGAATGTGACTCGGATTTCATATATTGTGCACATGTGGAGCGTGTGCATCAGAGGTAATCGCGTGAATAGGATATGTACCGTGGAATTGAAGTTGGAAGCAAAATGCTTTTACCAACTCAGTTTCATCTTATCTAAGAGTGACGCTCTATTCAGTATTTTTTATTTTTTGGGTTGTTTCATTCTGGAATTTTCTGTGCTTTTTATTTTGACAGGAGTGTGGCGAGGAGATGGGACATTTTTTGGTAAGAGATTGGAGAAATGAGATTTGATTTATATATATATATAACATCAAATTTGTCTGAGAAATTATTCCCAAAAGATAATTTAAAGTCATTATTGTGTAAAGCATCAAATAGACATTTCAAAACATAGATTCAGAAAGAAATATTTTATTTAATTCAACATAGAATTTATTACACAAACTTTTGGATCATGAGGCTGAGTAAATGATGACTGAATTTTAATTTTTTTGTAAACTATGTCTTTTTTAAATTTTTGAATCAATATGGCCAACTGATGTTTTCTTAGAGAAGGCTACCAAGAAAGCTAGTTTAGTAAGTTTATTAAATTAATTCACAATATGTGCATATTTATTATTAATGTGGGGGGCAATGCGTCACACAGGCACAATAGCGCTGTATGACAGATGTATCACTTTTATTTTGTTTTTCCTTTTTTATTCAAAATATTCACAAACTTGTTAACTATAGCCTATCATGAACAATTGCCTATATAGGCGCTGAGCACCTATATGGAAAAATATGTGAAAAAAAAAATGGAAAAAACTCTCTCACTCTTAGAAATACGAACTTTCCTGTCCAGTCAGACGTTATACTCTGCTCAAGAGTGCAGTTGCGAGCAAATGTGGAGGCATGCGCTGTATACTGTAAAAGAGCAAATTAAATTTCGAGCATGCAACGTCATAGTTACGTTGTCAATTATTAAGTCCTGAAATTACTAGGGATGCAATGATAGGATTTTTTTGGGGCTGATGCCGATACCAATTTTTATTGGCCGATTCTGATACCGATATTTGTCACATGTTCTCTTATTTGAAATTTTGTCATAAAAATAGATCAACAAAGTTCAAAAACACCTGCATTAAATTATACTAGGTAGTTTATTTCTGCATCATCAAATAATTTCTAATGAACATAAATTGGATCCATTTAACATTCAGCAGGCCTACATAAATACAACAGAACAAAGATACATATGAAATATACAGTTCTTTTAAACAGTTTTCAGGTACAGAAATAAAGTGGGCTAAACTAATGTAAAGTTCTTCAGAGTTATTTTGCAGATTTAGTCAGTTTATTAAGCATCCCCGAAAATCCCCAAAAAGGTATGTATATTTTTGTTTACAGTTATTTGTAATAAGTGTTTTGTGTAATTCACTGTATGTTGATGATAATGCAATGGAGAGCGAGAGTTAAATGTGCATTCTTGTGTTGTATTTTGATTTTTGTTCTTTTTTTTTGAGTGAAAACAGATGCAATAAACAGTAAAGTTTTGGCCATCATTCGGATGAGGTCCGCTACACTTATGAAAGTTACAAAAGTTATTTGGTCAAGAATAGTGTACGATCTTTTGTTATTTACTTTTGTTATTAACATTAAAGCACAGACAGCAGTGCTAGGATTCATCATACAGCTCAGTGCCTTCATAGTTAATTAATAAACCATCACTTTGTTATATTGGCCTTTTTCCTGCTATAGACAATATGCCGATGGTTGTAAATTAAGCAAAAATCTGCCGATAAATATCTCTAGAAATTACTAATTAATCATCATGTGTTAGCTGGGAAGGATTTGCATGCAGTTATGATGTTCATTCTATTCATCAGGATTTATTAACAGTTCATGTTAGCATTGTGTATTTACCATGGTAACTGTAGTTTCTGTAACCTTAACCCAAAATACCACTTTAATTTCACTTTGTCCTTTGTTTCTTTATTTTTGATGACTGTTGTGGCTCATACCAACTTATTAACTTTATTGTATTATGAAAAACTAATTTGAGACTGCTATTTAATAGCCTTAGCTTATATTGTTTATTCATCAGTGTTAGTGATATTCTTACAATTTATGTGTATGTTAGGTAAAGTGGGACAGTGCTTGTGTGTTAACCATTCTTGAGAAATAAATTTGCTTGGTTCAGATTTTCTAAAAATTTGGGTTGCGGCTTAGTGACCATAGGAAAATATGGGTCCCATGGCAAAACCAGTTGAGAAACCATGCTGTAGGAGTACTTTAATATAATGGAGGAGTACTAAAATAAATGATTTTCCAGATAACATTTTCATTAATTTTTTTGGAATTTAGTAAAATGACAATATAAAATTCAGTTGTTTAATTTTGCGAGCAATATGTTGTTTTTATATGTTGTTTTTATATTATCATGCTGACTATTTTTACATACAGAGGTCATTATATGCAAAAATACATTAGCTGCCTTTATGTTTTTCACATGGGATTCATCACATTAGGGGGTCCTTGGCAGTAAGAAATTTTAAAACCTCTGATGTAGACTGCTAGGCCACAGCTTCAGTCATTTTTAATCAATTTTACAACTATATTACATGCTGCAAAGTTATTTTATTTGTTCCTTTTATTCCCACCATGGCTGTGGAAGTGTGTGTATGTGTTTTGGAGGAAAAACGTAAAGGTGCCATAAAACGTCTTTTTAAAAGATGTAATATAAGTTTAAGGTGTCCCCTGAATGTGTCTGTGAAGATTCAGCTCAAAATACCCCATAGATTTTTTTTAATTAATTTTTTTAACTGCCTATTTTGGGGCATCATTAAATATGCATTAAATATTTGGATGTTTACATTTGATTCTGAATGAGTTTGATAGTGCGTCACTAAAAATATCATGTTATCATGGATCATGTCATTATCGCTCCATCTGCCATTTTTCGCTGTTGTTCTTGCTTGCTTACCTAGTCTGATGATTCACCTGTGCAGATCCAGACGTTAATACTGGCTGCCCTTGTCTAATGCCTTGAACATGAGCTGGCATATGCAAATATTGGGGGCGTACATATTAATGATCCTGACTGCTACGTAACAGTCGGTTTTATGTTGAGATTTGCCTGTTCTTCTGAGGTCTTTTAAACAAATGAGATTTATATAAGAAGGAGGAAACAATGGTGTTTGAGACTCACTGTATGTCATTTCCATGTACTGAACTCTTGTTATTTAACTATGCCAAGGTAAATTCAATTTTTAATTCTAGGGCCTTTAAACACCTTTAATTGCCTGGTTAAGGTGAGATGTCAGTACTGTTTCTGACAACTGTGAATGAGGTAAAATCGAAACTTACCAGCCATGAGGCAAAAACCTAAATGTGGAGAAGCAGAAGAGGTGTCTGTCTGGCCCTCTTCAAATTCAGCCCTGCTATAAACATGTGAGTGAACACCTGTGTCTGCTGGTAAACTCATTAGAGGGTGGAGTGTCTCTGGGATTACAGATGTAGCAATTATTTTTGACTGTGCATTCATTAGTATTACTGCTAGGCATTAAACAAAGACAGCATTATAATGTATTTGCATTTTTATGTTACTACTGTGCCTGCAAAGGCTCTTGTTTTATTTCTTTGTTTGTTTATTGTGATATTTACCAGTAACTTTTGAAGGGTTTCTTGGTGGTTTTCAGAAGAGTTTCAAAAGTGAGAAAGAAGTAAAATCTAGAAACTGGGTTATCATTCATATTCATACACAACCGTGTGTGTGTAGGAAAAGTCTCTTATGCTCACCAAGGCTGAATTTATTTTATATTATTATTATTATTATTATTATTATTGAAAATAACTGTTTCTACTTTTTCTTAAAATGTGATTCATTTCTATTTCTATTTCAAAGTAAAACTTTCATCCAGTGGTGAACCACTGTGTTAAAACGTGTTTTACAGTCATTTGAGTAGTGTTTCATTCCCCAAATTACCCCAGCAGAACGTATGTGTCAAATAAAGCAGCACTGAATTTTGTCTAATCAGAAATTGCTGATTTCATTGAGACAATGCTAATGCGTTCTGCATGTTTGATAAGGAACAGGCAAATGTGATCTGTTAGATTAACTTTAATCTGCTCTAAATCCCCTTCAAGTGGAACAACAACATGAATAGAAATGTATTATTCATTACAACAACAAGCCAGGATTTTTCCCCATTACAGCTATTACCTTAATTGACTTCATACGAGTTTGCTTCTGAAGCCTAATGAACATATCTGTAAATTGAAAATGTTTGATTTGGGAATCAACATGTTTACTAGTCAGACAGTGAATGACATGTTCTTCAGTAGATAATACGGCTCCCTGGTCCCACCCCCAAGATATTTTAGGAGTGTTTCTGAAGCCCTTCAATCAGACCGCACATCTCCAGAACCTGCCATGGAGAATGAGAGCTGATTTCATCTTCAAACCTCAAAGACACTTTCCTTTCAAAGCACCATTTATGCCTGTCAAAGTATATTCATGCAGCTTTCTTTCATTTAACAGAACAGCTTGGCATCAAAAAAGCCAATTGAACTGAAGCCATTTGATTTATGAAATGAAGTCTCTCCATCTACTAATCTGACTAAATGGACTAGCAAAATAAACATCCCAACTTATTCGCTTTGGAGCCACTGAATAAATTCTTGATGGTCCCACACAGCCAGAAGATTCTCCCCATGGTGGCGTGGACATGAATTCTCCTCCTCCTTGAATATCACAGCTTCATTACTTCTATAGTGTTGTATTATATGGTCTGCTTTCCCGTCATCCCACACTGCTGTCTCCTCTCAAGCCCTTCAGCCATTGGCATAACTTTTTATCTTTTTTGAATGCAGGGACAGTTGGGAAGCTTCATTGGCTCTGATGTGTTTCCGCTGGTGGCTCGAGGTATAGAGGAAGTGAAATGGTGAGAGAGAGAGAGAGAGAGAGAGAGAGAGAGAGAGAGAGAGAGAGACAGTCCACAGTGCAGTTGTCTACATTGCTGAGTGGGAAGGTGGCACTGCAGGAACACTGAGCACACAGTCAGACTGTGTCACTGTCTCACGCCTGCCTGGGGAAGAAGGACATGCTTTATGCCTTCAATCTCCCTAAACTGTTTTCATGTGAGAATTTTCATTTGATGTATCAGATTGTGTGCGCAGTCTCCCCGAAACTACTGAATAGATCTGCACCTCTGATCTTTTTGCAGTTACGTAGAGACAAATTAGAACTTTTATGATAGGGAAAGAACTTTGAAAATGGCATTTTTGGGAGGACAATCCTTGGAGACCTGACAAAATATGAAAGATTAAACACAGTACCTAAGGATATGGTGGTTTGTAAATGAAATTATTGCTTTTTTGAATTTTACTGAGATTTTGTGTTTAAGTGTTGACTAATGCTAACATAAAAGTGCCTAAATGTGCCACAGCATTATCTTGAAGTGCTATCTACCAAATATCATAGTATGTGAATATGGTAATCAGTAACATGTCCATGCATCAAAGTATGGTTAAATTATCTAGTAAGACAAGTTAGTTTTTGGTGGATTGCTAAAGCCTAACATTTGTCAAACTTTTTACTTCAAAAGTTAAAATAACGCGTGTTGGTATGGTTTGCCATACTGGTAAACAAGCCTGGCTAGTAACTAAAAGCTTATAGATAGATTAAAATTAACATTATTATTATTATTATTAGGGGCCAAGCCCCGAAGGGGCTGTAGCCCCTATTGTAATTGTACGTTTTCCCTTTTATTATTATTATTCTTCCTCCCGAATGGGAGTCTATGGCAGCCCTATCAACGGAACATGAGAAAATGATGAAATTTGGCACACTTGTAGTGATGGTCATGTCTAGAAATCTGACCAATTTTGGAGTCTCTAGGACCAACTCTATAGCGCCACCACCAGTTCAAAAATTCAACATTCTAAAGTTTATAACATTTGAACCATTTGCTCTAGAAAAATACAATTTAGTACATCTGATTTGTCTCTTCATGCTGATTCTATTAAAATTCTTACATTAAGTCTCCGCCCATTACAGTAGCGGCCATTTTGAAAAGTACAGTATTCCGTTTTTTCGCTACTCCTCCTTCAAAATTTGTCCAATTTTGTCCAAACTTTGATCAGGTGATCTTTGGTCTGAGCCGCACAGAAATGACTGAACAGATTTTTTTATTCATCTTTGTTCAAAAGTTATGATGTCACGAAGTTAACGAGGTTGACCCAAAATTGCTATAGAGGCTGTATCTCGGCCAAACTTTGAGCAATCAAAACTAAAATTGGTACACTTGATCAAGACCATGATCTGAGGTTCCTTGCCAAATTTGGGAACAGCGCCACCTACAGGTCATGAGATCTGAAAAATGGCTATTTTGGCCAATAACTTTTGAACACTTTATTAGAAAATCAAGATCTTGGTGTCTATGGATTCCCTGTGCCATGCCGAATCCGAGGATATCGAATTCGTCAACATCGGATGAACCACGTGTCCGCCATTTTGAATTTTGTCATAAATTGCAATAACTTTTAAACAATTTGACATATCTTCACACAAATTGGTATGTATGACCTTTAGAAGGTCCTGAAGGTACCTGAGAAGTTTCAACACAGCGCCACCTACTGTTCCACAGATGTAATGATTATTGCAAAACCACTTATAACTTTTGAAAACACTTTCCAAAATGTGTATGCTTTATGTCATTTTATTCCCTGGCTTATGCCGATTCCGACGATGTGTCATTTGTCATTTTCCTTAAATGTACCTGTCCGCCATATTGAAATAAATGGAAAACAGTTTTTTCGCTACTCCTCCTACAATTTTTGTCCAATTTTGTCCAAAATCAGCTCAGGTGATCTTTGGACCGAGCCGCACAGAAATGACTGAATGGATTTTTGATATTCGCTACCATTCCCAAGATATTCATCTCTGAATGTGACCTTGCTTGTGTTTGTTGTCTTATGCTAGTTAGCTTAGCATGCTAATTGCTTAGCATGCTAACCAGTTGTCATTCTCTTTAATGTGGCTCTTCAGTTATCAAGTTAACCATGAGCTTCATTAGCATTAAGTTAGCTTAGCATGCTAATATGGATAGCATGCTAAGTAATGCTTTTTTTGTGAATTCTTTGTTAGACTAAAAGGTTTCTTCCACAGTCTGTTGAATGTGCATCCTCAAGTAGCTCAATGTGTAAAGCCAGTTATCTGAAGAGCCCTGTATCCGAAGTTAGTGGGTTCGAATCCCAGGTGGAGCGGTTTTATAAAATAGTGTGTTTTGATTCCTTTACTGCCTCTTGGATTAGAAATAAATGCTTTTTGTTTCATGCTGTGTTCATTTTCATCTAAGCTTATGTACATTCTGAGTTCATTCTTGCCCGTAATTCTGAACCAGCTGTTTCATGTTTGTTCATTTTCTGCTGTTTTTCCTCTTCCTGCTCTGTATTGCACTACAGCATGATGAGCTGCAGAATGATCTAAAGTGCAGCTTTATAAGAATTCTTCATTTTGAGTTCATTTTCACATGAACTAATAAACTTCGGCAGGTGTGGAAACATTCACTTGCACAGTGGTGCAATGAGATGAGAAATGGACCTTGGACCCGGAGGTCGTGGATTCGAATCTTGTGTGGGGTTCCTTTATACAATTGTGTGTAATGAGTCATTTTGATACCTTTTTTATCCAAATAAGGATTGTGCTAATCTTTATTCCTATTCAATGAGATACAAGTATTTTAGTTCATTCCGTGTTCGTTCTCTGAACTTCTCTTGATTTTCATTTCATTTCCACCTGTCCTTCTGAACCAGATGTTTTGCATGTACATTCAATTTCTGCTGTTTTTGCTCTTCCTGCTCCGTATTGCGCTACTGCCCCTACTGGGGCTTGGCCCCGAATTGCTGCTTGCAGCTATATTTATTATTATTATTAGTAGTAGTAGTAGTAGTAGTAGTAGTAGTAGTAATAGTAATAGTAGTAATATCTGGCCACATTTATTTTGTTTTATATTTTATGTTATTATTTTTTATAAATATGAGTAATATAAATATATTTAAGTAATAATTTATATTAATATATCATATTATGTTTTTAGTAACATTTTAGAAACATTTTAATTTCTGTTAATCATCTGAAAACACTGTTCTCTATAAATGTTTTTCAAGTACTTAAGTGAAATAAATTCTGAACTTGAACAGTTATGGTAACTACCTAATAAAATCAAATAAACATTAAATATGCAATAAAAATAAATAAATAAATAAATAAAAAATAAAAAAACAACTTTGAAATAATTGGCTGGTCAGGTTCTGTATTGTTAGAGCAGTGATTTGGATTGGATTACATGACTGTTTAGATATATAGGCCATTAGCTGTCCACAGTTTTAAGAGCTGGTATATAGAGTATAAACTTAGACACTCTGATTAAACAGGAACGTTAAATGTAAGAGGGCACTTGCATAAGCTTTACTCTCCAGTTAGTCCACTTACTTATAGCATCTCATGGGTGGGATCTGTCCGGAATCCTCAGGTGGTTGTGATGCTAGTGTTAAATGATTGGGTCATCATAAGGAACAGTTTTAATTCTCATCTGAGAAGGGGCAATATTAACATGCAGTGAGGTTACATTAATGTTCATCTTGTAAATGACATTTACTTTCTCATTTAGCGTAAAATTAACTGGCAATATTGCACAGAGGCATGTTTTGAATGCTAATGAGCTAATGAGATTTCTCTGTTGAGGACAAGTAACAAATTCATTTAGATCCACACACGATTCACAAATAAGATGAGACTTTGATGTGTACTGCTTATTTTAAGGCAGTGAGATTTAAGGTTGCATGTTGCTCCTCATAACACAGTTGAATGGCAGACAGATTAAATATGCACAAAAATATCAGAGCTAGAAAATGTCATGCTGATGCAGTGGAGAGGGAAAAAAGATTAAGCAAGGACAATTTGAAAACAAAAGCTACATATAAATAGTAAGGAAATGAAATAATAAATTGTACTATTAGCAGACTTGCTTATATGCCAGACTTTCTCTGGATGCTAAATTTAAAGTGCTTTTTCTTCAGCATTGATTGTGGAAGGTCATTTTAAGTTACAGAATAATGTATTGGTAGTTATGCAACAACTCCATGTAAGTGAAAGATTTAACAGACTTGAGAAGTATTTGCATTGCTTGATTGCAGTACATGCCAGATTCTTTTCAGGGCTGTAATCCAGTTTGATTGTGCCAAGTATTTCAAGAGATAGTCGTGTCAGCATTTACTCATGTTGTTCCAAACAAGTGTGCTCTATTTTTTTCTGTGTGACAAAAAAGGATAAATTATCAAATCTTTCTTTTCAAATTCCAAAAAGAAAGACAACAAGAAAAACCTTGGAGAACTGCACTTTTTTTTATATAATACTTTATTTTATTTATTTATTTATTATACAATATATCTGCATTTTTATGAATTAATTTTATATATATATATATATATATATATATATATATATATATATATATATATATATATATATATATATATATATATATATATATTTATATATATATATTTATATTTATATATATATTTATATTTATATATATATTTATATTTATATATAAATAATATATTTGTATAACTCATGTATTATTTATTACTTTATGGTTTAGATGGTATATAATGCTGCCTTTTTTGTCCTTTTTAGGGTGTTTTCACACCTATGGATCACTTGTTTTGTTCCGAAACAGGGACTAATTTTGTTACAATGTTGCTTTTTTTTCTTGGTTCGGTTCGCTTTCACATGGCAAAATTTCAAAGCGTACCAAAATGCGTTAAGGTAAGTCACATGGGAGTAAAACTGTCCTCTTATTGGTCAGAATTTTCTCTGCGTCATCCATCAAAATAATGATTGACAAGTTCGCTCAGTTCGCTCCATGAGTTTATTGTGGCTTTATTTGTAACTGACGAGACACACAAACACTTTATAAATGTAGCTCTCTCCCGCAGTTAATTCATATTTGCTGCGGCAAATTCAAACCCGCGCTCTTTCTCTCTCTCTCCATCTCTGGATTTCCCAGCGCTGTCTAGTAGGCGACCTGTTGTCCGTGTGTCTGTCGAGAGAGACCATTTGAATTTTATAATGAAGCAGAGTGGGAATTGAGACTTCGTCGGGACAGCATTCTCGCACGGAGAAGTGTAATGACACACCAGAGGCGTTCGTTGGCTTTCAGATATTGTAAATAATGTGCTCACTCACAGAATCAGACATTACTGATTTTTATATCATATTTTCCGTTATGAAAATGATATAATTTGGTTCGTTGGTCCGTTAACTGGGTCGATTGCTTTCACATCTCAAGCGAACTGCTCCAGAGTTCGTTTGAAAGCGTACCGAGACCACCTCTTCAAGCAGGTCTCGGTACGCTTGTTTGGTCCGCTTTTGGTGCGCACCCGAGTGCGATTGCTGCTTTCCCACCTGCCCAAACGAACCGCACCAAAGGGGCAAACGAACTCTGGTACGATTCAACCGAACTAAATGAGGCAGGTGTGAAAGCACCCTTAGAGCCTAAATGCCTGGGTGTACTTCATTTTCCATATTCCTCTCTGTCTCACGCACTGCTGAATTGCTGTTGTATGATGAGAGCTTTGTAAGATTCATATTGACATTTTCATTTTTTGTTGAACTTTCCCTCGTGATGCACACCAAGAGTTGGAGATACTTCATATGCATTGGCATACCTGATTCCCTGTTTCTTCCAACAGGTCCATTCCCCAGCGTTTGGTGGGTTTAGGTGGTGAGTGGACTAGACTCTGTGATGTGGAGTGCTGCTCTGGATTTGAGTGCCCACTACTAGAGCAACAACTTCCTGTGCCTCAAGATGGATTAAAGCTTCACGCCTCCGGAGATCAAAGGTATGAGATATATAGTAATGAGCTTCCACTATGCTCCCTCCAATCAGGCCTGCTGTAGTGTGGAAGCCGTGTTCATGTTTGTCTTGAATGCACCTTGGATGGCTATTACTGTCCGTTGAATATTTATGAATGTGCCGGAGAGGTGAAGGAGTGTTTGATGTGCTTAATTGTACCACAGACATTACATTTTTCAAGGCTCTGAAACAATGATGGACTGCAAACAACACTTGTCCGCTTCAGCACTTTGCATTTTATTTGGAAACCTGCCATGTTTTGCACACAGAGCCATATGAGCTGGCCAGAATTATTGTGATTATAAATGTAGCACAGATTTATTGCTTGAGGTGAAAGAGTGAAAAGAGAGAGAGAGAGAGAGGAGAACAAAGCTGCTTTGAGTTACAAAGTTCTCCAGTAACCATGGCAGCCAGTTTTTGAGATGCATATCTGTCAGATAGTTGTCTTATTTTTCAATTATGTTTCATATGTGTACCTAATACATACTTAATTCACCATTAAAATGCAGAATACAATATAAATCAAAACTTCTCTTTACAGTTTTTAATTCATTTCAGTTGCTTGAATATGAGGTTTAGGAGATTGTTGGTGTTGTACAAAAGGGGGTTTATTGGAAAATGGAAGCTCACAGAGGGAATATGAGAGAAGGGCTGGGATCATTCCGTGGCCTCACATATGTCCCGCTGTGCTCTTCAGGGAACTTCAGAGAGCTCGTATGTGCCATGTTTTCACTTTCAGTGATTGTATCACTGGAGGACACAGAATGGCTGTGTTTTTGTTCGCACAACTGATTTTTCGTTTTGACTGTATGCAGTACAATATATTGCTATCATATTGGTTATTGTTTGTTATTAGTCTTTTTTTAGATTCATCTGTAATATGGCTTGATATTGGGTATTTAATTTCATTCTTTTTTACATTTAGATTAACTAATGTCTTCTAATGCTCACTTTTATTTTTTTTTTAGAATGATATAAAACAATCTGATTTTGCTGTATTGTTTTTTTAAGAATAGTTTATCCAAAAATTCTGTCATCATTTACTAGCCATTAGGTTCTAAACCTGTTGTTCTAAACCTGTTTGGCTCTCTGTCTTCTGTGGAACACAAAAAAGATGAAGAATGTAGGCAACCAAACAGTTAACACTGACTCATTTGACTAATTTCTTACAATACCTTCTTGGTAACACTTACAATAAGGTTTTATTTGTTAACTTTAGTTAACTACATTAGTTAACATCAACTAACAATGAAAAATACTTCTAAATTATTATTAATCTTAAAGTTGAACATTAATACGTTATTATTAACATATTAAATTAAATTAATAATTATTTTATTAAAAAAGAGTTGTATCTGTTGATATTATTCAATGGAACTGAGCTGAAATGAACCAACAATAAACAGTGGTATTTTTATCAAATAAAATTTAAAAAGGCTATTATATTAACTAACAATAAGTAATACATTTGATACAATATGTTAGTTAATGCATGTTAACAAATAAGACCTTATTGTGAAGTGTCACTGTTGTATCTGTTAACATTAGTTCATCAAAAAATAAAAATTCTGTCATTAATTACTCACCCTCATGTCGTTCAAAACCCATAAGACTTTCATTCATCTTCTGAACACAAATGAAGAAATTTTTATATGAACTGTCAATGAAGAGACAGAAATGTCTCAGATTTCATTAAAAAGATCTTAATTTGTGTTTCGAAGATGAACAAAAGTCTTATGGGTTTTGAACAACATGAGGTCGAGTAATTGATGATTTTTGGGCGAACTAACCCTTTAGTGCAATGTGCATTAATATGAACAAACAATTAAGAATTGTATGTGAATTACCTAACATTAACAAAAAATTTTAAATGCTATAAAAGTATATTTCTATACTATAAATTTAGCTAATGCGTTAACTAACGTTAACAAATGAGACCTTATTGTAAAGTATCTTGTTACTGTTACTGAGAGCTCCAGTAGTGATGTGATGCATCGTTTCACCTCTGCCTGGAATGGACTGCTATATCTACTGCGGTCTGCTCTTTGTGTAAATGTCATTATTGAATATAACTTTCGAAAATGCATCGTTAGCTGGTAATGGCAACACCTCATAAAGCAGTGCCAAGGAAAAACATAATTGGCTTCTCACTTGAGAAAGCTGGTCAGCCCTTGCAAGCCTGGAAAATAATTGCTGCCTTGTGGCTTCCAATGCAACTAACTATTTCTTTGTTTGCTTAAATCGTTACTTCAATTTGTTAATTTTTGGATCTGACACATAAGTCACATGATAAACTATATATTTTATATTCATAGTTACAACTACAAAACAAATGGTCTGAGCTGTTGAAGCATATGGGCTTTATGGGCCTGTTTACACCAGGTAATAACATGTGTCTCAAATGTGTCTCCTGTGATTAATTGTGAAGGGATTTTGAAGGGAAGGTCTCTGTTTTATTTAAAAAGCTGCATGTATCTGGCTAAATTTACATCCCTTGTTTTGATGCAACAGGACAGATTAGCATTTACATTATGTCCTGTATGGAATGTGGTTATGCCTTTTTGACTAACTGAACTGAACTTTTTTTTTTTTTGTGAGTGAGTGAGCCAATCTAGGACTGGACGAATATTCACGCGAATATTCATAGTACATTCACAATGAATTTGCTGTCAACAGGCTTAATTTCTGGTTTCTCCCACAACTTTTTGAAACATCTCACGGTACAAAATGTATCTAATACAAATTAAACATCTCTAGTTGACTAGCAGAATTAAATATGAGGCAATCTGGCGCTGTAATGTGTTGTTTTTAAAATCATGCTGAGTGATCATGCTTAACAGTGTCGGGGGCTTTACGAGCTTCAATTTCTTCAGCTGAAATCATAAAACAAAATGCACAAAAACATGTCCCTGCTCTTCATGTATGGTCACTCATGAACATCTTTGGCTATATGAGAAAACAAAAGCAAAACGTCTCGGGTTACGAGTGTAACGAGACGCTACGTCGGATGACGTGATGGGAACCCTCTGTATTTTGTGTTCGTGAAGCACCTCTGTATCCAACCAATGAAAAGACGTGACGTCAGAGGCGGGTGACGTCACGGATCAGGAAGCTATAAAGCACACCTGAACACAAAGCACGCCAGCTTCTGTAGGTTGTCTGAAGCAAGCGCACCAGGTATGCGGGAGATACTCCCGCATACCTGGTGTTTTACAGTGAGTGACTGGCCTAACTTCACCCCTTTCACGGCCCCGAGAATGGAACTCACACGAGCAGGGGACAACTGCGCCTGCATCATGGTGGAATCCCAGATTACACCTAAGTAGTTTGCAACCTGACTCGGGACCAGCACACTCTTTTTGGCGTTGAGCCTCAGCCCAAGCCTCTTCATGTGTGACAGAACAACATCTCGATGTTGAACTGCCAATTGTTCTGTTTGAGCTAATATCAACCAATCGTCGATATAGTTCAGCACGCGGATGCCCTGGAGTCTCAGCGGAGCCAGCACTGCATCCACGCACTTCGTGAACGTGCGGGGTGAGAGGGATAGGCCGAACGGAAGAACCCTGTATTGGTAAGCTTCGCCCCTGAAAGCAAACCTGAGGAACTTCCTGTGTGAAGGATGGATGGATACATGAAAGTATGCGTCTTTCAGATCTATCGCTACAAACCAGTCCTCGGACCTGATCTGAGGGATGATCTGTCTGAGTGTAAGCATTTTGAACTTCAGCTTCTTTACAGATCGATTTAACACACGTAAATCTATGATCGGACGCAACCCTCCATCCTTCTTCAGAAAAATGAAGTAGCGGCTGTAAAAGCCCGTCATTTTGCTGGGAGGGGAAACCCTTTCTATAGCCCCTTTTTGCAAAAGCGTCGTTACTCCATCACCAGAGACTGCTCTGGGGTTACCACCGTGGGAAGCACCCCGTTGAACCTGGGCGGTCGTGAACCGAACTGAATTCTGTAGCCCTGTTCTATCATGAGCATCACCCACTTCGAAACATTCGGGAGATTTTTCCACTCTTCCAAATATTCTACTAATGGAACCAGTCTCTCGAGACTGGTCTCTGGTGTTTTTTGAGCACTTGGCTCGTCCATCTGACGCTGCGCACCGGCAGACAGGCGAATCACGTGCTGACCGACCCCCCTCGGAGGATCGGTGGAGACCGCTGCGCCCTGACTCACACTTGGTGGCAGGGTTGGCAGAACAGTCCCCTGAGGGCACCGAGGAGGACCCGATATCCGAATCCTCCCGGAGGGGGCTGCCCTCAAGAAATCCTGTGACACTAGTGTCAGGACTTCTTCTTTGAAGCCTTCCGGAAGATAATGACGGTCCTCAGATCCGCCCTACCTCCGGAAGGCTTCGCCTGTGCCGCCCGTCCCGGTCCCCAGGCACTGCGTGGGGGAGTACGGGAGGCGACACTGGCTTTTTGCTGCGCTCTGTGCGTGGATGTTGCTGAGGAGCTGGCTGTCGGCCGAGGCTGCTCCCGCCCAGCAGCCTCGGGGGGATGAGCGCGGCGGGGAATAACTTTAGAAAACGCCGCCGTCTGTTTACGTGACTCCTGAAACCTGTCGACGACTGTTGACACTGCGTCGCCGAACAGGCCATCAGGAGACAGCGGCGCGTCCATGAGCGTGTTCTTATCACGTTCCTTGATGTCCGACAGATTCAACCATAGGTGCCTCTCCGTGGCCGCCGCTTCCTTGGTGGCCCGGAGAGCTAAATCTGTGGCTTTACGCAACTCATGGATTGCCTCAAAGGACGCTTCCCCGCTCTGATCAATTTCCCCCAGCAGGTCGGCTTGATATGCCTGGAGGATAGACATTGTATGAAGGCATGCCGCCGCCTGACCTGCTGCCGAGTAAGCCTTGCCCACCAAGCTGGATGTAGTTTTCAGAGGCTTGGTGGGCAGCGCCGGAGTCTTAAGGGACGACGCGGTCTCGGGCGAGAGATGGCTCGCAAGCGTCTCCTCTACCCGAGGCATCGCCCCATAGCCATGATTTTTTAGGCCAACAATATTGCTGTACAGCGATGTCTGCGGGCTGTACAGCCGATACTGCACGGGTCTCTTCCACGACCTCGACACCTCGGCATGGAGGTCGGGAAAGAACGGGAGACCCCGGCGCTGAGGCAGTGACCGAGGGGGAAGAAAGCGTTCGTCCAGTTTACTTTTCACTCTGGACTCGGCTTTCTCCGCAGGCCATTCTATATTCAACTTTTCAACAGCCCTGGTCACTACCTCTAATAGCTCCTCATAAGCCGGTAATGTTGATGGCGGTACATCATCGACACTCTCTACATCAACCTCCTCGGAGGAAGATATATTGAGCATCGGTGCCTCTCTTCGGGGGGAAGAAACCGCTATGCGTGCTTCCACCACCAAAGGAGAGACACTGGGTCTAGCGGGTAAAGGAAGCGATAAGGCAGGGCCCGTCTCTTTCCCCTCCGCTAGATCCATCTGTGAACCCCACGAGCGCAGCCTACGCTGTGCCTCGGCAACAGCGGGACCGGACCCGCGGGGAACACTCGCCTCGGCGCCCTCCTCGAAGAGCGTTCGACGCGATCGCAGCACTCTGAGGGTGAGCCGCTCACAGTGCACACAGACAGCTCCCTTGAGAGCCGCCTGTGCGTGCTCAACCCCCAGGCATTTTACACACATGTCGTGTGTATCCCCTTCCACAATGAAGCGTGGGCAGGGAGGAACACACTTCTTTTCCGCCATAATATTTCTTTATATGTCTTTTTTTATTGTGCTTTGAAACTCTTGTCCTCGGACGAAGAGATCACTGTGTGAATATATCAGACAGACAAACAATAAATAAGACAAACGAGATACAGAGAGTGCTTGCTGAAGACAACAGAAGCTGGCATGCTTTGTGTTCAGGTGTGCTTTATAGCTTCCTGATCCGTGACGTCACCCGCCTCTGACGTCACGTCTTTTCATTGGTTGGATACAGAGGTGCTTCACGAACACAAAATACAGAGGGTTCCCATCACGTCATCCGACGTAGCGTCGATAGTTCCCACGAAAGGGAACTATTGTATATGAGGGCGGACTAGAACCCAGAACCTCTGGCACAAAAAAAACCTCTTAACAAAAGTTCTACCGCCAGACCAACTTCATATTGTATTATAGTAGATTTACGGATGAAACTGTCACAATAAACATGAGTTCTGTGTCGTCAAAAATTAAACTCAATGTCCTATTTAAATTGATTTCTGGACATTGTAATGTTATTTTATTTTGTACACACACACATTCCTGTCCCACCCACATTTCAAAACAAAGTTACGCCACTGCAGTCCATATAAAATGAAGCAATATTCGGAGTATCGTGATGACTGTGATATAATGTAATTTTTTTCAGTTGGTGTCTGTAAATTACAATAATCATAAATATTATTGTTAAATATAATTTCCCTTTGTGTCCATTTAATGATAGCTGCCTTGATATCAAATGTACATTACCAATCAAACATTTTTTCAAAGAAGTCGGTTATGTTCACCATGGCATGTCTTTGATTAAAAAAATACAGTAAAATAAGTAATATTGTGAAATATTATTTTATTTTAAAATAAGTGTTTTCTATTTTAATATATTGTATTTTTTGTTTCTGTACTAGCAAAGCTGAATTAACAGCATCATTACTTCAGTCTTCAGTGTCACATGATCCTTCAGAAATCATACTAATATGCTGATTTGCTGCTCAACATTTCAGGATTCTTTAATGAATAGAGAGTTCAAAAGAACAGCATTTATTTGAAATAGAAATCTTTTGTAACATCATAAATACCTTTACTGTCAATTTTGATCAATTTAATGCTTCTTTGCTAAAAATTATCAATTTACTTACCCTAAACTTTTCAACAGTAGTATATCTTGAATATTGTCAAATAAATATTGCTGTAAAACAATATTTTTGTTTCTGTATAACTCAAAACAAATGCTAATGCTGTTAATGAATCAGAAACGGTGAATTTATCACTGACCTCCAACTGTTTTTCTGAGCAGTTGTGTCTTTGTGCTGATCTTCTTCTCTGTGGCTTGTCCACACTGGTCTGATCCTGTTTCAATCTGTTTTCATGCGGCTTCTGCACTGATGCAATAAACACAGGTTTGTGTGTGATTTCATGACCGTTGTCTCCCTCACAGCCACAGTTTCCTTTCGTCTTCACTTCTAGTCTGTGCACCTGAAAGCTTCAGATAAGCCTCACTGATGCTTGTCTGCTCAGGAGCAGATTACTTTGTAAACTGCTGGCACAGTGGAGAGGAAACAAGGGAAGGGAGGGAGGACTCAGCTGACCTGAGCAGGGTAAACGACTGCTGTGCTCTAGTAAAGGGTTGTGGTGTCTGTGAGCGCTGGGCATGTTTGCAATGCCCTATGTGGCCCGACAGTGACTGAGTTCACTGACTCTTCTTTAATGCTGTGAAATCAGCTCTTTTACTGCTGCCATCACACCTTTCCACAGCTGTTGGCTCTTTATGCCCCAAAAGGGTTGGCTTTATTGTTAGATCATTAAAGGCAAGAGAAAAAGAGAGGGGGGAAAAAAGCTCAGTTCCAAAATCTAGTGAGCTGCCTTGCTACCTACTGCCAAAATATTGCACCTAAACTCACAATTTATTCAAATAGAGTTTGAATAAACTTGGTTTCTAAGCTAACAGCACAATACTTCTTGAAGATGTAAATACTGAATATAATTTTTTCCTCACCACCACTAGACTAGTGCACCACTCTCTGTTCTGCGATAGAATACACAATGCAGTCATACGATTTAGATAAAATGAGGTGTCTTGGGCATCATAATTTAAAAAATGGTAACATTTACTGAATTTACATTTATTGTTTGTTTGTTCTGTTATGATAAAGGTCAGAGAGTAAACTTGACTTTTTTTAAAAATATTTATATTTATTATTTGCCATCATAGGAATAAACTACATTTGAAAATATACTTAAATAGAAAACTTGTTTTAAATTGCAATAATAGTTATTAACTATTCATTATTAAATGAACAATTTTTGGGGGGGTGAAAGTGATGCACAAATCAATTTGAATTGACTTGAAAATGTTTCTTTTTAGGTTTATACATTAAATGCTACTTTAATATTGTGCAGAAAAGAAAACATTCAGAACTCAATACTATTTTTTGGCTACAGTTGTCACAATTCCTGTCAGTTCCTGGACTTCAATTCCCATAATCCTCTCTGCCAGTCACATGCATACATATTGCCACATACAGCTGAAGCACATTATCTGGACTATTTAAGACTCACTCACACACCACCTCATTGCGAAGTCTTGTTCTGAGCGTTACTATATTGTCTGTCTGTCTGCCAGTTACCAGTCTGTCTGTCTGTCTGTCTGTTTACCGTTTACGATTCTCTGCCGCCTGCCTTTGGGCTGTTTATTGTATCCTGACCTGTGAGTGATATCTGCCTGTCCTGACCATTGCCTGTATCCTGACCACCATTCTGCCTGTCCCTTGCTGTTCCTGTTTGTTCCTGTTTGAACCTGCCTGTATGACAACGCTCTTATTTAATAAAGCACTGCAAATGGATCCCTGCCTGAGTCCGTTCTGTTACAACAGTGCAGTTTGGCTAAAATCAGGTGTCTTAGAAGGCATCATAATTAATCTGTCTATATTTTTTCAGTCTAAATAATCTGTCTACATTTTTGCCCATGTTGCCTTAAATTCCTCCCTTTGTAAGTTGCATACGGAACAAAAGTCAGCGCATGTGCATGTGACACAAATTTATCCTTTGAGGGGTTTCTTGAATTTTTTTTTGGGGCCACGCTTAGACTTTCATCTTCACTGGCACCTCATTTGTTGGGTCGCATTGGTATTCTGCAAGATTTGCTCTTGTTTGAGCATCAGTGTGTGCAAAGTTGTTCCAATATTTGTCTTTCTAGTTTTGAGAATGTCCAGCTGTTTTGTGGTACCAGAGGAATACAAAACCGTATGGGTCTGAGGGCCGACCTGTTCACATTTCTCACACATCACACATCGGTGGAGAAATTAAATTATTGGGTATGTTGTTTGTGTCTTTTCTAGAGGAAGTATATAGGCCCGGTCAGCCGTGCCTGGCTTTGTGGTTATGTGAGGATAAGGCAGATTCACTTACAGCTGTCCATGTGATCGTACTCTCTAACACATCGTGTATGCACTTCGAATGCAGTAAGCAATAAGCACAGGTCCTGAATGAAACCTTCACCCCTAGCCACTCAAAGGACAAATGGATACATGTACAGCACTTTAGTAATATTCAGGTGCTGTTTAAGAATTCAGTATGCAGAAACGTTTGAATTCAAGACCTTATCTGCCTCTTCTTCCGCCTTTGAACAAGAGAGAGAATGTGGATTTTGAAAGTGAATGCTTTGTGCTTTGGCATCCCAAGGCTCAATCTATGAAAATTGTGTAACTGAAGATGGTAATCTTATAGTAAAGCAACAAACTAAAAGTTATTTACTTTCTCTTTCTGCTTTTTACAAAGGTCAGAGTTTAAACTTGACAACCATATTTTTTAACAGTAACAAAAATCTATATGCATATATATGTATGAAAAAAAAAAATAAGTTCTTTAATATCTATCTATCTATCTATCTATCTATCTATCTATCTATCTATCTATCTATCTATCTATCTATCTATCTATCTATCTATCTATCTATCTATCTATCTATCTATCTATCTATCTATCTATCTATCTATCTATCTATCTATCTATCTATCTATCTATATATATATATATATATATATATACACAAATTCAAGGAACACACACACACATTCAAGGAACACTTTAAAGACACAACAGATCTGAATGTTTTTCCCCATTGAGATCTGTTGTGTTTTCTATCTATCTATCTATCTATCTATCTATCTATCTATCTATCTATCTATCTATCTATCTATCTATCTATCTATCTATCTATCTATCTATCTATCTATCTATCTATCTATCTATCTATCTATCTATCTATCTATCTATCTATCTATCTATCTATCTATCTATCTATCTATCTATCTATCTATCTATATACATACTGCTCAAAAAATGCTTGTATGCATGCCTGACAATGTCGGGCATGCTCCTAAAGAGACAATGGACGGTGTCCTGGTGTATTTGCACTCAGATCTGGACCAGGGCATTACTGAGCTTCTGGACAGTCTGAGGTGCAACCTGGTGGCACCGGATGGATCGAAACATAGGCCCCATTTACACTGCACGGTTCAAGTGACCCAATTCCGATTTTTTCCTCCCATGTGGCACAGATCGGATATGAGTCACGACCGTGTAAGCAGGAAAAAAGCGCATGGATTCCGATTTTCACAGATCGGTTTCAGGCCTCATTCATATGTGGTTATAAATCAGATATGAATCGGATATGTGCGTTTGCGCCTGCAGTGTAAGCGGACAGATCGGATATTCCCCTGTAAATGCGACTCCTGCGTCATTGAAAAGTGATGGTTTTTCAACATTTCGCAGTACAGACATACTTATAACAAACGGAACATCTCTAGTTGACTGGTAGATTATTAATTTAATTTGTTTGTGTTAAATAAAGGCGATCTGACGTTGAAATGAGTGCTCGTTGCCGCTGTTGTCAGTTGAGACGGCTCGTGCACAGACGCGCGCTTCAGTCCTGTTGTGGAGACTCTAACTATTCGTTCCATTAAAACCACAAAATAAAAAGCACATAAACTTGCAACTGCCCTTGACATACAATCACTGATGAACTTATTGGTTTTAATGAAAAAAACAAAAAACAAAACTAGTATAGTAGGACGGCGGATTCGAACCCATTAAGCTGTGCTACCCATACCCGAGTATTATTCAACTCGCACGCTTCCAGCAGAGCTACGTACGTATACTGTCATGGAAAATTTGTATTATTTTTATGTAGGGATGCATAAAATATTGCATTAAAATGGTTTCTATATGAATTCATGTCAATAAATTAAGCTCAATGTACCATTGAAACTGATTTGTGATGTCATATAGGTTATTTTTGGTACGTTTCGCCAAGTGCAGTGTAAAAAGGAGACATCCGATACAGGTCACTTTTAAAAGAAATGTAAGCACGTCGTCCAAAAAATCGGATATGGTCAAAAGATCGGATCCGTGCGTTAGGACATGCAGTGTAAATGCGGCCATTATGTCCCAGAGGTGCACTATTGGTGTTCATACTCTCGGCACATGAGGCCAGGCATTGTCGTGCACCAGGAGGAACCCAGGACCCACTGCACCAGCGTAGGGTCTGACAGTGAGTCCAAGGATTTCATCCTGATACCTAATGGCAGTAAGGGTGCCATTGTCTAGCCTGTAGAGGTCTGTGCATCCCTCCATGGATATGCCTCCCCAGACCATCACTGACCCACCACAGTGGCAGTGCTCATTCTGTTCCTCCTTGCACAAAGGAGCAGATAACGGTCGCGGTGATGGGTTAAGCAGGACCCTGTCCAGTTCTCCTAGAGTAACTGCCTGTCTCCTGGAATCTCCTCCATGCTCTTGAGACTGTGCTGGGAGACACAGCAAACCCGGCTGGCAATGGCATGTATCGATGTGCCTTCCTGGAGGAGTTGGACTGCCTGTGCAACCTCTGTAGGGTCCCGCTATCGCCTAATGCTACCAGTAGTGACACTGACCCTAGCCAAATGCAAAACTAGTGAAAAACAGTCAGAAAAGATGAGTAGGGAAAAAAATGTCAGTGGCCTCCACCTTTAAAACCATTCCTGTTTTGTTGGTTCATGTTAGATAATACATTAAGTAATGTTAACAAATAAAAACCTTATTCTAAAATGTTACCTATTAATTTTATATAAATTTCAACACAAGTACACAAATCGATGACCACATTAACATTAAGAACCTTTTTTTGTTTATTTAGATAAATTGGGGATTGACCTGTAATGTGATGCAGTTAGACTAGGTTACATTTGATTAATATAATTAAATTGTAAAGAAATTAAATATCCATGTTTGTCGAAAGAATTCCACACGCAGTTCACTCTCAGCCAATAAGATTCCACATATCATTTTCATCGATCAGTTGTCTATTCTGATTGTTTGATAACTTTTGACAGCGTTTAATCCAGAAGCAAAATAATTTCTAGTGCAAGACCACAGAGAGATTTGCGAGTGCACAAGACACAGTTTGAACACGCAGGACACAGTTTGAGCGTGCACACGTAATTTCTGAGCGAGAGGAGAGGCAGTTCATAAGAGAGTACCGTATATTTGAGAGCGCACGTCCAGTTTTGTGCGAGAGCAAAGGAAATCCGAGCAAGATTACTTGTATGTGCTCTCGCTTCACAATAATGTGCTCTCGACATTTGGCAGTAAAATAACGCCATAGTCTTGCAGCTAAACTGACAAATTCAAACAAAAATTATGTCAGCATGCCCATCTTAGCGATGATCCTAACAAACACAGTAGGTTATGAGAAAAACGAGACGCTGTAATGGATCTTTGAATTATGTCTTAAAGGGACAGCAGTCTAATATTTCTGCTCTATGTGTTTTAATGTTAATAAATCAACAAAGCACGAAGAAATCTCTCTTGACTGAATAGCTTTTGTAACTTCAATAATGTTTCATCTTTATTTAACTATTCATAGAAGTTTATATGCAGTGTTATAGTGTTATTTTATATTTGATTGCCTTATTCAATTTCTTTACCTGAAAACTATTGTTAGATACCTGAAAAACCTGTAGAGCATTGTTTATTTTATTTGTATCTTAGCTCTCGTGTATTTATTTGTGCTGTTTCTTGTAGTTAGATTATTTGTTTTTATTTTCCTCATCTTTATTTGACAATTATTTTTTACTGAACATAGCACATACCAAATTGTACCGAAACGGTGACACTAAAACCGTGATACAAACCGAACCGTAAGAAATCTGAACCGTCCCACCCCTAATATATAAGTTAAATTTCATGGCATCAACACATCTCAAAAAATTGGGACAAGGCCATGGCATCCCCTCTTCTTTTTATAACAGTCTGCAAACATCTGGGGACTCCTTTTTCTATGCAACCATGGTGTTGTAATTGATGCAGTATGTGGTCTGGCATTGTCATGTTGGAAAATGCAAGGTCTTACCTGAAAGACAGATGTCTGGATGGGAGCATATGTTGTTCTAGAACTTGGGTATACCTTTCAGTATTGATGGTGCCTTTCCAGATGTGTAAGGTGCTCATGCCACACGCACTTATGCAACCCCATACCATCAGAGATGCAGCCTTCTGAACTGAGCATTGATAACAACTTGGGTTGTCCTTGTCCTCTTTAGTCCGGATGACATGGCTTCCCAGTTTTCCAAAAAAGAACTTCAAATTTTAATTCATCTGACCACAGAACAGTTTTCCACTTTGCCACAGTCAATTTTAAATGAGCCTTGACCCAGAGAAAACGCCTGTGCTTCTGGATCATGTATAGATATGGCTTCTTTTTTGACCTATAGAGTTTTAGCCGGCAACGGCGAATGACACGGTGGATTGTGTCCACTGACAATGTTTTTTGGAAGTATTCCTGAGCCCATGTTGTGATTTCCATTACAGTAGCATTCCTGTATGTGATGCAGTGCCGTCTAAGGGCCCGAAGATCACGGGCATCCAGTATGGTTTTCCGGCCTTGACCCTTACCCACAGAGATTGCTCCAGATTCTCTGAATCTTTGGATGATATTATCCACTGTAGATGATTATAACTTCAAACTCTTTGCAATTTTTCTCTGAGAAACTCCTTTCTGATATTGCTTCACTATTTTTTGCCATAGCATTGGGGGAATTGGTGATCCTCTGCCCATCTTGACTTCTGAGAGACACTGCCACTCTGAGAGGCTCTTTTTATACCCAATCATGTTGCCAATTGACCTAATAAGTTGCAAATTGGTCCTCCAGCTGTTCCTTATATGTACATTTAACTTTTCCGGCCTCTTATTGCTACCTGTCCCAACCTTTTTGGAATGTGTAGTTCTCATGAAGTCAAAAAATTAGCCAATATTTGGCATGACATTTCAAAATGTCTCACTTTCAACATTTGATATGTTATCTATATTCTATTGTGAATAAAATATAAGTTTATGAGATTTGTAAATTATTGCATGTATATATATATATATATATATATATATATATATATATATATATATATATATATATATATATATATATATATATATATATACTGTATATGTGTGTGTGTCTATGCAATTTAAATTTGTATATGGCGATCAGAGTTCTACAGGCAAAGTGTATTATTATAAGGGAAGCTTCACAGTTTTTATGGATTGTGTTTGCAAGATTGGCACTTCGATAATACAAAGTGACAGTAAAATCACCTCCTGAAAAATATCTACAGCAAAAAACTCTTCATGAACGTGAAATTGACTTGATTAAAGAAAGTGTAAAATTAGATGTTTTTTGTTTTGGACTGGAAACAGAGGTCCTCTTGCATGCATATTAACAGCAGATTTAGAAGATGTGTTGGTGACGAGGCCAGCTGTGTTGTTATGGCCTGGTGCTATAGTGCCAATCCAGAGGGTCTTAGTTGGCAGGGGCAGTGTACCGTGAAGGTTGGCACTGGCGAATCGCACCACATGGGTTTGGTGCCGCCTATGTCATTCATTTCCAATTGGTTGAAGCCTTTCTCTAGATAAAAGTCCTGAATAGTGTAGCATATGGATGGTGAGCGGCAGCAGGCAGGAGAAAGAGTTGTTTCATCAATTCTGCATCTAATTGTTTTATGCACAGAAACACATTAAGCTCAGAACTCTTAATTGAATAATGGATGTCCCTGCTTCACTGTAGCTATTTCACCGCTGTTCAAATCAACACTCGGTTAGCAAGACTACAGAATTTGAACTCATCTTCTGCCTTTGTGTTTTACCTGCTCTCTGCCACGATCCAGAGCTGAGCTGTGTTAAGAAAGTCTGCCGTGAGCCAAGGCCACGTGAGTGACAGGCTCTTATCAGCGGGCCAGCTGGCTGATGAGAGTTCAGTGAGGGTCAGCGTGAATTAAAGAGCAGCTAATTAAAATGTCCGGGGTACAAGCCCACTGCTGCTTCGTTTATCTCCTCACGCAGCCACTGACGAAGATATGTGCTGCACATAAAGGAGGGCCACAGTATAAATTCAAAGTTCAACAGCATCTGATAGCCAATGCATTGAACTCCCTCTACCGTTTGTGTGTTTCTGAATTGAATAATGCTGAAGTCTCATTGTCCACTGCTATGACCTTTCCCCCCTCCGTCTTATTCACAGGACGGGTGAGAGCTGTGTTTTCAAATGTTGTATCCCTTTGAGTCCTTGAAATAATTAGCCTTCTGATTTTCAGAATATTTTTTGAGGTTCTGTTTTTTCTTCCCATCATAGACAACCTTCAGACATGAGGAATTGCATAGATTACTTAGAAGGAACGGAGACGTTACGTCGATACTGACGTAACAGGGTCTCGCCATTACGTCAGAAACAACATAACTTCGAACGTGACTGACTGAATGGGTATTATTATAATTCTTCAGTTTCATTACTGAAAGTTGAAATGTAGGGCTGCACAATTAACTCTCTGGAGTCGGGTAACGCACCAGTGCGTTTTGCAGCATTTTTTCACATTGCAGCAAAACAGACTTAAAATACTCTGTCATTTCTTGTCATAGAGACATAAGTAATATATCAATTGAAACTATATAATGTCTTCTTTTATTTGTGTACACTCAGAGTAAACACACGATGTTATGCTTTTTGTAAAATAAAGAAAACTAACATGATGCGTGATCTCTCGTCTCCCTCTGAAGTCCAATCTGATAGTTCTCAGAAAATGAACTGTAACTTATGAATACTAATGACAAAAAAAAATGACACTTACGTCTAAAGAAACGTTGAAATGTCAGGTTTTAAATCGTGCAAGTCAAATCGAAAATAAACCTTTTGTGTTTATGTAATCTGTATGAAAAGAGAGCCATGTCAGTAGTCCGTGATTCAGCTCATTACCTGCTAATGCGGCCACACCCACAGAGCCAGCGCTATTCAGATGTAAATTCAGAGGCAATACTTGTATGCATTGTCTCAATCGTGTATTTATTGTCTTGAAAAGTGTTTATCTGGATGTTAAAGCCATGGTTAGTGATCTCTAGAAGACATGCTGTTAGTTCCTGGTTCCTGTTCTTCTTTATATGAATTTGTGGCCTTAATGTGTACAGAGCGCCCTCCGGCTGCAAGTATGAATTGAAAACACAGTATCCAGCGCTCATAGTGATGACAATAAATATTGAATAAATATTACTCCTCAGTATAGAAAATTGACATAAACATATAAGAATCCATCAATATTTCTCCAAATGTGCATGCTTTTAAACTAAAAGCCTATATGAAATTCCATAGAGGTAACATAATTGTTCAGACACTTTGCATCACAGAAATGCATTATACTTTAAAGAACATAATAGAATACCATTATTTTAAATTGTAATAATATTTTACAGTATTGCCATTTTTGATGAGCTGAGACATGATTACGGAGGGTTTTTTCACAGCATACCTGACTGAAAGGCCTCATTAATATGCAAGTCATTTCAGGTCATTATTATGTGATACTTTTGTCTTCTCAGGTGTAAATGACCCATTATTCATGATGATTTACGCCTCCTACTGTGTTTCTTGACAAAAAGTGTCTTACAAAAACTAAATCAATATATTGATATAAATGAAAGAGTACTCAGCATCATTTTTACATAATTCTGAAGCAAAAACTCTAGTCTATAACCTCCAATACCCAGAAGTCTTGTGAACACAGATTTAATATGCTTTTTTTGGCCTTATTTCAGTGACTTTAAGTGAAGTTTTTCGTTTTTTCAATAACCACGCATAAATGTTATTCCTTCAAAAATACAAACATGTACATACATGTTCCTGACATATTATGGTAGCCTAGTTTGTGCTGAATACAGTGTAATGACACTTGTGTCATTAATATGTTTATGAACAACTGAAAAAAGCACAAATGTCAGGGCATGTCAAAACTTCTCCAGGCCCCAAATCAGCCTCAGACTCCAGAGGGTTAATCAAAATACATCCGAAATCACTATATAATTAGGTTTCTGTAAAAAGACTGCACAATTGTAATTAATAATAACCATAAAATGATTTTGGTTTTAAAGTAAATCACAGCCTTTACAATTTGATAAATATATGCAAGTTTCAGAGGGAAGCGCAGAACTATTTTCTTTTACACGCTAACAGCTTATGATCTGGTATTTTCAGTGTCTTAGAATGGTTTGGGTCGCAGTAAATGCTGCTCCACACACGCTCATCTCTGCATCTGTTCTGCAATATGTGGAAACCATTTTCCCATATTGTAATGAGAAGCACTTAAAAACTGGCTGTTGGCAATGAAAAGAAGCATTTCTGCCCAAATAAAAGCTTGATGGTCTATGATTTGAAAATGAAGATATTACTTATTTATTTGTTTATTATTTATTTATTTTTAATTACTCTTTTTATTTTACAGTGAAATATTACAAGGAATGTAAGAATTCACTCCCAGTTGAACATTATAGAAATAGTTGTTGTTTGGCACTATAGCTTTTTTACATTTACCATTGATTCTGGGTCTTTACACACACTGTAGGTGAACTGATGGTTGTCTCTTATAAAAATCTTGGTTCTATAAGGCTGTCATTACAAGTCTCTAGGAGGCAGTTGTTTGTTATTGAAGAGGGAGGAATGAGTCATTCTGGAATGTATGGTCCATTGTGATGTGAGGACTGCTAGAGTAATGAAACTCAGCCAAGCAGAGTTACTTTAATGTGAGGGACCTAATGGATGAAGAATTTGGCCAGTAGAGGCATCAGTGAGCAGCCCTTTATTTTAACACATACAGTACGAGCATGTCCATCTCTTACCATGATGTTTTGTTTTTTCTTTTTTTCTAATTTCTTTTAACATTCGCTTTGTTTTTATCTTTCACACAGATTTTAATTGTGAGTTCTGACATTTAAAAGGAACAGATGACTGATTGACTTTGACCAGTAAGCAATTATCTAGCAACCACATAGCATCACACTAAGGGTGCATTAACACTACAATGATGTGCTAAAAACAGAAAAGTTTTTCCATAGCGTTTTTCGCATACAGATGACAGTGTTGTCAAAATGATCCCCATTCACACGGATCCACGAAAACGATTAAAATTGCTGTATTATGCATGCCAGTCCAGTAGTTGGCAATGTCACTGTGTAAAGAAAAACTACACGTAATATGCATGCTCATGATGTCAATGTTTTCACAAATTCACGTTTTTGTAGTTTATGCAGAGACAAAAAATGTATTGTTTTCCAAAACTTGCATTTTGAAACACGTTTTCAAAGGTTTGCATTTTCAGGCCCCCAAAACGTCATTGTCATGTAAATGAATGGCCAAAATGCTTAAAAAGTTTTCAATTTTTAGTTGAAAACAGTGTTTTTTAAATAGCTCCTGAAAAACACTCCAAACTCCAAACCTCCCCATAACCCCCTAACATCATGGCAGTGAGTTTTTCAGGGAACCATGTGACTCTCTGGTACTCCAAGGGCACAAATGGATAGCTCTAATTTTACAAGTGAACAAACTAGCTCAGGCCTCAAATAGATCATTTTACATCTCCTCTTAAAGTATGATTACCTGCCACTTGCTTCAGAAATCCATAAATCTGGATTTGTTCCATTGCATTATGACTTGGCCGGTGTCCGAAGAGGGGTGGATCACAAAGCCAGAGGCGACAGGTGCAATAGCTCATGGAAGACAGGTCATGAAGTGAAGAAACGAGAGCGTCGTATCCCACAGCAGATGATCAGTCGTCAATGAGTTTACTGCACCCTGATGCTCCAGCCCTTCCCACCACTTTGCATGCACCTCCAGCTTCTCTTTTAACTCAAAAATACGTAAGCAAGGGCAAGAGACGATCATGCAAAAAAAGACTGGGACTATTTTTTTTTGTTTAAACACAATATTAGCTTCTCATTTTCTTAAGCTGCACCCACAACACCTTCCTTATCATCTGCTGTTAATGACTCGCATGAGAAATCTCGACGTGCAAAATGAAACCCCACACGCTCTTAAACTTCACCCGCCCTTCCACCCTGGCACTCGACGAAAGCTCATAACATGCATGACTTCTGTGGAGCCAAAATGCATTTTTCTCATTTTTAACTGAAACGTCCCTCCCTATCTCGGCTGTGATGATCAAATACCTTTATGTCTTCCATATTCTTTCGTTCACATTATCAAATTGAGTAAGTCAATCTAATAGGCACATGGGGAAGTGTGGTGACACTGCAATCAGATTAGAGGCGCAGCAGGGAGTGGAACCGGAGAATCTAATATTGCTTTGTGTGGAGTGTTCGGGGCTCGGGTAATGCATCTCTCAGAGACCCGTGGCCCAGATGAGAGACGTGCCAGCCTGCAGAGCTGCAGTGTCCTTGGAGGAGAAGTTTTCTGCGTAACACAGAATAAGATGTATCCTGCATATACTCCATGCTGGTATGTTTCAGGCATTGGTCTGTTGGGAAATGACAGTTCATAACGGCAGATTCAGATTTATTATGTTATTAACACGTAGCATGTAGGAAACCATATAAGAGCTATTTCCCCTTTAGTATTGGAGCCATAAATTCAGACTTCTTCATAATGCAGAAATTTCATTTTATGTGAAGTTATGTTCAACAGTACTGCTGACATCTGTTGCTTTATTTAAAATAATGATGTGGCTTGTATCTCTTTTTCTGTGTTTGTTGGTCGTTGTGCCTAGGGTTGGGTACTTTTAAGAGCACCAACCAAATTACACCAGTACTACTGAGTACCGATTCACATATAATCAATCTGTGCCAAATTTCGGTACCTGAGAACTCATCTGGACATGAGGTATGTTAGAGAACGAGAGAGAGAGACCATGCGAAGTCACCTCATCAACTTTTTCAAACACAACACACAGGGCAAACACTGAATGTTCTAAAGTGTGGTTACATTTCACAAAACTATATGCAGACTGAGACAACACTATCTGCAATATGTCCATTAAAACTTGAAACCTGCTTACTTTAGTCTGTATATGATCCGCGTTGTGAGCGTTCCGCGCAGAAACCGCTCTCATGCACACTCCGCATTTTGTCACATACTAAATATTGTCACAGTCATATTTTCCATGTGTTGTTAGTCAAACTCCAGCATCGTGGGGAAAATTAAACAACACTTTTGTGCTACTGTGCTGAGGAAACATACACTCACAGCACGTGTCCGAATGCAACGCTGAACAACAGAGGTGAAGAACAGCATGAGAAAAGGTCTTTCGTAACATTTGAATTCTCCGCTGTAATGCGTTCTCATGCATACAACAGCGCACGCATACGTTTATTTTGTCTAGTGTGTAAAATTTATAAATAAAATTTATAAAAATTAAAAATGTTGAAATTGAGAGGTTTTCACTGAAATAAATATTTTTGTTATTACACAAAGAGTAAAGTACAGAAAAAAGGTACTGTTGGGTACCGGAACCAAATTTCAGGTACCAATACTGGTACTGATACCAGTTAAAATGTGAACGGTACCCAAAACTAATGCCTCGTTTCCACTGAGCGGTACAGTTCGGTACGGTTTGGAGCGGTACGCCTTGATCAGGCTTGCGTTTCCACCGCAAACAGTACCCTTACTTGATAGGCGTGATGTAGCCGGAAAATAGTGATCGACGTCATTCTCGCGCGAAGAAGAAAACGATATAGTAAACAACAATGGAGGACATACTACAGCAGATCTTGTTCTTGCTTCTCGGCTTGAGGCTGTCTGTCACAAAAAGAAGACGAGTTTTGCATTCGGCGTTTCGGAATACCAATATTGCAAAGTTCAGACGTCCATGCCGCAGCACCTACCAGCAAGCGGAGGAGAAACCCCGCGTAATTTAAAAACTATTTTACTGTGTCATGAAATGTAGTTTTAAAAGTTTTTCAGGCGAGAATGTAGTTGTTTAAATCTCAAATCTGTGGTTAATTTATAAAGATAGCGCCTATTTGAAAATTTGATCTGACGTTGTCGGAATTGTGAGATCCAGGCGATCACCGGGCGCTCGGTGCTCATGTACCCAGCTGAGAGCAGCTGTAACTCGGCTAGTCCTTCTGACATTCGCCGCTGGCTCTGATGTCTCAGTAATGATTAAAAATAAGATATCATTCATCTTGTGTATAACGGGCAATCTTTGGTCTCATGAATTTATAATTTGTTCCCGGGCAAATCGTTTTGGCAACTTTACCGTTGTAGTGCGCTGTACGTTTGACTGAATTGTTTGCTTGTCTTTATTTCTTATTGTATAGCTTCTCATATTTCATTTATAATGGTTATTATTGATTATTAAAACTGACATTTAACAAAAAGAGAAGGTTGTTTTGTCTTATTTCATTTTATTATAGGCTACAAACAGTGAAGATATTCAGAGTACATATGCACATATTGCCTGAACCACACATTAATAGGTTTCATATTTTTTAAATAAAAACGAAGAGAGGCAGGGTTGTGTTTTATATTTTGTTTTGTTATATAACCTACATGAAGTGAAGATAATCAATGCACACGTTGTCTGAACCACATTTGTGTGTGGCGCCTCTTGTGTTGTCATTCCCCTTGTAGCACGCGCAAGTGACGATTCTCTGTCAACCAATCAACGTTCTGCACAGTGTAGCTCCACCCTTTTGGTACGGTACTGTTGTGCTTGGTACCCCAATGAAAGAGTCCCAAAAAGTGGTACGGTACGGTTCGGAATTATGGTACCATTCACAACTTTTGACAATGGAAACGGAAAAAAATGCGAACCGTACCGTACCGTACCACTCAGTGGAAACGAGGCATAATTGTGCCACGTCTACTGCTATTTGAAAACATTTAGGTTCATCATCTGGACACCCCTAGGCAGGTACCCATATGGTTAGAGGCCTTGGTTTTTTTAATGGTCGTCATACTGCAAAATATTAAACTGCAGAATGCAGCAATTGACATCATAACCAAGTAGGGATGGGTGATGTCTACCAAATTGGCATCAGACGATGTCTACAGTGAAACATCGCAATGGACAATGACATGGGGGGTGTGACGGGGCGGGGAGCTTCACGTTCCCGTTTGAGTGTTAAGCTCAACGTCCATTGGAATGAATTAAAAATGCTCGCTATGCTCCACGCCAGTGGACACACACCTTTAATGTGGTGCGCGTCTGGAGAAAGAGAAAGCGCACAGAACTGAAAGAGCTTAAATGAAGTTCATTTGGCTTCAGATAAAACTACTACAGGATATAGCGCTGAAATGACCCTGACTGCTGTTTTGACTCGCTGCTCACTTCAACTAGAAACAATAAAATGTGCTACCGTTCTGTCTTGCGGTCCGGATGGAGACATGCCTTGGTCCGCCATTTGAATATCAGTGAGTTAGTTTGTGTAAAACATCTTGTAGCCTATAATTCATTTGATATTTTTTGCACAATAAATCATGATGCCGGCTCGACATCATCTGTCAGCCATCGGCAATGGACGGCAATAGCCCAACCCTATAACCAAGTATTCCAGAGAGCCATGGAATAATCAGAAATACTTAAATGGTCTTGCCTTTGGAGTAATCCTAATTTATTCATCTTTTAGCCTCTGTACTGCACCATCTCTCCTCAGTGAGTGTGAGAGAGAAACAGAGAGAGCGAAATGTCAGTGTGGAAAGATCTGTGTTGAGTTTGGCTGAGGTGGCATGAAGGCTGCCATCATGTTTGGCTTATCTCCTATTTACCCACACAGTGGCACCTGCATTAATCACAGCAGGGGTCTGAGACTCAGTTCACATGCCATAGTATTTTAGGGCCAGGAGACAGTTAGAGAGATAGCTGGCCATCCAACCGTCCAGCTGAACAGATTGACAAACCAACAGACGACAACAGCCAGAGCAAACAGGAGGAGAGCCAGAGCTCCGGTGGGAATGTGAGACCGTGAGGGGCAAGCTCAGACTCCAGTGCATCTGTGTACTCCACTGCTCTAGATTAGTTTAGAGGCAGATCACTTGGACAGAGCTGAATGCTCTGAAATGCTGGAGCACCTGGTGTGCTGCAGGAAATTGCCCTGCTGTTAGTAGCACTGCAGTGACCCCACAGTGAACGTCTCTGTTGTGATGGATGGGGCGAAACTAAGCCCTGTCTAAAATGCACTTACATTTTAAAAGTAACATAAAAGCATTGTAACAGTACACTTATTTGGTGTATGTCTGCGGGAATAGATTCATTTTAGTAATTTATTGATGGGTAGTCTCAGCATTATGTTTACTGAAATCTGAAACATATTATGTACACTGTAAAACTGTACACTTCAAACTGATTTATCAATGTTGTTAAAGAAAATACTATTTAGTCTACAACATACTTTCTACTTAAAAAATCAGTAGTGATTGTGGACTAGCCTCACATGAGGACACCACAAATTTAGTTATTTATGGTCTTAAATATTAATATTAATAATTTGTATTATTATTATTATTGATTCCTTCCAGTATTTCGGGGCACCAGACAAGGAGTCTCACCTTGACAATAAAGAACAATCATGGAAGTTATATATTACAATTATATAAATTGGAAGAAGTTCATCATCTGACCAATCTGAAGACTTGTGAGATATCGTTAGCTTGTATAGCCTTTTACTTTATCATCAACACAAGGAAGACACAAGTGTAATAAATAGATTGTATTAACAAAAGGATAGACAAGGATAACAACTACTGAATGGATAAAGTGCAAAAAGACTGATAAATGCAAGTGAATGAGTTGGATGTTACTATGGCAGGTACAAGTTAATCTTATGGAAAGATAAACTGTAGTTTCTCTAGAGGAAATAAGGTAAACCTTATTCTGAATTCAATAAATAAATTGAGAGATTATTTGTTATTAACTGATATCAGCTATGCAAGATCTAATGCAAATTAGATAATCATATACTGACAATATACACTAATGCCAAGGTCTCTGGAAATAGATTTGGTAAGTGATATTTACGTCTGCCTGGTCGTGCTAAATCCAAGGGTGATGTCTTCCACTTGTTGAGCTGGGCAGTGTTGCAGTGGGAAGAAAGGAGTTGGAATCAGTTTCACAGCCTTGAACACAAAGTACTTTTGTGTTCAAGTACAAAGAACGTTGAACTCCTGAAGCACAGAGAAGATCCTTTTCCTGGACCACGCAGAAGAAGAAGCCTTAAAGAAGCCTTGAAGATTCTGATGTCTGTGCAGACGATCCTTATTCTCTGGAACTCGCAGACGGAAGGATCTTTAGATTCTGAAGTCAGTGCAGATCCGGGCAGTCTGGAACACGCAGATATGGAGGATCTCTGAGGAGAAGATTTTGAAGTTGGTGCAGAAGATATTTTGAAGATGGGGGGCTAAGCTTGTCATTGTTGTCTCAGTTGCAGTTTTCAAACTCCCCAAATTCAGTTCTTGCAAAACTTCCTTGTTTCTCTCTTTAGAGCTTCAGAGTCTTGAGAGAGCAACTTCAAAACTCTGTGGTGTTGGACTTAGCTTAGCACATCTTGGGACTGGGACTGGAAAAGGAACTGGAGCCTGGAACCAGAACAAGAAACTGCAGCAACCCAGAAACTGGGGCAATTGACCCTTCGCAAAGACCCGCCCCCCTTAGTTACTGTTGCTTTGTCCGACAAGCCGTGGCGCTGTCACGCCACACAGAGTGAAAAATACATCGCGGAGCAAAGAGGACACTGAGAACACGTCGACAAACAAGACAAAGCAGGTTACTTATGATATTAAACAAAGTCCCAGCTTTCAAACTGTGTAGTTATTAAAACAATTCAAACAATAAAAAAACGTTTTGTGGCTCTTCAATGTGTTGTGACAGATTGCTGTAGTGCCTCACCTCAAGAGGCTCGTAAACTGATAATCTCTTCCTACTAGTCCATTTATAGCGTCAAATAAACATGAATGAACATGAGAATGAATGTTGTTTCAAACACGGAAAGACGGCAATATACACAGTTTTTCAAATTTAACTCCACCGAGGTTAATCTTCTAACTAGCTGGCTGCTTTGTCGGACAAAATGGCGGATGCAGCGTTCTGATTGGTTAGATCGCTTGTCAATCAAACTCACGGCTAAGGGTCAGTTCTCTGTCTCAGAGAAAAGCCTTTTAATCTGTCCCGAGAAGGAGGGAAATTAGGGATGCACCGATCCGCCTTTTTCACTTCCGATACCGATCCCGATACCTGGGATTCAGTATCGGCCGATACCAATCTGATCCGATCCGATCTTCAAGTAATAAGAAAAGTGCTAAATTACCTAATAAACTGTATGCCTCACATAGTGTCACCGGCGGTAGTGTGGCGTGTATATATAGCTGTGACGGAAAAAATCTGCAGCCTGTCCGTCATTTTGACAGATTACTGAGGCTGATGTAACTTAACTGTAATTCCCACCCCTGTCCAGTAGATGGTGAGCGCGCTCCAGTGTGGCAGCAGAGCGTGAGTTCAGTCTCCAGAACAAAATGAAAACGATGCCTTTGATTACACACACCCAGTTTGTCCATTTTATTATATATTATATTATAATACTTATGCTTACATGAAGTTTCTAATCCATTTTGTTTTAAATAGTTTTTATTTTTGTTGTTGCTGCTGACTATAAGTTTATGGTCAATGAATGGCTTTTCCTACGTGACATTGTTTACAACACAGATTGAACTGACGTGATACAGATTTCGGTAAGCTACTGCAACTTTCAACATATTTTTTGATTTTCATTCATGTTTATGTCCTTCTGTAGAGTAGTAAAGAAGAAGAGATGATCACGTTCACTCACGATCCTCAAAAAGTGTTGAGATGAGATGTAAAATGAAAACTGAAAAGTGACGCAGACTTTAACTTTTCATAATACTTTCTTTTCATAATATAAATAATTGCATAGCCTAGGCCTATTTGTTTATCTTATACGTTTGTGAATACATATGAAAATGTGGACAAAATCAGAAGCTATTAAATGTCTTATAATTAGAATATAAAAATTAAAATGATGCAGCAATATATAATAGGACAAAAAAAGCTATTAAACAATCTTTCATTGCGCAAAAGTATTATTATATGAACGGCTCCCATACAAAGCGTCACAAAGCGCTTTGATGCGCATCCCGTGTGCAGAATGATGCGATTGAAGCATCATGGAGTCACATCGCGCAGCGGCAGCGCTCCGCAGTGAAAAGTTCAAAGCACAAAGTGAAGATATATTGATGCGTATTGTATTACCGGTATCTTGATTAAGTATAATAATAGAAACATTGATTCATCTTGGAGAGAGTTTCATTGTGTTGACTGTCGTAACTGAACGCGACACGCAGTCTGAATGCTGAATGGAGAATGACTGACAGCCGCAGCGGAGGAAGGCATTTACGTGAACTTTAATTTAACAACTAAAATATTTATCTGTACCTCAAATTAAACTATGGAATGGCTTCAGAACACTTGGAATATAGTGCACAGAAACTTTATGGTGCTTTTTAATGTGTGTGTGCCTTTTGTAGAGCTTAACAATAACACAGAATAGTACACGCAAAGTATCGGATTTTGGATCGGCCCCGTCCTGCCGATACCCGATCCGGCAAAAATGGCAGTATCGGAGCCGATACCGATCTGAATATCGGATCGGTGCATCCCTAAGGGGGAAATGCAAATTGGCACCTTTCAGAGCCAGTGTTTTGATTGGCCGATGCTGTCAGAGGTGGCCACTGAATGGCCCTTCTTTTGCATGAGGTTCATGCATAGATTAAAGTTTAGAACAATGTCTTTAAGGTTTTTCCTATGCATAATTCACTTTCCAAACCAATTTCAGATTAATCTAGGCATTGTGCTAAAAACATAAAGTCCAAACATCATTGGATAATGTTGAGCTACCTATGCATTCATGTATACCTTAATAGGTAAGTTTGAATATTTTGCATGTACATGAACAACACTTATTAATATATACAGTTCTGATAATAGAAATGGAGAAGATTTGCTCCATTTTGTCCATTGTGTTTCCATTTTGTGTCCTTTGTGGCTCCAAGCCACATGGCAAACCTGTTTGGTGAGTGGAAGTTAGTTCACACCTCAGGTCTTAGGACTGAGGGATGGGGTGAACAATGGGGAAAATGGTGATTGGATTAATCTGCTCAATGACATGCAAATGTCATCATTCTTCCCTTGCACAAATGGTCAGGATGATTGTCTTTGTAGGCAGATCTACTTGTCCATCTATTTCTTTGTTTGTGGAACTTCTTTTGGAGGAGTGAGTTTTGAGGTCCTGTGCTTTTCATCATGGCAGATGAAGGGGACATATTGATGCAATGGGGGTGTCTGCCCTCATGTCTGCCTGCTGATCACTACAAATCTAACGTTTAATTCAATGTGTTACTTGGCATTTATTTATAATTGATTGTGAAATTTGCTTGCAATTTCTGAGTGAAAATTATTTATACACCAATTTTTTTCAGTGTAGTCCAATTCAGCACAAAATAAAGGCTTTTTAATGCTTCAGAAACATACAACGTCATCAGTGTATTCCGATTCACAAGGACTATTATTGGTCAGTTCTTTTAATGAATCATTCAAAAAGATTCACAAATACAGCATTTGCCATGTTGAATCAGTTCAATTAATACTCAATAACAGAATCTGCTAGTTGCTGATTCAGTTTCTGACTTATTTATGAAACTGAATTACACATTTACTTGGCTGTCCCTCTTGAAATTAAGCAAGTTTTGTGTATTTAAGATTTGTGAAACTTGAATAAGTATCGTTACTGACTGGTTTTCATTACACATTTTATTTCATTTAGCTGGTTTATTATTGTGATGTCTTTATTTTCAAATGAACCTGCACTGAATGGCATGTAAAAGCGCTTTACATCTTGGTCAGGTGGTCTCTTCCTGTCTAAGTGGCCAGAATAAGTTGGATGAGGAAATGACCTCAAAATCTGGATATGTGAGACTAATTGGTTAATCACTGCTTAGTTATTTCATTAATCCATATAAGGGATAATGAACAGCTTAGATTCTTTATTACACACAGCTCCTTTTTTCCAAATGATATTTCCTTGGACAATTTGTCAGTTTACCTTAACGTGAAGAATAGAGGAATATTAGTTTCTTAGAAATGTATTGCTTGGTTATGTTATTATTTTTATATTGAATTTGAAAATCCTGTACCTTTGTAATTGCTTCCGTTTGCTGCCGTGTTTTTTTTTTTTTTTTTGTTCTGAAAGTGATTAATCTTAAAAGAATGAACAGTGTTTGTTGGAGGGAAGTGTGGAGAAGATTATGCCCTTTCATTCAAGTGATAAATGCTGCCTGGCAAAGCATCCTTCTTCTTTTTGGAATGTGTAACAGTGAAGTGATTGCAAGTTTCACAGGAAACATCCTTGGTATTAATTCATATTCTATAGAATGTGCTCAGAGCTTGTTTCTTTCACCAGGCACTGCAAGAACAATAGCCAATTCTTGAATACATGCCCGGTTACAATTTTTACTTGCTTTTTTTGTTCATTTTTGAATTATAGTAGTCTAATCTGAATATACTGTAATAGCTTCTTATTTGGATGAATAAAGTAAAAATATTTTTTTTTTATAAATGTACAGTAATTCAGTGCTGGTGCATTTTTTTCAACAAAGCAAGACATTCATGGCCCATATGTTTAAAAAAATAAAAAAATAAATGCACAGCAGTTACAATGTGGGATGAATTCCAAAGCACAGCAGAGACATCCTATATATGTTAGTTTTTATATTAGATTTTCTCTCTTTTTTGTAATACTTACAAGTGCACATAATGAGATCTCTCTTTTGACCCTGGAACATTAGTTTAAAAAATCTGCCACATAAGGGATGTCCGAGGAAATGAATGCTGCATTATTTATGTGCTACGGCACTGAATTTATGATACAGTAACACGGTCACACAGTCATCTTTTCTCTTCCTTAATTTCTGACTGTCACGTGGAGCACTATAATAGATATGTTGAAGCAGAAGCCTCCCTATGGCAATGTATATGCTTATTTTATAGGTGCTGAGAAGCTACAAGTATATCACACTGCAAAGATGTGCAATTATTTTATGAGTTGCTTTGTCCTCCTGCCAGGAACTAGCAGCATCTGGCCATGTCAGCACTTCTGTGTTCTCTTAGACATAAAACGGCCTGAACTTTATGCCTTGAACTGGAAGCTGGTTTGGTAGGTTACACGGTTTTCCTTTCAAGTTCAGTTCTGGTTTTTTTTTTTTTTTTAATGCTGATTCAAAGTAGTATTTTTAATTTCAGAACTTACTTTGAAGCTTATCGCTGGAGAAGTGTCTCTTAAACTGGGTTAACTGTACAGACACCCTTTTACTAAAATGAACATTTACTACAGCGAACGGTGATTTCTCGAGTAGATAAATCAGGCTGCTTTATCAGTTCAAACACATTTAACTGATAAATCTGAAAGAGTGTCACATGGTGCTCTGCCGCGTTCTGGCAAAAGGAAAATAATAGATCAGCATAATGTTGTATCAGGTGCGATATTAAATTCTAGAATGAGCTTCCAGGGCAATAAATCATTTCTTTTCATGATCTTTAAAATGTGATTCTTGAAATGTGAGTCAGCTCAACTCTCTGAAGTCTATTGGAGGGTTGTTTTAATAAGACAAACAGCAAATTAAACCTAGTTCATTAACAGTTCAGTGATGAAAGGCTTTATGTGGCAAGAGACATTTGATTGAGATTTAATAAAATTAATAGTTAAAGGGTTAATTCACCCCAAAATGAAAATTCCATCAATAATTGCTCACCCTTATGTCGTTCCAAACCCGTAAGACTTTCAAGAATTAACCTCATTGGTTAAGCAGCACATTTGAGCTTCCTGAAGAGGTTTGTTCTTGTGTGTTATTCATGTTAGGTTGAGCTTCTGCTATTGTTCGCTGATCAATGTTTACATGCGAGTAAAAGCCTAAATTAAATCTGTTCATCATAAAAAGCGATCAATTCTCTTCAGAAAATTGGACTAAACCACTAAAACCACTTTTATGGATTAGTTTTCCGATCTCTTTATGAACTTTTTGAAGTGTCAAAGTTTCAGTTGCAAAGACAGTCTATGGAGAGAAATCTGACAGCATTCTGTCTTCAAAAAGATCTTCGTTTGTGTTCCGAAGATGAACAAAAGTCTTTCGGGTTTGGAACGACATGAGTAACCAATGACATAATTTTCATTTTGGGTTGAACTAATCCTTAAATTCCAAAATAAATATTCTGTCATTTACTCAACCCTCATGTTGTAAAGAATTGTGAGTTTCATATTAATAAACAAATCTAATCTAAACAAATCTTTATATCTCTATCTATGTATTGGGGTATTCTTCTGTGCAATTTATTATTGCAGCCTTTAGTGTCAAATAATCCCTCAGAAATCAGTCTAATATGCTGATTTGGTGCTCTATAAACATACATTTTATCAATGTTGAAACAAAAAAAAAAGTATGTTTAATAGTTTAGTAATGTTTTACATTTCATTCAGTTCCTCACATAAAGCCATTGTTTGGCTTTAAATATAGTGTATGAGTCATATGGACCACTTTTATGGTGATTTTATAGTCTTTTCGGAGCCCTTTTTTAGTGATTTCAATGAGAATTTCTTCAGAAACCTTTTGTGTTACACAAACAAACTAACAGCATACGGGTTTGGAGCAACATGAGGGTGAGTAAATAATGACAGAATTTTCATGTCTGGCTGAATTATTCCTTTACATATTTTTTCTTTCAAATCATGCCAGTATCTTTCTGTCCGACAAGACCGAGTATAGCTTCTTAAAATGATCAACAATTAATTAGGTCTTTTAACCTAATGATTCATGATTCAGCTTCACATTAAATCTCAAGCATCACCACTCAAGCAAAAGGAAACTGAAAAATATGAAAAGGAATAGAAAAAGGACAAAAGCCTGCACATAGACTGTTATTCTTCAAAGTTTAAACACGCATTTTCTTGTGTTGCAGTCCACAATGCAGTTTTGACTCTTTCAGAGTGTTTCTAACCGTGAAATGTGTTTTTAAGCCGTAAAATATATGAATGTGGCCAAACAAACTGTTTACATGCAAAAAAAAAAAAAAAAAAGATTTGCAGAAGCACTCCCACATAATGTGTAAGCTCACGTATTTGAAGTCGGGCTTCAAATAGACGCCTCACACCGCTTGCAACATGGTTTCCCACACAAACTGTTTGGCTTCTCTTCAGATCAGGAAACAGTTGCATTCCCGGGTGGGGTGGCTGCAAAAGAACGAAAGGAAGAGAAAATGCAAATGCCTGGAGAACAGTGCAAAAGGGGCAAGGCTGCCATTTGCTGCAGTGCTCTTCACTGAATTTTTGAGGAATATCGGCAGCTTTCTTGAGCAAACTGAGGTGAAAATGTTTACATAATCAAATGGTTTACCCTTTAGCATTGAAAGTAAATCAGCTGCAGCAAACCCCATTTCTTTTTCATTGCAAACTAAGTGGAATGATGAATCTTTTTCTACAAGTCAGTGAAGCTCCAGTTCATCTGAGCCTTTTCTAAGTGTATTGAAAGGATGAGGGTTTTAATTAACCACTAGTGATGCTTTTGTTGAGGTCTATCTGTGGAATGGTTTTGTTTGGTGGTTTTTGTGTGAGGTTCTGATAAGAGGAAATTTTTTTATTTAGCTTTAAGATTCAGCTTCTTTCTCAAAAGACTTTGCTCACTTGCACATTAGCTTTGGAATAAATTCATTCACATTTAAAGTATTTCTTACACTGAAATACATACCAATATTTCACATACTGTAGATTGCCCATACAGCAACTACAGCACTGTCTGTTTTAATACGCTAATTTTTTATTGAGATATACATGAAATAAGCATTTATGAGCTTGACTTTTATGTGCATTGCCCTATAAAGTGTCTGAGCAGATGTAAATGTTGATCTTCTGGAATGGATATCACAATGCATGTAAAAAATAATGGAATATTTTTTATATCCCTCTCACTTGGAGAAAGAGCTCATGGTCTGTGCAAATCGATGGTTGAAATGGTATCAGATAATACAGCCATGCAAAGTGTCCCTAAAGAATCAATGTATGTGCAAGAGTCAGGCCTGGATTGTCACATATCTCCATAAACCAAAAAAAGAACAGTATGAACATATTGTTGATATACACAATATCTGTCTGTGTGTGTTGTGTAACGCAGTCACTCCTACTAACCACTTTGGCAGGTTGAATTTTATATATAATATGTACATTTTTCAGTTTTAAAAAGTCGCCAGAAATAATAAACTAAGTGCAATGTAGTGTTGTCAAAAATATAATATATAGCCGCTTCTCTACTAAATTGAGTTATTTTTCACTGCTTATTGTGCTTAAACAGTCAAATACATACAAAATAATGTCAAAATGCCGGTCTTGGCGAGTATACATGTACACACTGTCTGTTATGTTTTAAGTGAATGTAAACAGTTGAGAAATAAAATGCACAAGTCACACAAGATTTTAATGATGGTTATGGGAGGAATGTGTCACAACAGACAGTGCATTACACTCTGATGCATATAGGGCAGTGTAGCCGCAGACCAATCAGAGTGCCTGTGATGACCCCTGCCCACCATTGAAAGTGCCTACAGTGGGCACGTGAGCATAGGAACTGGACCTTGGAGCAGTGGAAGATAGACTCATGGTCCAATGAGTCACTTGTTTTTTTACATCTCATGGACAGCCTTGTACGTGTGGGTCATTTACCTGAGGAAGAGTTGGCACCAGGATCACTGTGGGAAGACGACAAGCCAGTGGAGGGAGTGTGATGCTCTGGGCAATGTTCTGTTGGGAACAGTGTTAATTTCGTTGACGAATAATTTTCATCATAATTTTGGCCAACAACATTTTTTCTCGGACGGAAACGAGACGATGACTAAATAAAAATGAGTTTTGAATGACAAAAACTATGACTAAAATCTACTCTAAATTTCGTCAACAATTAAAAATGAGACAAAATTGATAGAGAGGGACGATTTGGGAAGATATTCAGTCAGGACTGCTGTCCTGTGTGGAAGATGCGCACATTTGAAGTGTAACATGCTGATCTAACCGCGGGAAAAAGCGGTGCTGTTGCACAGTCTAAGGCCCCATTTACACTGCACAGTTCAAGTGACCCAATTCCGATTTTTTCCTCCCATGTGGCACAGATCGGATATGAGTCACGACCGTGTAAGCAGGAAAAAAGCGCATGGATTCCGATTTTCACAGATCGGTTTCAGGCCTCATTCATATGTGGTTATAAATCAGATATGAATCGGATACGTACATTTGTAAGCGGACAGATCGGTTATTCCCCTGTAAATGCAAATCCTGCGTCATTGAAAAGTGAGGGTTTTTTAACATTTCGCGGTACAGACATACCTATAACAAACGGAACATCTCTAGTTGACTGGTAGATTATTAATTTCATTTGTTTGTGTTAAATAAAAGTCGATCTGACTTTGAAATGTGTTGCTCTTGAAATCACATTGAGGGCTCGTTGCCGCTGTTGTCAGTGACGACGGCTCGTGCACAGACTCGCGCTTCAGTCCCGTTGAGGAGACAACTATTCGTTCCATTGAAACCACAAAATAAAAAGCACACAAACTTGCAAGTACCCTTGATATACAATCAATGATGAACGCATTGGTTTTGATGACAAAAAAAAAAAAAAAACTAGTATAGGATGGCTGATTTGTCGTGAAGAATTTGTATTATTTTTATATATGGAACTAGGCCTAACTATTGCATTAAAAGGGTTTCTGTATGAATTCATGTCAATAAAGTAAGCTCAATGTACCATTGAAATTGATTTGTGATGTCATATAGGCAATTTTTTGGTACGTTTCACCAAGTGCAGTGTAAAAAGAAGACATCCGATACAGGTCGCATTTAACAGAAATGTAAGCACGTCGCCAAAAAAACCCGGATATGTTCAAAAGATCTGATCTGTGCATTAAGACATGCAGTGTAAATGCGGCCTAAAGGCCCGTGCAGCAGCACTTCAGACTGCTTCGCAATTAATGAATAGCGCACATTTATGCCAAGCGATTGCTTATAAGCTAATGTTGATGAATTATGACAATGTTTATATGGTAATATGTTTCAGACTGTTGTAAGAATGCATATTTTATCTCCCTCATCTGAACTTAAATGAGTAGCCTGCTACAGTGCAGATTGCAGACATTTCAGAATAGAGTCGTGGTGTATTTTGGGATGGTTTATAATTATTATTATAAAGCAGAAAAACTAAAAACCAAATTTAATCAAAATTTTAAACAAAACAATAATTGTACCTCAAAGATAAGTGTGTAATTCCCTGACAAGTACTGAATTGAGCTCTCTTTCATGTCTTTTTGCACTTCAAAGGTCAAAAACTGTCTGCTTTGGCGAGTAAAATACAGTTTGTTGTCTTAAGTGAACATAAACAGTTTAGAGAGTAAATCAGATGTATATCAGTGTATTGGATCTGTGTATTGTTAGAGAAATGCTAAATGCATTACAATTGAACTAAATTAGATTTTAGTTGACTAAATCTACTGTAGATTTAGTCAACTAAAACTAGACTAAAACTAAAACAATTTACGATAACTAAAATATGACTAAAACTAAATGGCATTTTAGTCAAAAGACTATGGGCCCTATCTTGCACCTAGCGCAATTGACTTTGTACACCGACGCATGTGTCATTCCTATTTTGCACCCGCGCAAAGTGTGCTTTTCCCTCCACAGAAGCACGTCGCTAAACTAGTGAATGAACTGGGCGGTTCAGCGCAAAAAAGGAGGCGTGTTCCGGCGCAAACAATCCCTGGTGCTATTTTGCTGTTCCATTAAACAATTGCGCCACTGACCAGAAAAAACCTAGTCTAAAGTCAGTGGCGCGTTGCGTGTTGTTCATTATGCTATTTTAAGGGCGCATGCTTGACCATAATGTATAGCGTGCACAACGCACATACACTTTGCTCATGTAATTTACACAGATGCAACAGTTATTTTTGCAAATCATAAATTGTTACACTAAAAAAATATTAACACATGAGATGACGGAAATCATTGTGGTGTGTCACGAAGATGTGAAAAAACCTGATTAACCGACGCTATTTTGGGTGGGTTTCTCCCATCCCCATACAACACAACTTCTCTGTCTTTCACTGCTCTTACAAGAACATCAGTCTCCTCGGCTGTGAATCGCTCCTGGCATGCGCCTGGTAAATACGCCATAATAATAGCAATCTATAATGGAACTTGCGCACCTGCTTTTAAAGGGAATGTTGGATGACGCTCTGATTGGTTTATTTCACGTTACGCCCAAACCACACCTATGAATAATGAAGCTACTTCAGACCAACCCATTTTAGATTTGCGCCGGGCGCAAGAGCCATTTATCCCACCGGGAAAATAGCAACAGCGCCGAGACCCGCCCACAACGTTACTTGCGCTTCGCGCTTTGACACTTGCGTTTCAGATCGTTAAAATAGGGCCCTAAGACTAAAACTAAATCAAAATATGCTGTCACAATAAACACTGGTTGATAAACCCTGGGTCCTGGTGTTCATGTGGACATAATTTGACATGTGCTACCTTCCTAAGCATTGTTGCAGACCGATGTTCCCTGATGGCAGAGGCTACTTTCAGCAGTATACTTTCAGTTATACACCCTGCCACTGCACACATTGTTCAGGAATAGTTTGAAGAACAAGATGAAGAGTTCAAGGTGTTGCCCTGGCCTCCAGATTCCCCAGATCTTGATTCAGTTAAACATCTGTGGGATGTGCTGGACAAACAAGTTCGATCCATGTCGTCTCGACCACAGGACACCTTCAGGGGTCTTGCAGAGTCTATGCCTTGGTGGGTCAGCACTGTTTTGGCAGCACCCGGAGGACCAATCAGATACCCGATTGTATAATGAGATCTTTAGAAATAATCTGCTGAAAAATAACACTGACAGCTGACTCTCTTCAACTGTTGCATAATGCCTGTTTATCAGCAGTGATTAGTAAATTGTTTGGACATGTCTTTTCAGTTGTATTTAAAGGGTAATGACACAGAATCCTGCATGATAGATGCAGCAAAGATAGTAGTACGTTCAGCACTAACAGTTGTGAACCAGGCATTTTGTGAATCATATTGATCTGCTATATCAGCCACGACTGCAGATTTGTGTGTTGAAAATAGCATTGTCTTAGTTATCTTGACATGAAAGATCAGGAATAGATGAAATCTTAATTTAAATGTTTCAGAATAAATTACATTACTGCATCATAGTTTGTATGTTTCAAAATAGACATCGCTCTGTCTTAATTTAAATGTAATTTAATTTAATTTAAAATATTGAGGAAATACTTCCCCGAAATGTCAATGTATCACCCAGAGTACAATTGTATTTCAAGTCAATTTATTTTTTTAACCTCTTTTCACAATAAATACACAATGTAGTTTTACAGAAAATCATGTTCCAATTCCACAAGGGAACAATGTAGAGGATACTATGGTAATGAATAAAACAAAAGCCCATTCTCCTCTGGCAAGGCACACATTACAATAAATGCAAGTATGTATGCCAAATATCTAGTTACATAGTACGTATAAAATCTATTTATGTGAATAAATGTTTAAATATAATTGGTAGAGGAGAAGGCAGTGGTCAATGAAGCGTCATTCGCTGTCTGGCTGGTATTGGCTGTTGTTGGCAGTAGATACCACTCAGCAACAAAGATGAAGTGAAAGTGAAAACAAAACTGAAAACAAATGCACAAATGTTGGTGGAAGTGATGTTCATTTATATAATACTGAATCCAGCAGACCTGACTAATCATACAGTAACTACAAGTTTGAGAAATCAGTGAGACGTACGGCCGGCTAACATGCATTTCAGACCCAAGGCTCTATTGTAACTCAATCCCACAATTATAATTGGCATCATATTTTATCTTTTGATGACTGGGTTGTTCACAGCAGATAATAAACCATAACGTGCAACAATATTTCGGCTTCTGAATTTTCTGACATTCTGCAGGCGATTACATGCTTTTTAGGGAACTCTGCAATCAGCCCTTACATCAACTGCTGGAGCGTGATTGAGCTGATGAAATTGGTTTACATGAGCATAGCTCTAAGTAGTAGGCTGTAATCTATGTGATATATCTGTTAGCATTTGATTGATGGTGCCATTGCACACAACATGGTTGAATTAGTGCAAGTGATTCACCCCACAAATTAAACTAAAATGTCAAAACAAAATTATATTACTAGAATTATTGGGATTGTTAACCCAAAAATGAACCATTTACTTACCCACATGCTGTTCCAAACCCGTATAATTTACTTCTGTTAGAGGAACACAGAAAGAGAAATTTTGGGAAATAATTTTTTTTTTTCTTAAATAAAATGAATGTCAGTGTTATCCAGTAGGGATGTGTTACGTCTGGAGGAGGGCGAAGGGCAAAGGAAAAAACAAACAAGAGTCCATAGAAAACAAAAATAGTCCAGGGGGGAGTGGAGGGTGGGAGGAGCCAAGGGGAAGCCTGGAGCAGGAGGAGCCAGATGTTGGTCCAGAGACCAACCATGATGAGGCCCCAGGGTGGAGTCGAGGACAGGAAGAACCATCGTGGGGAGATGAGAGGCGCCACCCTGGGGACGGCCGATGGAGAAGCCACCGATGATGGTGATCCAGGTGGAGTTGGAATGCCGGAGAGCCCAACCGACACTGCTGGATCTGGAGACCGAGCTGGAGCCGGGACGACGAGCATCCGAGGTGGAATCCGGGAACCTGAAGACTGAGATGGAGGCGGTGCGACCGAGGGCGAAGGAGGAGACGGGGGGAAGGAGGAGCCAGGCGAAACCGTAGGTGCAGGCTGGACGACGTCTGACCAAGTCGGAGCCTGTGGGACGAGGGAGCCCGGTGGAGTCTTGAGGCTGAAGGTATCCGGTGGAGCCGAGGGAGGGAGGAGCCACGGCGAAGGCGAAGCGTCGACAGGCTGCGGTGGAGTGTTGGACTTGAAGGCTGGAGGCGGAGCCAGGAGAACCTCAGTCCACGGTGACACTGGTGGCCTGAAGCGTCGAGTCGGATCCATGCGTTTACGTGATGGAGTTGATGAGAGGCTGAAGGGTACCAGGGGAAGCAGAGATGAGATGGTTTGAGGAGGCGGGAGAGGGAGGTTGGGAGGGAACACAGGGCTGGACAGAACCAGCAGGGGCACGGACAGTTCTGAGCTGGACGGGACCAGCGGGGAGACAGACAGTTCTGAGCTGGACGGGACCAGCGGGGACACAAACAGTTCTGAGCTGGACGGGACCAGCGGGGAGACAGACAGTTCTGAGCTGGACGGGACCAGCGGGGAAACAAGACAAGGGGAATTTACCTCCTCAAACACATCCAATAAATCCAGAAACGTTCCTGTAGACATGACGATGCCATCCGCCGTGTTGATGTTGTGGTCGGGGCTCTCTTCCCAGCCCTCGAACTCCACTAACACTCCCTCGACAGCACACGATGTAGCGGACTCACGCACCTGGTCAGACACACCTAGCGGTTCACATCCCGGGGTGACGACTCCTTCCGTCCTCTCTTCAGGTTCGGTCTCAATCGTCCCGGCAGGTTGATCTCCGCGGTCTGTGGTGGGCTCTCGTTTCTCCGTCGTGCACGTCGATGGCGGATGGTTGGTCTCTGGATGTGGAGTGGTGCTGGTGTCGTCCTCAGCAGGGCCGATGGTGAACGGAGAGTTGTTGTTTATCAGCACCCACTCCACGTATGCGGCGAAATCCTCAGTTGGACCGCCCGCTGGAATGCGTGCCTTGGACCGCTCGCTCAGGCCGGTATGATAGTAAATACAGAGCGAGCGGTCCGGGATGTGAGTCAGGCACGCAAGCTGGAGAAAGTCACTGGTGTGCTGTTCCAGCGAGCGGTCTCCCTGCTCCAGGCAGAGGAGCTGGACTGCGGGTAGAGCCATGAAGGAAAAACAAAAAATAAAAACTGAAGTAAAACGCCGCCAAAGAAAAAACTGTTTTGGTCCGTTCTTCTGTTACGTGTGGTTGTAGGGCCAAGCACAACGACGATGAAGATGACGAATATAACAATACTTTAATTCCAAACAGAGAGAGACAGCATACACACGTGTTGATACAAACGAGAACGGACGAAGAGTAAGGGCAAACACAGGATATAAATACAAGAGACTAAACAAAGGAACTAAACAAGGTGATGGGATAATGAACGAGACACAGGTGGATCAAATGAACTAATCAGACAGACTGGGGAAAAACTAGGTCACAGGACACAGTACATGTAACAGGGATGTCACAGTTAAGAAATTTTCACATTGGTATATAAACTTGCGACAACACCGGCACTCGTTTTGCACTTTCTCTTTTGAATTCACGATCACGCATACTCTGTGTAATACAAGATAAGATATTTGTCATTGATGCTCAGGATCTGTTGTGCACCAAATCCTCTGCCATCGTCCTGTCAGTCATGTCAACTTACACTCGTCATGCTATAAGTGAAATCTGACTCCTGTTGCAAGCCTATTATGCAGTGTTGTTTGGGTCCCAACATTCTTCAGAATATCTTCTTGTGTTCTACAAAAGAATGTCAAGCAGGTTTGATTGACAAGGTTTACATCAATAAATTATGACAGAATTTTCATTTTTAGGTGAAATATCCCTTTAAGCATTTAGGGAGTAGAAAGGGTCACCTCTGTGTGTTTATATCAGCTACCTCTTAGAAAAAAAAAAGAAAATTAGAAATGTTGCCTTGGCAACTAACTGAAATCAAATAAGAAGTTGAAGTATTAAATAAAAAGTAAAAATAAAGCTAAATAGAAATATTAATAGAAACTAATGAAAATGGCAAAAGCGCATAAAATATAAACATAAACTAAAATATAATTAATAAATTCTGTTAATAAGGTTGCAAATATCTCTTTCTAGCCCCGAGTGGGTTCCCCACTGCTGGATCAGTCCCATCTCTACCTCAGCAGTGACGATTGTTCTCACACAGGCTTATGCACACCACAATGCACTGCCAAATGGGGATTATGATTTATACCGGCACTAATAAATTAGGTACTCTCCACCAAAATAGAGCTTTTTACTGAAATAATTCCAAATAAAGGTGATGTGTAGTGCTAAAGCAAAAAAAAAAAAAAAGTATTTAAGGAACACTGCCGTTATCACCTGTTCATAGGACACTTTTTTTTTTTTTTTGGTATTTGAAATTTTTATTTAAAAAAAATTTAGACCACACAAGTGTCTTTAAAAGGATAGTTCACCCCAAAATGAAAACTCTGTCATTATTTACTAACCCTGTGTTGTTCCAAACCTGTATAACTTACTTTCTTCTATGGAACACAAATGAGAAATTCAGAAGAATGATCAGGCTGCTCTTTTCCCTATATAAAAGAGACTGATGATCCCAACTCTTAAGCTCCAAAACAAACAAACAAACAAAAAAAATAATTTATAGTAGTTCACAGTCTCTATATTCCTATATAGTAGTCTCCATATTCCTGTTATACAGTCTCTATATTCCTACTATAGTAGTTTCTATATTCCCGTTTTTATTACAGTAAATATTAAAGCTAATAATTGGATTTTTATTTCCAGGCTGATGTATTCCTTTATGACTATCCTCAGGGGATTCTATGAGTTCTAAAAAAGGCAGTACGCACTAAAGTTGAAAAATAAACAATGAAACATCATTTACATTTCTGAGAGTTATGTCCGAATGTGCATTGCCCACTGGTTCAGTCATTCGGATTGTCTTTGATTCTGATCAAAAGGCTTGAGTCAGAAAGCTGGCCGGAGAAAGTCTGAAACATACGCAATTATAAATGCGTCCCGATGGGTGATGACTTTTTGAACTGAAGCAGACTTAAAACATTCAAATAGTATGGCAGACTCAAATTATGCACCATGAATTGCTCACAGGCTCAACCGACTGAGCTTGATTACATCATATCGTTCAAAGAGCTTGCAAGAGTTCATTGCTTATTATCTAATTGGCCTCCTCTGACCACAGCTGTCCTTGTAATGTGATCACGCTGGCCTCCTGTCCTTGTAATAGCACAGACTTCAGATAGTGTAGACAAACCTTATGCTTTTCAGATGTTGATGGAGAGATCCCAGTTTTTCAAAACACATCGTTTTACCCGATAAAAAGGCTCAGCATTAATATACATGCGCTTCAATGTGAAAAATGAGTGTCATTACTACTAATCCGGCATTATAATTTGATGACTCAGATATTTTGCTGCTTTCAGAGAAAGAAAGAGGGGAAAAAGGAGGTATTAGTCATCTTTATCACGCTTTCATTAGCAGTTGTAATCCCACTAGAGGAAGATGGGGCAGAGAAGGAGCCAAACCCACCATGTTGCCAAGAGGGATTTATCCGCTGACTTCATTTTCTCCATTAAAAGGCATTTAACCAGCTGCTGATTGCTGGTAAATTAATCACAACTCTTAATTCTTCAAAAGAGTCACAATACTTTCAAGACTCACACTCTTGAAAACTTTCAGTCTCGAGACACCAAACTTCTCAATATCTTTGCACAGGTCTGATGATACAGATAGGATGATCTTATTTTGCCCTTCACGTCTGCTTCACCAGTTTCATTTGAGATTAGCCTCTTTGTAGATATATGAATATGCATTCATGTGGTGTTTATTTTTAAACCCTTTCATTAGTTGTGAAATTCTGAATTATAAGGAAGCCAATTATTACAGCAAGTATAGATGTGCTTGTATGATAGTATTATGCTATAAAATCTGATAGCTCATTAAGGCAGTCTAACCTATCTGTCATCTCACTACTTTTAAATATTTGTTTCCAAAAATATGAACCATGGGAGATCAGGCAGCCATTGTCATAATTTGCTGTGGCTGTGCATTTTGTTTACTTAAATGCTTAAAGGTGAGTGCAAATGCTGTCTTTGAATTTGACGTTCATTAATTATTCAGGTTTATGTGTAATATTATCTCAGAATTATATAAAAAGCGGTGAAGGCAGGGCAGAACACTTTGAAGCTTCTTTTGAATTTGCTGATATCATGAGAAAAGGCATGATATGAGGAGAAATGCTACTGCTGCAATTTTCGATTTGGACCGAATGAGCGTATATGAGAGAGAGACGTATTCAGAGGCCAGCCGCTCTCAAACACTTCTCTGATTTTCATATTGACTCAATTTTGGAAGTGAGCAGAGATATGCTTTTTTCCCTCATTGCTTTCTGTCAGACCCTAATAGCAAATCCTGAAAAGATCATTTTGAATAGAGGAGGTTGCTGGCTGCCGCCTACGGCGTGACCCGAAAGGACCCTGAATATTGAGCCTGTCTGCATATCTGCACCGCATTCGGCGCTACCCATGTGACTCAAGAACTTAACGCTTGATAGGCTGATATTTTAAAATCCTCCAGTGAGAAAACACACACAGGAGGAGTTCAATCGTGTTGCAGGTTCTCAGTCAGAGGAAAATGGTGCCAAATGTTCTTCCCAAGTCCTCAGAGCGGAGGATTGATTCCGTGCCCTTTGTTAGTGCAGTGCGTGAGCCAATCCCCTCACCAGCAGTGGAGTCAGGACTTTCGTGTAACCCTGTGTTATGGACTGCTGCATTCCTATCAGAGCTGCTCGTTCTTGCTTATCTCCTCGCCGAATCTTCAAAGTGATAGAGATCACTGCAGTTGATGTTTATTTTAGTTGCAAATGAAGTTGACCTCTTTATGAAGCATTCTGGCATGTGGAAGTCCTTTGGAGGCAGTATGGGACCATGGATTTGGCCTTTGAAAACCCTCCAGTTTCTCTCCAGGCGCATCCTGGGAAAAAGAAGTATAGGAAGTGCATTACGTGAGCCCGTGAATGCCAGCTGAGACTTCTCAGTCTGGTAATTCAATATGTATACACAGGTCTGGAAGTCACTGGGTGTCCTGCATTAATATGTACCCTGAAGGTGTGCTCAAATTCAGCAAAATTTTGCATGCAACAAGATCCATTTTTTATCGTCAATAGTGTAGCTTTGTATAAAGCACAGCTCACACAGAAGTCACCAAGCAGCTTTCATTGTGGCGAATTTGTGTGACTAATGTGAACCAGTTGTATAATCTGCATGGGGAAATCTTTCACTTATTCTAAATTCCAGATTTCCTGGATTCATGTTGAAATAACTGGATTTCACCCACCAACATTTGCAGAACAACGGTAAACGTGACCGCGCCTTTACACTTGCTTTCTGATATGTAAAAGCCTTTCATTACCAGAGAATCGGTCTCTTCATTGTCATCATTGATCTTTTTCAAATGTGGGCCGTTGTTTAAATCTTGACTGTTTGTTACTTATTAAGCATCCCATTGTAATTCATACCATCATCCTTTGCAGGCGGTTTCCTGCACGATGCACTCCCCTCACTGATTCTGAGTATTTAGATTCATCACCATGCTCACTGACATGTACACCAAGGTGCCCCGCAGCAGCTGCTTAAATCTGCTGCAATCAAATTGCATTAAACTTTAAATATTCTAAGATTCCACTCTAATTAATCACTTGTTTGAGGGTCCTAAGATTGGGACTCTAACGAGGGGTGTTATGAACGACTACGAGCTGTGGGAGAACCCTCACAAAACAGCTCTTCAGTTTAATTACACGCACCCAACATAAATGCCTTGATTGGATTAGATTCATGTGAAATCGAATGGAATCTTTTCCAAAGATTTAAGTGTGTTGTTGTGTAATCAAGTTAAAGCATTTGATGTTCTCTCAAAGTTTTTATCCATTAATTGTTCACTAGTTCACACTTACAAATAATCAGAGTATGCGTATTTGGCGTGCTGTCTGAGGGGAAGGCTCTGAGCTCGGAATTAGGCCAGAACCCAGAGTACTCCTGCCATATTCCTGGCTTGGATAGTAACCAGCCGAGAGTGAGGAGTCGGGGTGGTGGAGGGATGCAGGAAACTGTCGAGGAACAAACGTAAGTCAGCTATGTCTTGTGCTGATTGGATTGATCATTTGAACGTGTTCCCAAACTTTGTTAGTACAACATAATTTCTTTACTACTGTATATTTCACGCAGTCCGTGAAGGGCAGATCATTAACGGCATGTCCTTGTGGTAATTACAATATGTCGGGCAGGAAATTCAAATGTTCGCCTATCATCCATCGACCTCAAATATGGCTTATAATTTGAAACATGCAAGTAGTAGCAACTTTACTTGGCTTCTCACCTCGTTTTAACTTTAACGTAGATAAATGTGCGCTATTAGGTGCATATCCAAGTGTTTGTGCAGAGTGTGGAAGCTAAAGTATAGCACACTTACTGCAAGACACGGAGACGCGATCACTTACATTTTTTCCTGATAAGGGTCTACTTTTTTTGTATGAATTAGAGCACGTCACAAAAATGAACCGAAACTCAGCGTATGGGCTACTTGCCTCACAGACAAATACACAATATTACAAATACACCAAATGGAAACAAATACTCTCTGATTATGTAATCCATATCCAGCATCGTCATCTTTGAACTGATTCTAGAAAACACTAGTTTATTAATAATTAATTAAAATGTCTCCTTGCTATTTTTTTCCTGAGACAATAATCATTACTTTTGCCGGTGCTTTGCGTCAAGCTTTATGTGTGCACTTGAATGCATTATATATTACACACACACACAGGTTTGTTTTTGTGAATTGTGGGGATATTCTATAGGCATAATGGTTTTTATACTGTACAAACTGTATTTTCTAACCATATCGCCCTACACTACTCCTACACCTAAACCAACCCATCACAGAAAACTGTGCACATTTTACTTACTCAAAAATTCTGTATTATTTATTTATTTTAAAAATGGGGACATGGGGTAATGTCCTCATAAGTCACCCTCTCCTTGTAATACTAATGTCATACCCATGTCATACCCATACCCATACTCATTATACAAATTTGTGTCCTGATATGTCACAAAAACATGCGCGCACACACACACACACACACACACACACACATACACACACACATACAAGTACAATTTAGCAGAACTGTCATTGAAAGATGTGTGTATTTGTGAGAGAGAGAGAGAGAGAGAGAGAGATGAACACATGGTCTTCTCTTCGTAAATAACGCTGGGCTGAGGTCCAAGTTTTTAAGAAATTAGGTGAATTATGTTTTCCTTTGACTAGAGAACAAGGGCTGCACAGGACTCTGAGTGAATTTAAAATGTGAGGGTGTGTGGTGGTTTAAATGATGCCTTATATCATGAAATGTTATGATTGCCCTTATAGTCTATTTGTGCACCGTACAACCACGTTGCAAGGCTGAACCTGACAGTGCCTTTTGAGCTTGTGCATGGCCTGGAGTCTCTCTGTGTGAATAGGGAGAAATATATATGTGTGTGTGCAGCCATTTTCTTCTGTTGACTCTGTAGATGGAGAAGATCAAAGGCAGGGCTGTATGTGTTAGCTCCAGTTTCTCTGGCCATGTCTTCTCTTATTCTGTGCTAATATTGATTTCTTTGTGATAAAGACCATCACCCAAAAACAAACACAAATTTCCTTCTTCAATGCAGTAATTGAAGATCTTGGTCTTAGCAACTAGAGTGTATTATATCTTATAATGTATTTATGAAAAGTGTTAGTATCATATCTAGTTATGTGTCATTACATTTGGTTTGCCAGGAGATAAAGATGTATGACAAATTCAGAATGTCAAAACAAATTAAGCTGCCGTTCATGGCTTTAAAGCACTAATTGACTTAATGGCCGTGTAAGATCTCTAGTGCTTTACACAATGTCTTTATATCAGCTTGACTTTGAACAAAAGTACTGACATAATGGAAAAAGATGATGTTGCAAATCATCTTCATGTATGTGGGTTTTCCAGAGGGATGCACCGATCATGATTTTTCATGGATTGATCATGATTCACATTCCAAATATTCATACAAGCAAATTGGCAGTTAGAGTTGTTTTTGTATAATGTCAAGTTTTATTAAATTGTATAATGTCAAGATTTAAAGAAAAAACAGAATGGTCTGACTTTAGCTTTGTCAAATTATGCTACATTAAACGTACCTGCACAAAATAAAAACAGCCGACAGACTGAATAAAAAAATGCAGTTTCACTTTTTGACACATAGGGCCCTATCTTGCACCCAGCGCAATTGACTTTGTACACCGACGCATGTGTCATTCCTATTTTGCACCCGCGCAAAGCGCGCTTTTCCCTCCACAGAAGCACGTCGCTAAACTAGTGAATGAACTTGCGCTCCCTGGGCGGTTCAGCGCAAAAAAGGAGGCGTGTTCCGGCGCAAACAATCCCTGGTGCTATTTTGCTGTTCCATTAAACAATTGCGCCACTGACCAGAAAAAACCTAGTCTAAAGTCAGTGGCGCGTTGTTCATTATGCTATTTTAAGGGCGCATGTTTGACCATAATGTATAGCGTGCACAATGCGCATACACTTTGCTCATGTAATCTACACAGATGCAACAGTTATTTTTGCAAATCATAAATTGTTACACTAAAAAAATATTAACACATGAGATGACGGAAATCATTGTGGTGTGCCACGAAGATGTGAAAAAACCTGTTTAACCGACGCTATTTTGGGTGGGTTTCTCCCATCCCCATACAACGCAACTTCTCTGTCTTTCACTGCTCTTACAAGAACATCAGTCTCCTCGGCTGTGAACCGCTCCTGGCGTGCGCCTGGTAAATACGCCATAATAATAGCAATCCATAATGGAACTTGCGCACCTGCTTTTAAAGGGAATGTTGGATGACGCTCTGATTGGTTTATTTCACGTTACGCCCAAACCACACCTATGAATAATGAAGCTACTTCAGACCAACCCATTTTATATTTGTGCCGGGCGCACGAGCCATTTATCCCGCCGGGAAAATAGCAACAGCGCCGAGACCCGCCCACAAAGTTACTTGCGCTTCGCGCTTTGACACTTGCGTTTCAGATCGTTAAAATAGGGCCCATTAGGTGGCGATTATAGAACAGCAACGAACTAGCGTTTCCTTCGTTACCGGTGTACACAATAGAATAAAAGCACTACTTTAATAGGCATTATATGGAGGTAGAGGAAATGGAAATAATCAAATCCTTTCTGAAGACAGTCAGTTCCCTTCAGAGATGCTATCATATAATATAATGCTATCCCTACCCCCAATTCAATATTCATGTTTTTCTCTGGCGCTTCTGTGTTCTCTTCTTTGCATCAGACTTCAGCGTGTCCAGTGTTTCCCACAGGATTTTGTGAGACTGTGGTGGGTGGCACCGGTTCCTCTAGGGGGGTCCGGGGGCATGCCCCCCCCGTAGGAAAATTTTGTACATTTTAAATTTAAATGCATAAATCTGGTGTATTCTGAGAGCAAAATTACGTAACTAGATCAATAAAGAAATTTGTTCTCTTGTAAACAATTTTGTGCTCTAAAAGTAATTTATTTATTGCTGATGGTTGGGCGCATTAGTCATGTACACAACATATAGTAGGCTAAATGATAGTTCATAAGTGGTCAAACATGTAGAGTACACATTTAAACCATTAAAAATAAGTAGCAAAAGTGGTTACCTTTGTTGAATTAATTTATTAGTGGGAGCCTGTATCTTTGATTTGTTAACCAATCCAGAATGCACTAAACACACCATCTCATTATAGAGAAAAATAACAAATGAATAAAAATATATTCATAAGCTGACCAATAAATAAATAAGTAAACTAGGCGAGTGTATAATTCAGCGGCAAAAAATATTCTAGCCTAAAAACTTTGCACAGTAATTTTATAAATCCAAATGTTAATAAAAAGTTTAAAATTACTATTTGTATTCTGAAATGAAAAAACAATTTATATTAGATTTATATGTAAATAAGTAAATGTATTTATATTAATGTAACATTAAAAGGCGCTTATTTTAAATGTATTGTGCAGCTTTTTAATGGGGCAACAAGCTATAGATACGACAGAACAAAATAGGCTATTAATAATCTTTCAGTGTGCAAAACCATGATAATATGAAACGCTTCAAAACAGCAGCAAAAAAACGCGAATGCACATCCCGGGTGCAGAATGATGCGCTTGAAGCAATATCGAGTCAGAGCGCGCAGTTGTGCTGCGCATTGAAAAGTTCACGGTACAAAGAGAATCCCTGTGTATATCTGCATCTAAAAGTTTATTAATCATATATTTCTTTCATTTTTAAATTCCAGTTATTGTGCGTGTGACACGAATTCATAGTCCTTGTGTTGTGCGATCTAACAGACATCCTGTAGCCAGTATGATGACATCGTTCAGAAACGGCAATAAACTCCAGCAAGATAAAGTCATTTTATGCAAATCCACAGCTCTTTATCTACATATCAACTATTATAATGGGAATATATCATATTGGAGAGTTTTACCGTGCTGACTGTCGTTACCGAACGCGACGCGCTGTTTGAGTGCTGAATGATTGACAGCTGTTGCGGAGGGAAGACGAGTTTCTGACCGTGAACTTATCGATGTATATTTCTTCTGTCCCTCACATGAAGCTATGGAATGGCTTCAGATGACTTTGAATATAGTGCACTAAAACTTAATTGGTGCTAGTCTACTTATTTTGCTTTATGTCTCCCACTTTTGCCATATAAAAGAGCGACATTTTTCAGATAGTAATTTATATATCGCGACAAACCTAATTTCCGTTTCATTCTGAGACTGTGGCGGGACAAATTAGAATGTGGCGGGCCGCCACAGTCTAGTCAATGTATGGGAAACACTGCGTGTCCCTTCTCTGGCCCATGTTAATGTCCTGTTTACAGACTTTGTAAAATTTCCACACAAATGACATTTTGGGAAAACACCTCAATGCAGTTTGTATGTCTGCAACAGAGATCGTCCGAAAAAAAACAAAAAAAAAAACAAAACAGACGGTTGCCGGTCATGTGTTTGGAGCAAAAACGGGCCAGTTCCGATTGATGGCTGGTTGCGTCTCCAGGATCTACTGTATGGTTTACTCTGATTTACTCAGCACATTAGTGAAATAGATGGTGACAATTCCTTCTAAGATGAAAGTGATAGATTCTCTCTCTTTTTATCTCTGCATGTCCCTCAGTCTGATCGGTCTCCTCAGCATCAGGGCTGGAGCACGAGGTGACCTGGAGAACAACCACAAGTTACAGGCAGAATAAATTGTTATACCAGAAAGATTTTACACATTATGTAACCAGATTTATTTATTTTGCATTTGGGATATATTTTACTTTGTTACATTATTTTGAGGATGATTAAGCTCATTTTATTGGCAAATCTCATTGTTGTAATGATAAGGCCAATTCACACTGCACAGACAAATGCCACCGGTGTGTGTATTGGTGTGTTGCCCCTGTCGGCGTCTGCCATTGGCCGGGGTTTGTTATTGCCTGAGTGAACATGTTCAATCAGCGTTTATTGATGTCTGTTGGGGCAGTGTGAACATTACAGTTATTTTTCATAAAATGCTAAATCTAACTTGTTTGTTGGTGTTTGTTGCCAGTTGTCTGTGCGGTGTATACACACACAAAATTATATATATATTTTATAAAGAGGATTATTATTAAAAATGAGAAAGTCAGCATGAGATATAAATATTATAATGTCCTTAATTCTCCTGAAATTAATGTCAAAGTGGAAAAAAAATACCATTTTGCCCATTTCATATTTGCTATTTTATACATTACATATTTGACATTTGGAGGAGTTTCTTACATGTATGGTCTACTTCAAATAACCACACAGCATTTCTTTTGGACTGAGATTTGAACTTTGACTTTGGCCATTTCGAAATCCTCCATTACTTCTGAGTGATTCTTTTGTGAATTTACTTTTATGTTTTGGGCCATTAACTTGTTGAAAGGTACACTTCTGGTTCGGCTTCAACCTTTTTATTGTGTAGTTGGCCTCACATTCTCTTCAAGCACTCTCTGGTTTAATGTGAAATTCATACAGTATAGCTGACATTATGATGGCAAGTTTGCGGGGGCCCTGACACAGCAAAACACCCTCAAACCACAACACTCCCACCATCATTCTTCTTTAAACTTTAGTCTTTAGTTTTCACCAAGAATCGCCACCTTTGACTCATCTGTCCAGGGCAAATTGTTCCAGAGGTCTGGTTCCTCATGTAGGTGTTGGACTGCATTTCTTTTTTAGGAATGGATGTTTCTTCTTTGCTGACCTTCCAGATTTGTGCACTCTCTTTCTAATGTTTGACTGGAGTAAACCATTCATATTGACTGTTTCCAGAGCTGCCTGAAGATCCCTTGATGACACCCTGGGGTTCTTTGAGACTTCCTGAAGCATCTTGTACTGTGCTATTGGGGTGAATTTGGTGGGACAATTAAATTGTATTGCGAGTATGTTCATGACTAGGAACACCCACTCAATGAACGTATGGGAAGATATTTATTATGGTGAAAAGTATATTAAAGGCTGATTTCAGTTTTAACTCCCGAAATGACTGACATTGTGAAGCATTACAAACCACTGAAATCCACTGTGTTCCAGTGATCATTACATTCATTGCAAATGACACTTTCAAAGAGGAGACAATGTTAAAGTTGGCTTTAAGAGTTGCCAAGCAACAGCCATTACATTTAGATGTTTATTCTCTGTCATATAACATCTACCCTCCAATTACTGTAATGACCGGACTTTGCGCCGTTTTCTGCTTTCACAGATGTCTTACAAATTCATCACCAGCAGGGAAAATTGTAAATGATGCTTTTCAAAATGCTCAAGGAAGAGTGAAGCATATTCCATTAGCAGAGGCACACCTGTGTGACAGCGTAGAGCCTGAGAACATGAGTAAATGCCTTTGAGAACTCATTCACCCACGATAGACAAAAAGATTTCATCTGGTTTTGATACTTTCCAATGAAGACTGTCATTAACAGAATTGGAAAAAGCTCACATAATAAATGTGATGAGTAGAGATCATGTGACAGTCAGTGTGTAAATGCCATCACTCATCCCCACAGTGTTTCATTTTCTCACTCCCTCTTGCTGTCTTTTATTCTCTTTACCTCTCTTTCCTTGTTCGCTCTGATGATCTCTGGTAATGGAGATATTCGTCTTGCAGGGGCAATAATGTTCATTACTGGGCCATTATTGTGCTGTGCTACATTCGAGGTACAGTGAGGTCCAAAAGTCTGAGACCACATAGAAAATATGACATTTAAAGTCTGAAAATAAATCTGAATGTGATGTAATTTTCTAAAATAAATAAATAAATAAAATAATGATTTTTGTTTTTATATTTTTGGTAACACTTCTAAATAAGGTCTAATTTGTTAACATTAGTTAATGTATTAACTAACATGAACAGTGAGCAATACATTTGTTACAATATTTATTAATCTTTGTTAATGTTAGTTAATAAAATACAGTCATTTTTTGTTCAAGTTGGTTCACAGTACATTAACTAATGGTAACAAATGCAACATTTGATTCTAATACAGCACAAGTAAATGTTGAATTTAACATTAACTAAGATTAAGAAATGTATTGAAGTATTGTTCATTCTTAGTTCGTTATCTAAAGTAGTTAACTAATGTTAACTAATGAAACCTTATTGTAAAGTGTTACCATTTTTTTTAATATGGTCATAAACATTGACATTAAACTTTAAATACATACACGCATGCACATAAACACACATATGGATTCTCCACTTACAGTTCGGCACGTGCTAGCACCACGGTTCATCTCGAATTGCAACTTATGGTTTGTTAAAAATAGCAATGTGTAAAACAGACAGACAGAGTTCAGATAATGTGCTTTTCTGTCGATGGATACACATTCTGCCTTCCCAAAACGTTACAACAGCGATAATCAGAAAGATTGGACAAAACAGTCACTCTTTGTAAACTTGGTTCACTGTGAATGCCATATGCTTGAATATGAGCACACGTTGCTATCTGTTTAAACTAAACTCATTTAATCCTTGCTAATTTAAACATTCAAGAGCAAGACGCGAATGAGAACTCGCACGCACTGTGAGAAGATCCGTGTGTGCGCTTATCTGAAGCGTGCACACGCTTTTCTCAGACAGCGCACAATTATTGAGTTCTCTTTCAAGTCTTGTGCTTGAACGGGCAAATTCACACAAAAATTGTGTCAACATGCCCGTCTTGGCGAGTATCCTAGCAAACATAGTTGGTTATGTCTTAAGTGAACGTATAACAGTCGAGAAATACAAAACGTGTAATAGTATGAACTGGATTGTGCATTATGTCTTTGAGAGAAAGAAGCCTAATATTCCTGCTGTCTGTGTTTTTAATGTTAATCAAACAACAAATGACAAAGAAATCACTCAGTACTCTTTTTTGCTTTTGTAACTTCAATAGTGATAAATCTTTATTTAATTTATACAGTGAAGATATGCAGTATTATTTTAGATTTAATTACTTTATTCATTTTCTGTACCTGAATAGTACTGTTAGATACCTGAAAACCTGAAAAGAACTGTTTATTTTTATTTGAATCTTTGCTCTATTGTATTGATTTGTGCTGTTGTTTGTAGTTTAATTATTTGTTCTTATTTTCTTTATTTTTATTTGACAGTTGTCCTATTTTTCCTGAACATAGCACATATTGAACCATACCGAAACCGTGACCCTAAAACCGAACCGTGAGTAATTTGAACCATTGCACCCCTAATAAATATATATATATATATATATATATATATATATATATATATATATATATATATATATATATATATATATATATAGTTGCAAGAAAAAGTATGTCAACCACTTGCAGAATCTGTGAAAATGTGAATAATTTTAACAAAATAAAGGAGATAATACAAAATGCATGTTATTTTTTATTTATTACTCTCCTGAGTAAGATATTTTACATAAAAGATGTTTACATATAATCCACAAGACAAAAAAAAATTCTTAATACTGTGTGTGGTTACCTGGATGATGTACGACTGTTTTTTTTGTTTTGTGATGGTTCTTCATGAGTCTCTTGTTTGTTCTGAGCAGTTAAACTGAGGTCTGTTCTTCAGAAAAATCCTCTGTGTCCTACAGATTCTTTCTTTTCCACCATTTTTTGCTTATTTGAACCCTTTACAGCAGTGACTGAATGATTTTGAGATCCGTCTTTTCACACTGAGGATAAATGAGGGACTCAAACACAGCTATTAAAAAAGGTTCAGACATTCACTGTGGGATGTGCTGAACAAACAAGTCCGATCCATAGAGGCCCCACCTCACAACTTAAAGCACTTAACTGGTGCCGTGATGAAGAGATAATCAGTGTTATTCACTTCATCTGTCAGTGGTCATAATGTTATGCCTGATAGGTGTATATTAGTGGCACACTGTGCTATATCAATTCTCTCAATATTTTTTCAAATTTTCTTATAAAATTTTTATGATAATATTATTTGTAATGAAAAATATTGTATTAAATTAGAAAATGCAAAAAATAAGTATTTTATTAGAGGTCTCAGAATTTTGGATCTTATTGTATCTTATTTTATATCACAGAATCATATTTTGTGTCCTGCAGCACTGTTGAAATGTCAGTGATGTGACATTTGAATATTTGAATCTGTGATAATACATGTTTGTGTGTTGGTATCTTTTGGAAGGCAATCTTACAAATCTGATTCTGTCCATGTAGGCAAAAATAAAACTGCAGCACAATAAATTGCATGAAAGGCATTGATTTGAACACCTTAAGGCAAAGCATAACAGAAGGTCAAGTAAAAAGCAGCATGATCAAAGTGATGTCTGTAATGTTCCTTTTAGGAATTACATTTACTTATGAGATTTGAGATATTTTCGCTTCATTCCTGATGCATTTGCTGTAATGCGACTTGTCAGTTTAATACAGAAATCTTATAAATGCTTTGTCTGTTTAAAAAAAACCCACAGAATCTATTAATGCTGGGATTTGTATCAGTGCGAGCCAGGCGGGCCTGCCTCTGTCTGGTGTGCTGCAGAGCTGTTTGTGAATGTTGGCACATCAGTGAGCTTGTTGTTTGCTTTGCAGTGTGTCTGGACTGACAGCACCAGAGTGTAAAGGAGGGAACAGGGCGCAAACTTTAGTCTCCCCTGGGTTTCCCGCGCCGCTCCAGCTAGCCTTCGATTTGTGATTTGATAAAACACAAGTTGCAGTTAATGTAATTTAATCAGGAGAATTTCCATTCAGCTGAGCTGTGTAACTTTTCATTGCATTCATTAGGGATGTTTGTGTATGTGTGTGCATGTGTGTTCCAGTCCTCATTTTTATATACATTTACTGCGAGGTGTGGTGCCTGTTAAAATATAGATTTATGGATGTTGTTAAAAATAATTTGATGGACTTGTAAAAGATCTGGGGCCGGATTCACAAACATCTTCTTAAGAAAGAAGTTAGGAAAATTCTTAAGATAAATTCTAAGAAATTCTTAAGTGCAATTCTTGAAAAATTTGTAGGAAGTTCTGAAATATTTTCTTAAGAACTTGAAAGGGGGTAGTTGCTGAAGACTCGCTGAATGAAAAACACCTCAAAGCCTGTCACTGCCTGTAGATTAGGCTACCGTAGATATCATAATGAGCGCGCAGACTATTTCCGTTGTGGTTGTTTGACGGGAGCGAATCACTCTGTCATGTTTTTAATGGACCATTAAAATCGTTATTTTAAAAAAATCTCAGCGTTCTTTCCCATTCATTTGTACACTGTCTTTTTTGCGCTCTCTCTAGAGTGAATGCGTCCTGTATCTGTGTGTGCTGTCTCGCTAGTTCTAGCTTACGGAGCCCCGCACATGACATGCAGGAAAAAAAATAGTAGGCTAAATCATGTTAATGATTTACTAATTCTTTCACCCGATATGCTAAATCGAGCACACTGTTTATAAATCGAGGAAACGAATTAGTAACGTCTTGTGCTGCTCTCCGTACAAGCTTGAGTGAGATCATCATATAGGGTAAACATACCTATAAGCTCACCAAAATCTACATTGAGACATTTTTAGTACACAGGATATTGGTTTCAGAACAAGAAGTTAGGTTAAAATACAATATTAATCTCTCACACAATAATATTTAATTTTATTTTAAATGACAAAAGCATTTCAATTAAGATGTACATCATTAAATGCAAAAAGTCTGGCTTTGCTTAATGGGGACATTTTTGTACCGTTTAAGCACACCCCTGTTCCCAATAAGCTCACTCTTATTTTAAACAACCTTCTTAAAGAATTGAAAAGTGTTTTATTTGAAGGTACAGAGTCACAAAACCAAACAGAACACTAAAATTAAGCAACAAGGCATTCAATTTGATCAGTTATATATTCTAATTTGTGACTGGTGTTTTGTTTTGCTCTATCCTCTGTGCTTCCGCGTTCATCATGCGTCAAGTCAGAGTTCACTCTTTTGCCGTAAATTTATGTGTACAGCCATCTGTCAGAAGCTAGTTATTTTAGTTTTTAAAGTTTACGTTAATAGACGTATATTTTTTGTACACAAATGCATCGCTTCGCTTCAGAAGGCCTTATTAACCCCCTGGAGCCGTGTGGATATCTTTTATGATGGATGGTTGCACTTTTTTGGGATTCAAAATCTCACCCTGTATTTGCTGTCATTATAAAGCTTGGAAGAGCCAGGACATTATTTAATATAACTCTGACTGTATTCGTCTGAAAGACGAAAGTCATATACACCTAGGATAGCTTGATGGTGAGTAAATCGTAGGGTAATTTTTATTTTTGGGTGAACTAACCCTTTAAGTCTGTAAAAATAAGTTATTAATCATTTTATAAAGATTAACTTAAAGTGACAACCATCAGTTAATATTTAAAGATTGTTTATGAAGTATTTACATAGACAAGAAAAAGAGTGTGAACTTATATCTTTTTACGCTAGTAAGTTGTCATGTGTCAACCCAAAACAGGGAATTTACCTCATATATTGCTTAAAATACCAACAACTGTCCAAAGTAATGCATGTAAGCTGTAATTAAGCCATTGAATGTTTTCAGTTAAATACTAAAAAGACGGAGTTAGTTTAATGTCTGTAGTAGCGTAGGCTGTAGGGCGTATGGCACATGAATGTAGCTTTTGATGCGATCGACGCGGGTTTGAATCCGCCTTTTGCTGGACTCGCTCTTCTCCCTTTTTCTGTCACAAATCAGATTGGTAAGGCATTTATTTTTAATAAAAATGAAGAAATATTTGAAAAGTTGAAATAAAGTGCCTATAAGTGTTTATAGTAAGGTATTTATTGGGTTGGCAATAGATTTGCTCCTCTCTGATTAGTTGCTGCCAACTGTCTGTTGCCCTAATTAGTTGCCCTGTGTTTCATCAGGTTGCCCGTTGACGGCAACATTGCCCAGCAATATTGCTCAAATGTTGCCACGTGTATCATCCAGACTGTCCTCCTGTCGTTTTTTAAGCACCATATTACGACCTATATTTACGATTTGAAGTCATGCGCCCTCTAGTGGGCGTAAAACTTATGACAGTGTCGTGTTACGTCTGTCGTCATGAAATGACGTATGACTGTCATTACCAATCAAAATGCATGTTCATTTAAATGCAATGTGTGGACTTTTTACACCATTTCTCCTATTTCCATTTACAAATTAAATTGTATTAATGACTACACCTACCCCATCCCTAAACCTAACCTTAGTGATTTATAGTGCATTTACATTTTATGAGCACATGTGTTCCCTGGGATCGAACTCACGATCGCATGATCACATATTGTTATTGCAATGCTCTACCAGCTGAGCTACGCGGAACCCGAAACCTGACGCAGATAAAAGGGAACAATGCATTAAAATGAAAGCAAATGCTCCTATGGGTCGTATTTCATGAATTAAAATGAAAGTGTCCTGTTGTCGATAGGGACGCCACTTTAGTAAACGCTCCTATGAGTTGTATTTCAGGGAAGTGACAAACGACCTATATGGTCGTATTGATTGGAGAACATGTTGGTATCATCACCTTTAAGCTCACCTTACAATAATATGAAGTCTTTAAAAATTGCAGCAGTTTAAAACCACAGACCATCAATAAACTGTAATTTTATAATATTATGGATTCAAAAGTACATTAATTGCCTTTACATTACAAGTACATTAAAAGCCATTAATGCCTGTAATGTAATATATTAGTGTAGCAAACAATCTTATACAGCTAGGAATCTAACTATGTTCTGTAGCATCTGCGCCATGTTGCTAAAACTATCTTTTGGATCTAACTGTAATTATTTTCCACATGCAGGTTGCAGGTTATAATATGCAAAAGTCTAAACATTAATCTATTAATTTTGCAGTAAGTAGTTATAACTACCCCCAGAAAAAGGCTTAACCACCTTAAAAATGCACATTTAAGAGGCTCCTCTTTTGGTGAAAGTTTGTCTAATTCTCTTGAAATTACAGGAGGTATGAAGTAACAAACACATCAATTAGTCAAGACATCAAGTAGTATAATTCACTATTTTTTCTTTTTATAATCTGAGCTCAAAGTTGGTAGTGTGCTTAATGGGTACTTGAGCTTAATAGGTACGTTTACCCTACAGGTACGCGCAAATGATTAATAGTGTAATTTCAAACTTTAGAGTGCTCGTCCACATTCAGGGTACAAGTAATATGTAATATGTTTAGCTAGCTAGTGTTATGTTGTATGCTTAATATTTGAAACGACCCCATAAATTAATTGAGCATCTATTTAAGACAGGTTGGAGGTTATCCTTTAAGAAACTTTAAGAAGTTATTTACGATGATTTTTAAGAACATTCTTTTGGGGAATATGAATACTTCTTAAATTTGATCTTAAGAACAATCGTAAGAAAAAAGATGAGAACATTCTTAAGAAAATTTTTTGAGAATACAAAATATTCTTATCTTTTATCTTAAGTTTGAAAATAAGAAGAAATTAGCAGTTAAGAAGAATTTTATTCTTAAGAATGTTTCATGAATCCAGCCTCAGGTTTATAACACTGACACCATCCTCCATACTAATAGAGCCTGTAGCCTGTCCATTGCTTTGTTTGTTTGAGCATCCTGTCCTGCCTGACAACAGCAACACTGGCTCAACCAATAGAATGCAGCAATCTCCACCCACTTTTTTAGCAGCCACAGTTCTAGAAGTACTTTTTCATTCTTTTTTCCTATAGAGGAAAAAAATCTTTAAAGGGCCCCTATTTTTAAGGTTCCTAATATTGTTTTGGGAGTCTCCTACAACAGGTTTACATGCATGGAAGGTCAAAAAACACTTTTCGTTTTCTCATAATATACATTTAATTTCACCTCAGTTCTCAATGTTTTGTAAAAGATTCGTTTGAAGCAGTTCAAAGAATCAGTCTCTCTAAACGCCTCCTTTCCATGAGCCTACACTGCTCTGATTGGTCAGATGGCCCAATCCTTTGTGATTGGTCTACTGCGCACCCATTGCCATAACTGAATGGCAGCTATCAATTCGCAAGACATTATATACAGTCGTGGCCAAAAGTTTTGAGAATTACATAAATATTAGTTTTCAAAAAGTTTGCTGCTAAACTGCTTTTAGATCTTTGTTTCAGTTGTTTCTGTGATGTACTGAAATATAATTACAAGCACTTCATACGTTTCAAAGGCTTTTATCGACAATTACATGACATTTATGCAAAGAGTCAGTATTGTTGTTGCAGTGTTGGCCCTTCTTTTTCAGGACCTCTGCAATTCGACTGGGCATGCTCTCCATCAACTTCTGGGCCAAATCCTGACTGATAGCAACCCATTCTTTCATATTAACTTCTTGGAGTTTGTCAGAATTAGTGGGTTTTTGTTTGTCCACCCGCCTCTTGAGGATTGACCACAAGTTCTCAATGGGATTAGGATCTGGGGAGTTTCCAGGCCATGGACCCAAAATTTCAACATTCTGGTCCCCGAGCCACTTAGTTATCACTTTTGCCTTATGGCACGGTGCTCCATCGTGCTGGAAAATGCATTGTTCTTCACCAAACTGTTGTTGGATTGTTGGAAGAAGTTGCTGTTGGAGGGTGTTTTGGTACCATTCTTTATTTATGGCTGTTTTTGGGGAGAATTGTGAGTGAGCCCACTCCCTTGGATGAGAAGCAACCCCACACATGAATGGTGTCAGGATGCTTTACTGTTGGCATGACACAGGACTGATGGTAGCGCTCACCTTTTCTTCTCCGGACAAGCCTTTTTCCAGATGCCCCAAACAATCGGAAAGGGGCTTCATCTGAGAATATGAATTTGCCCCAGTCCTCAGCAGTCCATTCACTATACTTTCTGCAGAAGATCAATCTGTCCCTTATGTTTTTTTGGAGAGAAGTGGCTTCTTTGCTGCCCTTCTTGACACCAGGCCATCTTCCAAAAGTCTTCGCCTCACTGTGCGTGCAGATGCGCTCACACCTGCCTGCTGCCATTCCTGAGCAAGCTCTGCACTGGTGGCACTCCGATCCCGCAGCTGAATCCTCTTTAGGAGACGATCCTGGTGCTTGCTGGACTTTCTTGGATGCCCTGAAGCCTTCTTTACAAGTATTGAACCTCTTTCCTTGAAGTTCTTGATGAACCTATAAATTGTTGATTTAGGTGCAATCTTAGTAGCCACAATATCCTTGCCTGTGAAACCATTTTTATGCAACGCAATGATGGCTGTACACGTTTCTTTGCAGGTCACCATGGTTAACAATGGAAGAACAATGATTTCAAGCATCACCCTCCTTTTAACATGTCAAGTCTGCCATTCTAACCCATTCAGCCTGACATAATGATCTCCAGCCTTGTGCTCGTCAACATTCTCACCTGAGTTAACTAGGATGATTACTGAAATGATCTCAGCAGGTCCTTTAATGACAGCAATGAAATGCATTGGAAAGGTTTTTTGGGATTAAGTTCATTTTCATGGCAAAGAAGGGCTATGCAATTCATCTGATCACTCTTCATAACATTCTGGAGTATATGCAAATTGCTATTATAAACTTAAGCAGCAACAATTTCCAATATTTATGTAATTCTCAAAACTTTTGGCCACGACTGTACAATATATGGACAGAAAAGATAGCATTGATTTTACGGTATCAATTTGAGCCCGACAATGGAACGTCTGATGTAGTCGATCAACCACAAACTGATTCGCAGTCACGACGTTTCTCTATGGTGTCACTTTAGTTTGCATTATTTAAAAGACTTGATAGCAGCATCACTGTTTATGTAGGTACACCTGTGAGAACTGTATCAGAATGCCAAGCAAAACTGAAAACCTCTAACATAGGATAAACATTTAGGCCAGATGTGTGCACAAACTTTTTCATCTTAAAGCTGTCCGTAACTTTTTTTTGTGTTCAAAATTTGCAAAAAATTATATAATGAGAATGTACAACATGAATCCATTTTTCAAACCGCATTTTTGTCTTTTGTCTTTTTGTCCTGAATCATTATGGTACACTTATAATAAGTGTTTATATTTGGACTATTTCAGACCGGACTGGTAGGACCCGCCGCAGAGTATCACAGTAACTGTGCGACTCGCCATAGATTTACACAGAGAAAAGTAGCTCCGGCTACAGTGTTCTTCTGCAAGATGCGTGCAGTTTTTATGAACCGCTAGAGGGCCAAAAATCCTGGACTGCAGCTTTAAATTTTAACAAAGTAAAAAATGGCTATGTCATTGTTTGACATTACAATGGGTGTTTCCCATTTTGAGAGAGAATACTTCAACTAGTTAGCGTGGACTAGCATCTTTAACATCCTATTACAATACAGATAGAGCTCCACTCTACTGTAATAATAAAAATGCAGAGGAAAAAAACAGTTTTACAGTTTCAAAGGATCTTGACTGTGGCAGGTATGGGGAGTGTAACGAAGCGGGACTCAGGCATTTGCAAGCTTTTATTAAAAGTGAGTGTGGTCGTACAGGCAGGGTCAGACAGGAACAAACAGGAACAGCAAGGGACAGGTAGAATCGTGGTCACAGCACAGGCAGTAGATCGGGGCAGGCAGATAGCTATCACAAGTCAGGAAACAATACACAGTCCAAAGGTAGGCGGCAGAGAATGGTAAATGGGTAACAGACAGGATCTGTAACAGACAGACAGGCAGACAGGATAATAATGCTCGAAATTGTACAAAGGATGAAACAAGACTTCGCAATGAGGTGGTGTGTGAGTGAGTCTTAAATAGTCCAGATAATGTGCTTCAGCTGTATGTGGCAATTGATAATTGGTGTGGAATGTGTGCATGTGACTGGCAGGGAGGATTATGGGAATTGGAGTCCAGGAACTGACAGGAATTGTGACAGGGAGTGCATAGGGAACCTTTTCAAAAACCATGTCACAGATGTAGAATGCCAGTCACTTCCTGTTTCAATATGCTCCACTGTAATATGACAAAGTGAAAGTGACATGTGAAAGCCAAGTATGGTAACCTATACTCAGAATTTCTTCTCTGCATTTAACCCTGGGTTATTGCACACACATTAGAAGTAGTGAGTAGTGAACACACACACCCAGAGCTGTGGCTCCTGGGGAGCGACTGGGGGGTAGGTGCCTTGCTCAAAGGCACCTCAGTCATTTCCTGCCAGTATTGAGAATTGAACCATAACCTTCGGGTTACCAGTCTGACTCTCTAACCATTAGGCCACAGCTGCCCTAAGAAGTGACACTGTCAAAGAAGTGAGACAGATCCAGTGACAGTTCCTTGTGTATCTCACTGTGATGTACTCCCTGTGTCCTCTTCAACCCCTGCATTCAGCAGCTGTTGATGGCATCTCAATTATACACATCTCTTATTGCTTTTTAATACAGCCTGTCCTTGGTTATCATACTTATTCTAGGCACATTGCAGTACTGCGGAGCAATTCATCTAAAGAGGAGGAGGTGGGTCAAGTGCCTTCCGCTGTCAGGTATGATTTATGTAAAATCCTGTTTAATATGAACGAAGTGCTCTGGAGGAGTCAGTCTCATGCTGTCCTTAGACCCTTACTGTGCAGAGACGTCCGCTGAATGGGCCTTGATATCGGGGCCCAATGTGATCTCTGCCATTTTACCATGTGTTTTGTTATTAAGGGCTCAGGGCTCTCCAGGTGGTTGTTAACGTTGAAAAAAAGCCACAGCCACTTTACCTGAATGATGCAAAATTATGGTGGCTTTGACTTGTGTATCAGTAATGTGATGTGATAATGAAAGACAAGAGGAATGCAAAAAAACACTAATAACCATGCACTTTTACAAGTTAATAACAATAATTAAACTCATGGCAATTCATATTAATTTTACATTTGGTGGATAATTCATATGAATTAATACAATCTCATTCTGACATTTTTGTATTGGCCTCTTACACTGACTGTTGGTTATGTTTAGGGATTTTTGTATGTTTCACATCAAAACGAAATTCCTGTGAGAATGACTTGTATAACAATTTCCCTCCTGAATTAAAATAAAAAATAAAAAATGAACTAGGTGGTCAGTGTTGTGGTTTCTACTTTATGTGGAAAAAATCACTTCTTAAAGATCTTTGATTCCAGAAGTTTTATTTTATTGTACAAATATAGCCTCTCCAGGGCCGCATTTACACTGCAAGTCTTAATGCACAGATCCGATCTTTTGACCATATCCGATTTTTTTGGACGACGTGCTTACATTTCTTTTAAAACTGACCTGTATCGGATGTCTCCTTTTTACACTGCACTTGGCGAAACATACCAAAAAAAGCCTATATAACATCACAAATCAATTTCAATGGTACATTGAGCCTAATTTATTGACATGAATTCATATAGAAACCCTTTTAATGCAATAGTTACATCCCTACATAAAAGTAGCCTAATACAAATTCTTCATGACAGTATACGTACGCAGCTCCGCTGGAAGCGAGCGAGTTGAATAATACTCGGGTAAGGGTAGATATTCACAGCTTCATGGGCTCGAATCCGCCATCCTATACTAGTTTTTTTGTCATTAAAACCAATGCGTTCATCATTGATTGTAATATCATATTGCAAGTTTGTGTGCTTTTTATTTTGTGGTTACAATGGAACGAATAGAGTCTCCACAACTGCGTCACTGACAACCGCGGCAACGAGCACTCAGTGTGATTTCAAGAGCAACATTTCAACGTCAGATCGCCTTTTATTTAACACAAACAAGTGAAATTAATAATCTACCAGTCAACTAGAGATGCTCCGTTTGTTATAGGTATGTCTGTACCGCGAAATGTAAAAAAAAAAAACTCACTTTTCAATGACGCAGGAGTCACATTTACAGGGGAATATCCAATCTGTCCGCTTACACTGCAGGCACAAACGCCCGTATCCGATTCGTATCTGATTTATAACCACATATGAATGAGGCCTGAAACCGATCTGTGAAAATCGGAATCCATGCGCTTTTTTCCTGCTTACACGGTCGTGACTCATATCCGATCTGTGCCACATGGGAGGAAAAAATCGGAATTGGGTCACTTGAACCGTGCAGTGTAAATGGGGCCCAGGAGACCACTGCTGAATTTCTGCTCGGGTCTCATTATATATTCAGGCAAACGCCCTTATTAGGCATATGACGGTATCAAATTTTCATGTTGCGATTAATTGATAAAGCTTTTATCACAGTGTACAGTATTATCACGATATTAAAATAAGTTGCATAAACCATTTTTGTAATAGTTTAACAGGTTTAAAAACTCTTTTGTAATAAAACAAAAACAACTCTGACTGAAATTTTCAAACAGATTAAAATGCAAAAGAATTAGGCTATACAGAACAACTTTACTCTATTTAATGCATTAACTAAGATTGAGCAATAGCTACATTTGATACAGAAAGTGTTAATTTTTGTTAATGTTAGTTTAGAAACACAACTGATCATTGTTAGTTTTATCTCAGGTCCATTAAATAAGTTATTTTGATTTTAGTAATGTTATTAAACAGTAACTAAGAAATTAACATTAATTAATAATAATTAATACTTTAAGTATTTTTATTGTCAGTTTAGTGATAATGAATTAACATGTTAACTAATGAAGCTGTATGTTTTCAAAGTTTTACTGAACAATAACAAATAATCAGAACATTTCTAATCATTAGGGCATGTTGTAGTCCAGATTAAAATATAAAAATGTTTAGGTTTGAAAATAAATATCCTTTTAAGTCTTTTTTAAGTATTCAGTATTTGGTGCTGTGATGAACAACACTGAGATTACAAAAAAATGAATGGCTGTTTGAAGCATTTTAAAAACTTCACTAGCGCAGTTACTTTGTTTGCACAGTTTCCGTGGTAACCGCTGCACGCTGCTGTTCCATCAGCGCCCTCTGCTGTCAGAGAGTGAACGTGCACTTTCATTCAGCGCGTCTCCTTCACTCGTTCCGCCATGTGCTCCTCGTGCACGTTGGGATTGTTTACATCTGAGCGCGTGTCCTTTTGACGCAGAATACAGCGGTGTTGTGCATTTTATACGATTGATGGGTAAAGTATTCTTAATTGCCTTATATAAAATTTATAATTGGTAATAAATTATTATTTATGGTATTCTGAAGTGCCGACGATTACAATATCGTGCATATTCATTATCGCGATTTATCGCATTACAGAATATCGGCACAAGTCTAGCCTTTATACATTCTATAGATATTCTTGGATAGGTCCTTTTACAGTCTTCAGCTTAAAATAGGATTTTCCATTTGTTGTAAACAGATTCTTTAAGATTCAAATTTCTTGTGTTCAGCACATGTACATGCTGTCATGTTTTCTGTACAAACATGTACAGGCCTAACACACATATAATTTTAATTGTAAAATAAAACACATCATATTTACTATAATATACTCAATTTTACCACAACAAAATCTTCTACATTTTCCCCTTTGAGGCTTAAAAAGCCTCACTTCAATATTCTTTTCCCAGAGGGTAGTCTCAAAATCCAGCGTTCTTAGTTATGCTACCTAGTGACTAAATTAAGTCACCCAGTCCCGTTACCAATAACTGAATCAAGCTACCATCCTCTGAAGAAGCCATAGAACCAAACATCTCTCCCCAGTTTTGTCATTTTATCTTTTTTTAGATGTTCTTTGTTTTTTGCTTTCTGAAGAAAGTAAAAGATTCCTAGACTTCCTAACCTTTTCTTTTAAAACAACTCTATGTAATAAATGTGAGCATGTAATTTGTTCAGCCTTGCTTGTGGTTATTACAGTCATTTATGAAATTTCAATCAACACTTCATGTATTCAACTATTAAAAATTCTTGAAAGGTGACATCGTCTTCACTTTGCATTCACTTTCTCTGGAAGACCTTCAGTGGTCCCCTGGAACAACTGGATACAAGGTCTCTATCTCTTAACATATAGCTTTATGTATGACAGTTAGTTTCTTCATGTAAGATCTTAATTCCATTTGTAATTTTTTTAAACGAGAATCTTCATTCAAACCTCTGCAATACAGGACAGGCATGGGTCGACCGTAAGCATTTCATGCGGTGTTAGATGTGTACTTCTATTAGTTTGCATACATTAGTGCCATTGGCAAGGCATCACCCCAATTGAGTTTAGTACTTTCACATATTTTATTAAATTTAGCCTTGATGGTACCATTAATTTGTTCTTCAATTCTTTGTAATTGTGGCTTATTGATATTGATATTCCATTCTTTTTATTGTTTTTGGTACAAACTTCACATATGGACAAAAAATTGTTTACCGTTGCATATAAATATGCAGACCAATATTTCTACTGTTTAATTTCCTTAGACTATCACTTCCCCCCTTGCGCAATGGTGAACACCATGCGCATCTAGAATTAAAATATTTAAAAATGCAATTGGTGCAACAATGTGTCCTTCATGGGACCATCAATTATCTTATGCATCTTTATTTTTGGCCTCTCTTTGATTCTACATAGAGAGTTTGTAAGGGCTGACTTGTTTTTGAAATAATTTCATCTACATGAGGTTTTAGTTCTATTTCCTTTTTATGAACTCATCACATGAGGACCGCTAATCATTTTGGTAGCATTATATCAGACATTAATTTACCTATTTTTTCAGCATACTGACTGAGAGTACCATCAATCACTTTTTGGCACCTTTCTTTTTCCCTACTGCTTCAAGTGAATGGTATACAGCATGAGCTTATGCTGTTGTAAAAATATTTCCTATTTATCCCTTTGCTAAGTAACACACAATTGTTAGAGATTTTAGAGGAGGCTGTGCTCAATGTTAGGATATTACAGTCACAAAATTATTCTCGTGTCTTCTTACCTCTAAATATCCTGTATGATCTTCTATTCAGTTTTTTTTTTTATTATTATTATCATATTTTTTTTTTTTACTATTTTCACAATAAATAACCTTTGTTTCTGAGATTGGAGTATATTTAAGATCTGGTTGTAATTTACTAAATGGCAGTAAATTACACACACAATATTGTGGTTCACCTTTAAAATTTCAAAGAATCCATTCAACTGGTTTACCTGTATTACATCCTTAAAAAGTAACACATTAGTATGTTCCCATTAAAACTCCTTAGAATTGCACTGCTGCCACCTGTGAATGAGAGCTTAAATATTTCTGTTAGTGATAACGTGGTAAATCATCTGCTTGTCATTGGCCCTGTTTGGGGCTCTCTACTTTTATTACCAACCAATTACACAATATGGATTTTTATCCTATAATTTGCATTTTTATAATTTCTGAATTATTTGTTTTGATTACTATTTTTTACTACATAATTTCTTAAACATTTGTTAAACACTCAACCCACTTTGATTCAGTTTAAACAATATTTTATACTTCTGATGAAAACTCAGCTCCTTCATGACATGCTGAAAATAAAGTTAGATGTAAGGTGAACAGAGCAAGCTTGCTTGATTTGCTTTCCAATGTTTTACGCTGTGCAAGTATGGCATTGCTTTTTATTTTCTGCTCTATTTTTGCCACAACAATTATCCAGATACTGACCATGATACTTGACCCAATTCATCCATGGTCTTATTGTCTTTTTACTGGGCATAATTTGGCCTGTGGGCCCACATATTACAAATTATACACAGCTGTTTTGGCAAAATAATTGATTTGCCTCATTGTCTCTTCAGACACCTTCTCTCACTCATTCATACCATCATTCACAATCTTGTACACCCCCCGATGGCTATCATTCATCTTTTTATTTCTGCCACAGCAGATCATGATCTAAATGGGGAACATATACTTTTAGCAGTGGAATTCCAACATCTCTGTATTTTTTTTTCTTTTTCTAAAAAAAAAAAAAATCTACAGGACATAGACACTGAAGCATTCCCCATGCAACAATGTCTAAACTTTCTCTAATTACTTCTAATAACTCTTTTAGAATGATTTGCCTAGGCATACTGCAATTGAGACAGCCAAATACAATTTCTCAAATGCATTTTATCATTTTCCTTATATAGATTTTATCACAGTTTTTTTTGTTGTTGCTCATGAGCTATTTCAAGATTAGAGATCTCTGCATCTTCTTGGATCCATGGCCAATAACATTTCTATCTCATTACCCCGGTGATGACAACAGTATGATTTCATAATAATGTTTGGAGCTCGTATTAATATTTTAATAAATTACTTGTAAACAATATGGAATGACCAGTAAACCTTTTTTTTCCTCAAGACTAATTCAATTGTGCTTATCCTTTTAATCATAATTTTAATGTAACATTTATGTTTTTAATATAATAGCCCTCACTATATCAAATCCAATCTTAGTTGAATTCATTTGTGAGTCAAGCACTCACTACTGTCTTTCAATGAAGTTCTTCTTTCTGTTTTTACACAAGCAGACAGAGAATGTTAGTATAGCAGAGAATATAAAGAACTGCTATAAGACCAGATGAATTAAGATGAATGACCTTAAGATGAATTAAGTTAATATATAATACTTAACAAAATTTGGAACGGTCTCTAGTGATCATGTGAAGATGCCACACCTGTGCCCATAAGGGAAGGGTTGTCAGAATTCCTTCGGTTCAGACCATCAATCTGTTGAACCTGCTTTGCTGTTGGTCTATATCAGAGGCGGACTGGCCATCTGTGTGATCTGGAGAATCACAGAACGGCCGGTACTCCAGGACGGCCGGCGGGCCGGCCCACCATCCGCCACGCACGCTGTCATCACCTGTTTTTTTCCCCCCACTATTAGTCAACATCAGTGCTATTGCTATAATTTGGATGGTATAGTATCATGAGCCACAATTAAAGTATTGTGACACTCATGCCAGGCGTTATTGTTGTTGTCGAGTTTCCGCGCGCCGATTGCTTTGGGCCAGGCTTAGTCAAAGTCCAGGGCCGTTTTTTAGTCCCAGTCCGTCCCTGGTCTATATGCGTCTTCAGCCTATGATGTCACTCAAAGGCATGGTGTTTTGGCGTGGAATGTAGGTTCATATTCTCATGTTTCGCTGTTTCTTTCCTCTACTCATGTCTGGCTGTGGATTCTTCTTGCCACAGTTTTGCATCTCAGGACATTCTCTTTGTCCTCAGGAAGTCTCAAGTGAACATTTCACCTTTTCCTGAATTAAATCAGTCCTTCTCCATGTTGAAGTGTAGAATTGTCCATTCGGGAGGGGAGCTGAAAGCTTCTCACCCACACATTTTCTTCTTCTCACTGCAGTTGTGTCTTTGGGGCCCTTTGCCCTCTCTCCATTTGTTGTTTCCATTTATCACAGCACTGTCACTGAAGTCATCTGTAATTTGAACACTCAGAGATCCGCATGAATCAAACTGAACTTTTGTAAATTCGAATTTAAATAATATCTGAGCAATAAGCTCTTTTTATAAATTCACTAATTCTTTTATTTAAAAAATCTCACTGGTTGAAAACAGCAATTCCCTCATTCTGGGGTTTAGTGAAGCAAGTTCTTCATTGCAGGAAAAAGCAAAGCTAATTCTTTGCAATAGGCAAAAATCTATCAGTAATAATATATCTTTGATTATCTAAGTATACTAAAATTCAAATTTTTTTCCTATTATAATTCAGACCTCAGTCTTTTCTTTTCTATATTCACATACAGGGATCAAAATAATCTAATATAGTGAATACAGTTTTCCTCAACCATCATCAAGGAATTCCTTTAATTTTAATCAACAAATCTCATTTACTAAGATAGCTGTAAAATGTCTATGACTATTGCAATATTTCTTTTAACTTGGTCATCCAATCTTGTTCTCATTCAGCACAAGTTATTTAGTTAACACAAACCTAAATTTCTGCACTGGAATCACTTTTCACACTGTCCTCATGGAATAACAAGATACAGATGTTTAACATCTGCAGATATATGACATAATATTTTAAGCATGTGCATGTCACAGACACGTCAGGTTCCACCTCACTCCCTTACCCGCGCACTCAATCACCGGAATTCTAATCACCGCCACCTGCAGCTCATCACCACAGTCATCAGCCTCACTATAAGAACCCCACACTCACACACACACATTGTCCGGTCTCGTTCGTGATACACCCCGTTGTTCACTTACCTCAAGGACTCTCAAAACGATACTTACCTGTCTACATCATCTCCTTCGTCTCCATTGTCTCCAGTACTCCTCGTGTCCCTACCTGCTTGTGTGTGTGAGTGTTCCAGTCATCCTTCTCCAGCGTCTCCTTCCACCATCACCTGCAATACAAAGAATAAGGACAGTATTACCTCTCTTTCACCTCCAAGACCTTCATATTCACCAGTCACTTTCCTGTTTGCTCTGCTGATTGTTTCAATAAACTACCCAACTGCTTTTATCTCTGCTTCCGGTGTCTCTGTTGTAACAGAAGACCGGACCATTACAGCCATACATCAGCATGAGCTACCATGACCCATTTCAAGAACTCGTGGACGCTTTGCGACGAGCACTCACCCCTCAACCACAGTCACCGTCGCCAGGACCCCTCACCGCTGCCACTTCCGCATCCACTGTCACCGCTGCTTCACCTGTTTACACCGCCAGTCCCATGGCCAAACCAGCGCCCTACTCAGGATCGGCGGAGGATTGCAGCGGATTCCTTCTTCAGTGCGAGTTGGTCCTGGAGATGCAGCCGCACCTCTATCCCACCGTAACGGCGAAGATAGCGTTCATAATCTCCCAACTGCAAGGTAAGGCCCTTCAATGGGCGGATTCCCTCTGGACTCAAAAAGGCTCAGTCGTTAAATCCTATCCAGCGTTCGTCTCCCACTTCAGAGAAGTCTTCGGAAGACCTTTGGCTGACTCTTCTACTGGTGAGAAACTGTACAATTTAAAACAAGGAAACCAGACTGTTAACGATTATGCCTTGCAGTTCAGAACGCTCGCCGCAACCAGCGGCTGGAATGAACAAGCCCTCATCACCACCTTTCGACAAGGTTTGGAGCCTAATGTGCGGTTGCATCTCGCTGCATACGAGGACTCCATGGGACTCGAACAATTCATCCAACTCGCCATCCGTGTGGGTTCTCGTATGCAGTCGTGTCTCCTTGAGCACCAGGGCCAACCACTGACCACCACCCTCCTCCGTCGGTCCGAACCCGTCAGCCCTCCAGAACCAGCCACCGAACCCATGCAAGTGGATAACTCACGTTTGTCTCCAGCAGAAAGGCGGAGAAGGCTGACCCTGAATCTTTGCTTGTACTGTGGATCCCCTGGGCATGTCATCTCCACATGCCCAACCCGTCCTCCTCGACCTGTGGTGAGTGCTATCATTCCTTCAATCCAAAAGATGAAACCACTCACTACTATCGTAAACCTTACTGCTGCTAATGCTTCCGTTCCAGTGGTGGCGCTCCTTGATTCAGGGTCAGCAGGAAACTTCATCTCCGGCGCCCTCTGTCGACACCTCGGGCTCAAGACCTCGCCTTCTCCGGTTAACTACCAGGTCCACTCCATCACGGGCAAACCCCTAAGCCGAAAGATGGTTCGTCGCGTCACTGGTCCTCTTCTACTGCAAGTGGGTATCTTCCACTCTGAGACCATCCATCTGCTGGTTCTGGAGGAATCCACCGCTGACGTGGTTCTAGGGCGCCCGTGGTTGGAACTCCACAATCCCACCATCTCCTGGCGCACGGGCGAAGTCCTGAAGTGGGGCGACCACTGCTTCTCCAGCTGTTTCCCAGAACTTCCTGTTCCAAGATCTCCTCTCTCCAAGAATATCTCCGTGAATGCTACCTCCATCGAAAGTCCTGTGGAAAAACGCTCCGTCGATGTTCCACCCGACTACGCCCCCTTCAGTGACGTCTTCTGCCCGCAACGCGCCTCCAAGCTTCCTCCACACCGGCCATGGGACTGCGCCATCGATCTGTTACCGGGTGAGCCAGTGCCTAGGGGACGCATTTACCCCCTATCAGTACCGGAGGAGAAGGCCATGGAGGAATATATTAAAGAGGCCCTTAACCAAGGATACATCCGCCCGTCTACTTCCCCTGCTGCTTCAAGCTTCTTCTTCGTGGCCAAGAAGGACGGAGGCTTGCGGCCCTGTATCGATTATCGCTCACTGAACAAGATTACCGTGAAGTTCAGGTATCCACTTCCCCTCGTCCCAGCGGCCCTGGAACATCTCCGCGGTGCCACTGTGTTCACCAAGCTGGACCTCCGCAGCGCGTATAACCTCATCCGGATACGCGAGGGGGACGAGTGGAAGACCGCCTTCGTCACGCCCACCGGCCACTATGAATATCTGGTGATGCCGTATGGCCTGGTCAACGCCCCCTCCGTATTCCAGGATTTCATCCATGAGGTGCTCCGGGAGTTCCTCCACAAGTTCGTTCTGGTATATATTGATGACATCCTCATCTACTCCCGGAGCTTGGCCGAACATCGCCACCACGTTGCGGAGGTCCTCAAGCGCTTACGGCAGTTCCAACTCTTTCTAAAAGCAGAGAAGTGTTCCTTCCATCAGTCCTCTGTCCACTTCCTGGGATATGTGATTGACCACAGTGGCATCAGGATGGACGAGGGGAAGGTTTCCGCCATCCAGAACTGGCCAACTCCCACTACCATTAAAGAACTCCAACGTTTCCTCGGCTTCTCCAATTTCTACCGTCGCTTCATCAAGAACTACAGCACCATCGTCAGCCCACTCACCAACCTGCTCCGTAAACAGCCCAAGTCTCTGTCCTGGTCCCAACCTGCCACAGAAGCTTTTGAGACCCTCAAGAAAGCCTTCACCACCGCACCCCTCCTCCTCCACCCCAATCCAGAATTACCATTCGTCGTGGAGGTGGACGCCTCCACCACCGGAGTGGGAGCGGTCCTCTCACAGCAGCAGGGGAATCCAAGTAGGCTCCATCCATGCGCCTTCTTCTCCCGCAAGCTCAACCCGGCGGAGGTAAACTACGACATTGGGGACCGTGAACTCCTGGCTGTCAAGCTCGCCCTTGAGGAGTGGAGGCATTGGTTGGAGGGAGCTAATCACCCTTTCCAAGTTCTTACTGACCATAAAAACCTTGAGTATCTGAAAGCTGCCAAACGACTCAACCCACGTCAAGCCAGATGGGCAATGTTCTTCTCAAGATTTAATTTCACCATCTCATACCGCCCTGGATCAAAGAACCTCAAGGCCGATGCTCTCTCACGTCTCCACGCTCCCGAGGAGAAGAATGATGACCCTGAAACTATCCTGCCCGAGTCTCTCTTCATGAGCCCCATCGAATGGTCGGAAGAGACCTTACCCTCCTCCAATGCCTCCTCACGCACTCCGCCGGGTTGTCCCCCAGGCTTGCGCTACATCACCAGGACACGACGCACTCCACTCCTGCACTCCGTACACTCATCACTTGGCACTGGTCACCCGGGGGTCAATGAGACCCTCTCGCTGCTCAAACAGCGCTTCTGGTGGCCAAACATGGCCAGCGACGTCAGAAGGTACGTGCAGGGCTGCAGGGAGTGCGCCATCTCCAAGAGCCCACGCCATCTTCCAACCGGCAAGCTCAATCCTCTGCCCGTTCCTGAGAGACCCTGGTCACACCTGGGAGTAGACTTCGTTACCGACCTCCCAGAATCTGATGGTTACACCTGTATTCTAGTAGTCGTAGACCGTTTCTCCAAAGCCTGCCGTCTGATCCCCCTGGAAGGTCTACCCACTGCCATGGCCACAGCAGAATTAATGTTCAACCATGTCTTCCGTCATTATGGAATCCCCGAAGACATAGTCTCTGATAGAGGACCCCAATTCATCTCTCGAGTCTGGAAGGCATTCTTCTCCCTCCTGGGTGTGACCGTCAGCCTATCGTCTGGATACCATCCTCAGTCGAACGGGCAGACGGAACGGAAGATCCAGGAGATTGGGCGCTTCCTGCGTACCTTCTGTCATGGCCACCAGGACTCCTGGAACCAGTACCTGGGCTGGGCCGAGTACGCCCAGAACTCCCTCCGTCAAGCTACAACAGGATTAACACCTTTTCAATGCGTGCTCGGCTTCCAGCCCCCACTGTTCCCCTGGGACGGGGAACCCTCCAACGTGCCAGCGGTCGACTACTGGTTCCGGGAGAGCGAGAGGGTATGGGACTCAGCTCATCACCAGCTGCAGAGAGCCCTGCGCAGGCGCAGGATGACAGCCGACCTTCGGCGCTCCCACGCTCCTAACTACCAACCGGGGCAGAAGGTCTGGCTGTCCACCAGAGACATCAGGATGCGCCTGCCCTGCAAGAAGCTGAGTCCCCGCTTCATTGGCCCATTCACCATCCTCCGACAGATCAACCCCGTCACCTACCGGTTACAACTTCCTGCACAATATAAAAGAATTCATCCAACCTTCCATGTGTCACTCCTAAAACCTCACCACCCTTCTGTTCTTCCTTCCACAGAACCTGACGTGGCAGCCGTCGAGCCCCCCCTTCCACTCATCCTGGACGATGGAACTGCCTACGAGGTTCGAGAGATCCTGGACTCCCGGCGCCGTGGTGGTCTGTTAGAATATCTGGTGGATTGGGAAGGCTACGGTCCCGAAGAACGCTCATGGGTCCCTAAGAATGATATCCTTGATCCTACTCTGTTACAGACTTTCCACACCAACCACCCGGACAGACCTGCCCCACGACCTCGAGGACGACCACCACGACGTCGGGGTCCTCGGCCCTCAGGAGCGGGCCGTGGGAGGGGGGGTACTGTCACAGACACGTCAGGTTCCACCTCACTCCCTTACCCGCGCACTCAATCACCGGAATTCTAATCACCGCCACCTGCAGCTCATCACCACAGTCATCAGCCTCACTATAAGAACCCCACACTCACACACACACATTGTCCGGTCTCGTTCGTGATACACCCCGTTGTTCACTTACCTCAAGGACTCTCAAAACGATACTTACCTGTCTACATCATCTCCTTCGTCTCCATTGTCTCCAGTACTCCTCGTGTCCCTACCTGCTTGTGTGTGTGAGTGTTCCAGTCATCCTTCTCCAGCGTCTCCTTCCACCATCACCTGCAATACAAAGAATAAGGACAGTATTACCTCTCTTTCACCTCCAAGACCTTCATATTCACCAGTCACTTTCCTGTTTGCTCTGCTGATTGTTTCAATAAACTACCCAACTGCTTTTATCTCTGCTTCCGGTGTCTCTGTTGTAACAGTGCAAACTTACTATTTATTAATTTAGTTATTCAGTTATTTATTTATTAAATATACACATATATTATTATTTTATTTATTTTTACTATACTATTCTTTTAAGTTAATATCTTGCAATTTTCTTTTCTTCCTGCAGTTCCCACAATTTCATATGCACATTTTTTTATGAATTTTACTTTTAACCAATAAGTCTTTATTTATTTATTTACTTTCTTGATGAAACTACACAAATTATTTATTTTATTACTAGTTTATTTGGCAATCCTAGTATCTTAACTGCTTCTTTCTCACATTCAAATTCTTTTATCTTTTTCTCCTGGACTGTAACTAGAGTATCAGCTTTCACAGTCCAGAGTAGAGGAGCTTATTTTTAGATTCTGAGACACACACACATACAGACAGAGGCCTCTGACACTCCAAATCTTCTCTTTCTGACTCAGACTCACATAATTACACGTCTTACACAACAAAAACATTATCTATCCATTCAGTCCTTCATTGATAAACAATGAAGCGGTATCATAGGTAATCCTAGTTAGCTAGACCATATCCTCTGGTCTTTCACAGACTGATATAATAAACCTTAATCCGTTCACCCGAGCAGACCTTTCATCAAACTTATGTTTAATGAAAGCGGTAACTGTGAACATTTTTCCCTCTGTGTGCATGCATTAAAGGTGCCCTAGAACTTTTTGTTTAAAAGATGTAATATAAGTCTAAGGTGTCCCATGAATGTGTCTGTGAAGTTTCAGCTCAAAATACCCCATAGATTTTTTTTAATTAACTTTTTTAACTGCCAATTTTGGGGCATAATTAGAAATGAGCCGATTCAGGGTGTGTGGCCCTTTAAATCTCGTGCTCCACGCCCCAAGAGCTCGTGCTTGCCTTAAACAACATAAAAAAGTTCAAACAGCTAATATAACCCTCAAAATGGATCTTTACAAAGTGTTCATCATGCAGTATGTCTAATTGCGTAAGTACAGTGTTTATTTTGATGTTTACATTGATTCTGAATGAGTTTGAGGCTATGCTCCGTGGCTAATGGCTAATGCTACACTGTTGGAGAGATTTATAAAGAATAAAGTTGTGTTTATGCATTATACAGACTGCAAGTGTTTAAAAATGAAAATAGCAACAGCTCTTGTCTCTGTGAATACAGTAATAAACGATGGTAACTTTAACCACATTTAACAGTACATTAGCAACATGCTAACGAAACATTTAGAAAGACAATTTACAAATATCACTAAAAATATCATGTTATCATGAATCATGACAGTTATTATCGCTCCATCTGCCATTTTTTGCTACTGTCCTTGCTTGCTTACCTAGTCTGATGATTCAGCTCTGCACAGATCCAGACTCTCTGCCCTTGTTTAATGCCTTTCATAATGTTGGGAACATGGGCTGGCATATGCAAATATTTGGGGAGTACACCCCGACTGTAACGTAACAGTTGGTGTTATGTTGAGATTTTTGCCTGTTCTTCGGAGGTCTTTTAAACAAATGAGATTTATATAAGAAGGAGGAAACAATGGAGTTAGAAACAAGCAGACTCACTGTATGTCATTTCCATGTACTGAACTCTTGTTATTTAACTATGCTGAGGTAAATTCAATTTTTTAATCTAGGGCACCTTTAACACAGATCCACTGATATCATTATCAGTAATTCCCAGGCCTGACACACTACATGCAAGTATTCTAGAATCAAAGATTATTTTTTCTTTTTGTTCTTTGAATTTGGAGAAGCTTTCAGTAACTCACCACACTGAGCATCTCTGATGACCAACACAAGTATAAATAAGCATAAAACTGCTCACCCGTGGCCACTTTTTTGTCCTGTGTTGGTCAATCAGCTCTGCTCTGCTCTGTGGTTTTCTTCAGCTTCAAACCAAATCCCATCCTTGTTGCCAAATGTTGTGGTTTCTACTTTGTGAAAAAGTCACTTCTTAAAAATCTTTGATTCCAGAAGTTTTATCGTACAATAAAAGAGACAGCCTCTCCAGGAGACCGCTGCTGAATTTCTGCTCGGGTCTCATTATATATTCAGGCAAACACCCTTATACATTCTATAGATATTCTTGGATAGGTCCTTTTACAGTCTTTAGCTTGAAATAGGATTTTCCATTTGTTGTAAACAGATTCTTTAAGATTCAAATTTCTTGTGTTCAGCACATGTACATGCTATCATGTTTTCTGTACACACATGTACAGGCCTCCCACATGGAAAGAACCTATATGTGGATATATGTGCATATATGAAACCTATATGCAGTGTATATGCAAATATATGCTGCATATATGCACATATATGATAATATATATGCTGCATATATGCATATATATACTGCATATATGCTGCATATATGCCCTATATATACCGCATATATGCGTATATATGCCACATATAGGCAAAATTGAGGTGCATATATGTGCATATACAGGAAATATAGGTCTCCTGTATTGCTTCTTCATATCCACAATTCCACATATCTAAATAGCTAATGGCAGGATCTGGTCATTTTGTAGCTCATATCTCATTTTTGACTGTCATACATGATGCCTAGCTCATATTTTCTATTATCAAGGCAAAAACTAAGAATTAATGAAAAAAAATGATGCAAGAACTTATGTATGTGCGAACACGTGAAATTGGTATCACATGTAATTGGCATGTTATGGAATTTAACTAAAAAAATTGGTTCTTCAGCGGTTCTTTGGGGTGGTTAAGGTGCTATATAGCACCACTACCTTATAAAGAACCTGTAAAGCCCCTGTATGGTTCTTCAGCAGTTCCTTGCTGTGGTTAAGGTGCTATACACACATATGATTTTAATTGTAAAATAAAACACATCATATTTACTATAATATGCTCAATTTTACCACAACAAAATCTTCTACATCAGCTGGTCTCTTACTGGTTAGTCTGGACCAGTTTGGCCAGGCTAAGAGACCTGATAAACCAGTTTAAACCAGGCTGTTTATTTATTTATTTTTCTTTTTCCATTAAGGTTTTCACGCTACTCACGCTACCAGTCTTAGTAGGTTAGTTTGAGAGATATTTTGGGTTAGTTTTTCACACTGGGAGACTAGAATAAACATGATGATGGTCATAATTAAATTATAATTATTATTATTTTTTTATTTTTATTTTATTATTTTTTCAGGATTTTCACACTAACCTGCTGAAATTGGCCAACAGTAGTTTTCTGGTCTCTCAGCCTGGGGTGTATTTCCTGAAGCCAACTATGGTCGCAACTTCCGTCGTTGCCAACACAATTCAACAGAACTTGCATTCATAGTTGGCTAACGATGCTTTTGGGAAACGCCCCCCTGGCCAGGCTAGTCTAGTTTGTTGATTTGAGATGGGCTTTTGAACATATCAGGCTATGAGGCCAGCTGGCTGATTAGCATAGCCAGCTAAGCATCAGCTTAGCTCGGCTGGGAGACCAGTACAAACCAGCTAAGACCATAATTCCACCTAAGGCTGGTTTAAGCTGGCTTTTTTAGCAGGGTTTTTATGCTAGGCATGTTTCAAGGCTCCATTATGCCTTCAGTCTGTCATATGTGGATCTTAAGCATTAATATATTGAGACAGATGTTCTCCTGTGGCTCTCTGGTGAGTTAACAATTACCAAGAAAATGATGGATTGATTTACATGGCAAGTGAAACATATGAGGCCGTGCTTAGTGAAGACAAGTGGTCAATTCATTCTCACTCTCACTAGTTTATGGCTCGCAGATGAAATGGACTCTGTTGGATGAGACTTATCATATTTTAGGATTATTTGCATGCTGGAGGAAGAGTATAAGGTGTAATTTACAGTGAGGAATGAGTGCGCGATCATCACTTTTTCGCTTACAAACGAGGTTGTTCCTGTGTGCACCGGCAGCACTTAAACCCTGTCAGCATTTGATTTCCCTCTGGCTAGTGTGCTTATGCTACAACCATTGTTGTTCTTACACCTATAAACTTCCTCTTTAGGCCCTCAGCACTCATCTGTTTGAACCACAAGCCAACAATATGTCCGGCAAAATGGGGAATTGTGCATCTAGAAAGCTCGGATGGAAATTTATGGGGCAATTTGCCGGTTATTTGCTACGGCACAAAGGACTGGAGTTGATGGAGTTCTGTCGGTGGGGAGTTGATGGGGCCAGCTGTTCTTCCCAACTGCTGTCTATGCATGCTGAGGAACTGTGGTTTAAAATGGCAGGCCTTAAGGCTGAGGATGATGCCCTGGTATAAGATCAATGTGCTGTAACATAAGAACCCACAGTGTCTCCTAGGGGTGGGTCACCATGGTTGATTAATAAGTCTGACAATCATCCAGTTGAGAAGTATTATACTTGTATATTAAAATATATAAATATATTTCTGTCAGGACCACTATAGTCAAAGATGATTGACATTTAGCATATAGTTTGGATTTGCAGTATGGTTCTGTTCTGGGCCAGAACTCCTTGCCCATCCATACAGCCTAGCATGGATAATGGTAGGGAGAGCAGCAATAACCGCCATAGGGTTAACAGAACATAACCAACCTAAATGTTTAGGAAATATCATTAATGTTCAATAATTTCATGTACAAGATAATTCTCGAAATTAGTCTATATATATTTTATATTTATACAATAGAAAATTGTATTGCTTTTATTATTTTTTCGTATTATATAAGTATTTGTATCTTTTTTTTTTTTTTTAAAGAAATCCATTATAAACTTATTTTATTATTTTATAGACACTACATTGGATGTTATCTTTGATATTCACATCAAAGTGCAGTACATTTGATAAACATGTATGGATCCCAATGCTATGGTTGTGTCTCTAAGATTAGATGTGTCCTCATATCTTACCTATTCCCCTTTCAGGCAACACACCAACTAGATTTGTTTAAAAAATTCAGCATCATTCCCCCAGGAGACTTAGTTGTTTCTGTTTCCATCTGATGTCCTCAAACCTCACGTCTTACCTTACTTGTGAAACCACGTTGCAGCCTGAAGGCATCTGAACCCTAACCTCGATGCCAGCCCTCTGGCTACTGTGTGTCTGCACAACATGCTTTGGCATCTTCAGTCTGAGCCATCTTCCTACAAGAGAAACAAAACACTGACGACCGGCGAAGTTCAGTTCTAGTCCTTCATTTTTTCCTGCAGCAAGAGGAGAACTATAACCCTGCATAATCGCCATGCACTAGCCATGAACTCTAGCTGAGCTCCGATCGTAAGCCAGCATTCAACAAAGCGGAGACACAACAGCGCAGTTAGCCGGGATCAGTTCTGCTCTGCTTTCTGTCTCTTTCATGCATTCAGCCAGACCAGCCATGTAGAAATCTGCTCTGTGTTTTTGGCCAAACACACAAAAATAGTATCACTTGAATTTACATTTTAAGTCTTGGGGGCAAATTCACAGTTGTGCCACTTCTGCATGAGGTATTTCAGCACACAAAATATGAATCAATAGCCTGCACTATTCAAGATCTGTGGTATGAGGTAGAGTTTTACTTAAGGCAGTTTAGGATGTTTCTTAAGCCCATTTGAATGATTTACATTCTCACCAACAGACCTTCTTTGTTTTATTCACATTTTCTGACTGTTTAAACATCCAATTTACATTCCAATTATCTTCCTTTGCTCTTTTTCCTCTGGTACCAAGCAACAAAGTCCCTCCTAATCACACGTTTTCACCTTTGTGCCCTCTGAATAAATTTTCTTTCATGTTTTTTTTTTTAATGAAGGAAGTATTTTCGTCCGAGCCGCACCTGTTGAATCTGATGTGGAATGACTGACAACTGCCTGGTCTGTTTCACATGTGCATTCGTGCTGCAGTTAGAGATGAACACCCTCATTTAAATTCAGTACAATCAGTTTTCATGAGCTTCAGCAGTGTTAAACCCATGGCTACATTCTGACAACTAACCCATTTTAAAAACCCATTTTTGGAATTTTTCAGTTGATATTGGATATACGTATCAGTTAGAATTATATTTATATATATTAATTTATTATACATTAGGGTTGGGCATTGACACAAATTTCTGCTTTTAAGTTACATATAGGGAAGTTTTTATAATAATAACATTTAAAAAAATTTTAATGACATAATTCTACATGATTATGTTTTTTGGACATTTCTGAGGTAAATGTAACATAACGTGACATTGTTTACAAGCTGTTTTATTGACATCTTTCTTCGGTTGAAACACTGATTGAACGATTACACTGATTTCGATTCCTTATGTTGTAACTAGCAGTTAAGCGGAAGAGATGATCAGTTCACAAGCGTTAAGCTATGTGATCTGTCGCACCACATTAAAGAGCTCTAAAATGGTATTTAATGTTCGAATTCCATTATAAAATTGACAGAATTTGAAAGCTGAAATGTTTCCTATCAGAAGTAACAAAGCACAATGCTTATTATGATTTATTAGATGGGAGGCGCTACAAAGTTTTGTTCATTCATCAACTGAAAACAGCATAGACTGAAAGATTGATTCTTGGAATTTAAGAATCAATAACGGTTTTCAGAATTACAGCCCTATTGTTCATGATCATTTACCATATTTTTTACATTTAGATCATCTTTTCTGTCAACTAGCACTCATTTAATATGTTAAATGTAATCTTTAGCAAATCTCATAATGAATATCCATTATTTCATACATTGTAATACCTAAATTCACTTGTAGCATTTAAAATGATTCATTTTAGTTTTTAATGTTTTATTATTAAGATATTTAGACAAAATTTTTGGCTTCTTGATGTCAAACAGTATTTTAACCCAGGTGTATCCCTAATATATGCAGTAATATAAAGTCCAGTGTTTGAATATTCGCTGTGATGCCTGAGATACTTGGTTATTGATTTCTATATTAATTTTAGAAATGTTGAGCTGAGCTACTCTTAACCTCTGATGAGCAATCATTAAAAGTTCAACATCACCTGCTTGAGTTACATGAAAGTCTCTGCCTGTGCTGCTAAGACATTTGCACAGCAGTAAAAACAACATAAAGAGTGCTGTAGAAAATCTCCTTAAATTTGGAGTAAAACAGCACTGGAGGAGTTATGGTGAAGAGGGATTGCAATCTACCACACTCTTCTACATTCCCTGAAGTGGGTGGCAGTTCTCTGAAGTGGCAGCAGGGTCTCAGAGGAGCAGGAGGTTTAACCCATTTTTGTTCTTCAGCTACCGGTCGATCCAGACAGTGCATGTGTTTGTCTGTATTCATAGCTATTCAAAAGTTTTAATGGCATTGTGTTTGGCTGCTGCTGTAAATAAGGCCACCGTTTTTTTTTTGTTTTGTTTTTGTTTTGCACCACTGTGCACAGCTTGTGCCACGAGATAAATTTTTAAACCCAGTTTTGATGGAGGATGGTGCTGCTCCTATTTGTGAAACCTGTAACACAGTCTTTCCTAGAAACTGAGAGAAGTTGGAAAAAAGCTACAAGCTTGTTTTGGCACATTCCACCAAGTGGGTTTTGTTCATGTTCTTGTTTTCATGTTCATGTTTATGATTTCATGATCATGCAGTTTGTGTCATGCTCCTCATATGCTCCCTTAGTCAATGGCTGCATCCGAAAACTGGAAAATGCTGCGTTCTGAGGACACATTTCAAGGTAGTAAGGCATCAAGGCACGTCCGAATCCAATGTTAGCTTCACTTCCTGTCTCAGGAGATACCTTGTTCAGATTGATTTTTGAAGGAAGCATAGATATATCCTTAGCTGCTTTTGATATCCTACAATCCTGTGCTTTCCATTCTGTTACAGTTGAGCTAGAAAAATAAAGATGGCGTCCGAAAGTTGCATTTGCTGCTCAGTTTGTGTGTAAATGTATGATTTTGACCAACATATTTCAATTTTGATATCATTTCTATCGAGAAATTACTACTGTAGTAATTAAATATTTGTTTAGTTCTCACCAAAGCTCGCGCTATATTGCTGTAGATCATTAAACTGTTAGGCTGCCTCAGAAGTCTGTCCAAAATCAGTTAAGTGAGGTGCCTTCATGCACAAACGCTGCCGTACAAGTCATTCTCTTATAAGACAGCGAGGCAGCAAGACAGCTACCTAGGTTTTCGGACGCGTGTCATGTGTCATGTGCTGATTGGTTGTTTACGGTCATATGGTTCCTCAGTTCTGTTCAGTCATTGGTTCCCTTGTTCCTTGTGTCTTTTGCCCATTGGCTGCTGTTGTCTTGCGTTCCCCAAGTTCATGTAATTAAAGGTGCATTCACGTGGCCTCGAAATTTCTGTAGTTACGAGATTCTAGCTTGTAAAAAGCGTTCACATCCTTGTAGAGCTCGTAATTACAGCTTGTAAGCTGGGAGTTTTCTGAAAGCTCACATGTACCAAGTGGCCGCTGTACCACCTGACCGCTGTAGATTCATTTAGGTGTTGATAGTGGTGCCATGGAAATGCATAATTCCCAGTCCAAGGACCAAAGGACGTGAACAGCTCCGAATATAACGTCATGTGTTGTCATTTCAAGATTCCGGTAAATACGAGGTGGCGTGAACGCAGCATAAGCCCTCATGTTACCATTGTTCTCTTGTCTAGCTTTGTTAGTATAACCTGCTGTTTGGTGAGTGTTAGTAACAGCGGACTACTGTTACAGGACAAATCAGCAAATTATGTTGATTTCTGAAGGATCACGTGACAGATTTGACATCACAGGAATAAATTACATTTTAAAATATATTCAAATAGAAAACCAGCATTTTAAATTGTAATAATATTCCACAATGTTACGTCAATAAATATTACAATATTTACAATATTACACAATAAAATGACCTCCTCATTCTAAACAAAGCCATGGTTTGTTTTAATGGCATCCTGGATTGTATGTTTGTTTGGAGCATTTTGTTTTGAGCACAGTGTATTGGAGAGGTTGCAAAGAAATTTTTTGTTAAAAGATGAACCAGCCAGCTGTGTAGCAGCTGCTTCACAAACTGTAAGTATATGATTTCGTAATGCTTTGTCTTTATATGGTGGTTTAATATGAATAATGTTTTCAAAACACTTATTTGTGTGCAATAGTGAGTGGCCATTGATACGGTTTCACTGGAAGTTAGCCAATCATAAAAGTGGCCATTTACTGTCAAGCCCTAAAGGAGCCGCCCCTTAAAAACAGATCATTTCAGACGGAGGGTCAGAATGAAGGTTGAAAATAATTGTTTTTCCGCATATATACACATACATACATACACATATATGACCCCATGATCCCTTTAAAAAACACCAGCATGTACTGCGTTCATGGAATGAACCTATTATCAAATGCTACTCTGAAGTACTGTTTACCCGTTCAATTACTGTAGAAATAATTGTAGACAGCGAGAGTTGGGCAAATATTTCTTTCAAACTGTATTTTACAAGAACAGCAAGTAACTAACAACAGCTGAGTTGGTCAAAAATGAAACTAATATGAGTGCAGTGGTATTAAATTTGAGTCACAGTGAAGACAGTTTAAAGTGTTTATCTGGGATGTCCATATTTGATTTATTTTCTTACACAGTGAAAAATTGCACTTACCTTGCAAGTACCTTTAATATACAAACTGAGGCTTACTCTGCGTACCTGACCTCATTACTGCTGATGACAGGTTTAATTGTAGTTCTTTCATGGCTTGTACAGTATACATCTGTATAAGATCAAGGCCTGTAATGACTTTCATATTAACAATATGAAATGGCAATAACCTAAGTTCAAAATGATATCATAATTACTGTTACTATTGAAATTTATAGTATTTCAGTGGTGTAATATATCATTCCTCTTTACTGTTTTGGTTTCAGAGCTCTGCACTTGCTTTAACTCTTGAACGTTTCACCCCTATCAAAAGCTTGCATATGTGAGGATTGGGACTAATTTTTGGATTACCAGGAAAGAAACAACCAAGAACACAAAACTCAGCATGTTTAATCTCCATGCTCATTTCCTGTATAGTATTGCAGCTTAATTAGTATGCCACGTCGTCGGCTTACAGAACTCCAGCAACAATACCTGTGAAATTCAATTTCCCTGCAGCTGGGTCTCTGGCTCATTTTAGCATCCTGTCATTCTGGCCAGCGCACTCTTCACTCTGATGCCTTTGTTCAGGGAATTTATTGTAATTACCATATCATATTGAAGTTAACACAGTTTTCTCCATGTTCATTTGTACAGACAGCCGTCATCTGAAGGCTGAATGTAAGTGCGTATGAGATGCGCTCCTCTACAGTTAGCGTGACCTCATTAGACCCTGCTGGTATATTCCTGTAATTACACTTTCCACCACCATGTTTACTCATTTGGCCAGAGAAAAACTGTCCCACCCCCCCTCCCCCCACCCCCCACCCCCCTTCCTTGCCACTGTTGCCTTTGACTTGCTTAGTTGGGGACACTTAATATTCAACAATATTGTTAACTTGACCATCCATCCATCACCTCTTGTAATTCTATTATAGGTTGGGAACCAACGATGGTTCAGATTTTTCTCTGGAAGGTCTTCAATAAGTTTTGAGACATGGGGGAGGAGAGCATTTCAATGCTGAGTCATTTCTATGTCTGGTATTTCCATAAAGTGTGATCTGAATAACCACACAGTGAGTGAGTTTCATGCTGCAGTGATGATGGCTACACTTGGCACAGCACTTTGCAGAGAACACACTTTTACCCCTTTTACCTGCCTTAATCACTACAGTCACAATGATTGCTTTCAAACAGGTCTCAATGATGAATGAGCGGTTTTGTTTTGCTTGTTTGTGCAGCTTGGAGTTTGATGGCACTAGTTTTGTTTACTGCTTCAAGTAGCAAGTGCCACCTTAAATCACAAACAGTCCCATAATGCAATGGCAATGCATTACTATACTGTTTTGCAGTTTTTCTAAGTGTAACAAGAGCCTTTTTATACTAAAGTATTGCTGTTAAGTTGGCCAATTTATGGCCATTCTGCAACATTTACCTCTTTACTCACAGGCCTTTCTGATGAGTTGCATTTATTTGCACAGTGCAGTGGTAAAAAAAAAAATCATACTTATTATTTTTTGTCTGGTTTTACAGTACAAATATCTAAACACCCTTAAAACAAGACACATCTGCTTGAGAAGCAAAATTGCATACAACAATTTAATAGTTTTCAAAGAATAAATCTTGAATTGTTTATTTTTCTTACCCTATTGCCATTTTTTCCCATTTAAGCATAAACCTAGAACGCAAACTAAAAGCAAACTAGACTGTGCTTAAAACAGAGAGAGAGAGAACGAAGTGCAAATGGAGTAAGACAAACAAACCTAATTCAAGATATATTCGCTGGTACACAATTTACCCTGTGTTAAAGGATTTTTAGATATTTATACAGGACAAAGCTAAGTTACCAGGTGAAGTATAAATGTCGTACAAAAACCTTAACTTCTCAGACTGCAAACACACACACACACACACACACACACACACACACACACACACACACACACACACACACACACACACACACACACACACACACATACACGCACACACGCACGCACACGCACACATATACACACAGGTTTGTTTTGCTATCAAAGTGAGGACATTCCATAGGCGTAATGGTTTTTATACTGTACAAACTGTACATTCTATCCCCCTACACTACCCCTACCCCTAAACCTACCCATCACAGAAAACATTGGGCATTTTTACATTTTTTTAATAAAGTTAGTATGTTTTTAAAGCTATTTTAATATGAGAACTCATTAAATGTTTGCGTCGTAATACCAGTGTAATACCCATGTCATTATACAAATTTGTGTCCTCATGAATCACAAAAACGTGTGCACACGCACACACACACACACACACACACACACACACACACACACACACACACACACACACACACACACACACACACACACACACACACACACACACACACACACACACACACACACACACACATTTGTTTATAGTCTGAGAAGTTGCATTTGTAAAGATGTATTCCTCCCCCTCTGTTTCTTCCTCTCTCTCCAGTCTAAACTATCCTCCTTCTTTCCAGACCTCCATTTATCACATTCCTGATAATACAGGGGCTTCTGGGAAAGCTGCTTTTACCCCGCTGGTATAAATCAGCTTTGGGGCATTAATTCACAATCAGCATATGTTAGTGCACTTTAGAGGAATTAAAGCAATGGAGAAAACACACATAGAGGGTCTATCCTATAAACACTGTTTCCTGAAAAATGTATTCATAAATATAGTAGGATGCCACCATTGCCTACTAGGAAATCACTTAATTGACATATTAAAGGACATTAAAGGTGATATATTTGTTTAAGGGGGAAAGCTCACAGGCCTCGTATTTACTGTAGTAACTTGTGTGTAATACTTATCCCTGTCTCCAGTGCATTTATCCAGTGTTTTTATGCTTTAGTGTTTGAACTACACTGTAAAAAATCTTTTTCTAAGTTGTAAATAAAACGGTTTATTGGAGTATGTTTTACAAGAAAATACTATTTCAGTCTTTCACACTTCAAAATTTGACGTTTAAAGACACTGGTATTACGACGCAAACATTTCATGAGTTCTCATATTAAAATAGCTTTAAAAACATACTAAACAATGTTTTATTAAAAAATTTAAAAATGCCAAATGTTTTCTGTGATGGGTAGGTTTAGGGGTAGGGGTAGTGTAGGGGGATAGAATGTACAGTTTGCCTTGTATATATATATATAATTGCCTTGATTGTATATTAGCTTAGTTGTTTATTTAATGTAACCCACCTTTGAGTTTCACCCTTCCAGGGCAGGATACTCACTAGAGAGGGTCGAGTGGGTCGCCGGGGCTGCTTCTGTCTGTTACCAGATATTAATGTGTGCAATTTGGATGTGTACATCACAGGAGAGCAGCAGGCAGAGAAAAGTTGCTTTTATGGCCCAGGCTTTGCTCAGCACAAGCAAACACCCCCAGGATTTCTGGGCATGGCACATAATTGCAGCATTAAGAGCTGGTCAGGTCCGGTTGGCTCATTAGGCCTGCTGTAGAGACAGCCGTAGGGGCCTTCGGGAGGCAGGATGGCGCGTAGCATCAGCATGGCAGCCAGGGGGGTTGGGCAGCGGGAACAGGTGAATGGTGCAATGCAAAGAGGCCTCTTTCATTCTGCTGAACCCTACCAGAGGAGCGGGTAGCTCATCTCTGCAGTTTCTCATTAGTTAGCTATGAAGGCAATGCTAACTCAGCCCAATGTCATCCGTCAACTCACCACTGCCACAGATCCTTTGCTGAATGATCAACCGCATTCATATATGTATGGTGAAGGGAGAGCCACTGAAGCAAACTTTGCCCTGTGGATTGTGGGATATTGTGCTGTGAAACATGCCGCAGCCGTTATGTGGAAACTTTGCGCATTGTAATGTATATTAATATGTATATATATGTATATATACTGTATGACTCCTGTACGTCCCTGTCATCTCTGATGTAACCAACCTGGTTTTCTTTACATTAGCGCTGTTTAAAGGGTTTGAATAGAAATTTCAGTAATTAATTTGCGTTAAATTATACATTAACGTGTGTGCAAGCTTCAATCAAGCAGCACTCAGTAAACATTTATGATTATTTTCAATGTTGAAAACAGTTGTGTACTTTTTTTTCCAGGATTCCTTGATGAATAGAAAGTTCAAAAGAACAGCATTTATCTGAAATACAAAGCTTCTGTAGCATCATACACTACCGTTCAAAAGTTTGGGGTCAGTAAGAATTTTTATTTTTATTTTTTTGAAAAGAAATTAAAGAAATGAATACTTTTATTCAGCAAGGATGCATTAAATCAATCAAAAGTGGCAGTAAAGACATTTATAATGTTACAAAAGATTAGATTTCAGATAAACACTGTTCTTTTGAACTTTCTATCATCAAATAATCCTGAAAAAAAATATTGTACACAAATATTTTGTACAATTGTACACATTAAATGTTTCTTGAGCAGCAGATCAGCATATTAGAATGATTTCTGAAGGATCATGTGACACTGAAGACAGGAGTAATGATGCTGAAAATTCAGCTTTGACATCACAGGAATAAATTACTTTGTGAAATATATTCAAATAGAAAACTGTTATTTTAAATTGTAATAATATTTCACACTATTACTGTTTTACTGTATTTTTAATTAAATAAATGTAGCCTTGGTGAGCAGACGAAACTTCTTTTAAAAACATTAAAAATCTTAGTGGTTCCAAACTTTTGGACTGTACTATATATTAGTCAGTTGTTTATTTATATTCTCTGACAAGTCTAAACACTATCTCTCTAGTGCTCTGTTTTAAAACATTGATGGACTAATAGCCCCACCCTGAATTCAGACTTGACAAATACTCCTACTCCTGCAGTCCATCTTCGTACCAAGTATCAGTCCTGTCTATCATTTTCCAGCAAACCCAAAAACCTTAATTAGCTGTTTCAGGAGTGTTTGATTAGAGCTGGTACTAAAGTAAGCAGGAGGGTGGACCTCTAGGAGCAGGATTGAGGACCCCTGCCGCCCCTGCAACTGATCGCAGTGCTGTTTGTGAGCTTGCGAACATTACATAAGCAGATTCCACCAGGCCTGGTCATGTGGAAGTAAATAAAACTTTTAATGAGCCTATCACTGTAGAAACACTAATGTGTGCTTATAAAAACAAAAAAGGCTTTTTCTTGTGACATTTTTTTTTTGACATTTTGCTAGACAGTGTTATGTATCGGTTTTGTGTTTATAGCTTGTTAACATCAATCTCAGCTCCTAAATGAAAACTAGAAAGAGATGTTTATACATTGTGCTTGCTTTGGTATACCTTCATTTTTTTTTTCTTTAGTCTGAAATGCTGTCATTCTCTCATATATGTGGCAGCTTGCTGAGGATCCCACTGGTGTTTTTCTATTCATTTGGCCCACAGATCAAAACACAACACCAATCAATGGACAACTGTAGGTGTGGATGCTGGAATTCATTATGGAGATTTTAAAAGTATTCTCTCTGCTCATTATAAAATTGACCTGTTGTTTCTTCTGAATCTTATTATGCTGAAACTTACAATGGCACACTCTTTTTGAAAAGAAAAAAAGAATATTTTGATTTGTTTAATTTAGACCTGAACTTCAAATGAAGTTTTAAAACTTTCTTTGTCTTAAAGGCCATTTTGCAGGTAGTTTGTGCACTATAAAAGTAATTGGATTAATTAGGATCATATGTATCATAAGTGTTAATTTTTTCCTTTTTTCCTTCTATTTCTTCCTCATTAGTGATTTTATTATATATATATATATATATATATATATATATATATATATATATATATATATATATATATATATAGTGTGGGCTTATTACGTAAACCATAGGCTTTGACTAACAACTGTCTTGTGCTTTGCTATGAAGAGTTCAGAATAGATTTACTGTAAACTACATTCAAATACATTAGCAATTACAGTTGGAATGTATTTTTTTATAATTATACCTTTATCCGCTTGTTAAGTCATGACGTAAGGAACGCTGTTTCCGGGTCCAAGCCTCAACTCATTTCACTTGAGAATGCCATCGACGGCCATTTATGAGCGCTATTTATTCATATTAAACATCAATCTTTTTTAAAAAGTGAAACATTTTAAATACTAACAGTCTACACAACAGTCTCCGTCCTCACAGCGTCACAGACATTAATATTTTAACGATTTATAAAAGATGAATCATTGTCTGGCCATCTGGAATTTCGGTATGGAGATAAAGGTTATGATTATAATTTTTTTGCAGTATTACACCACATCCTGTATGTATATTAGCACCATTTGTTGTTTTCTTGTGGTATGAGATACAGCGTTCCAGGACCCGGAAGTGCTGCTGCGAGACGTCAGACTTAACAACCGGATAGTTGCATTATGGTATTGTGCACATGTATGATAAGTCTTCCTGGGAAGTTTGTATTTACAAGTTGGGAGGGCGGAACTATGACATCATGTGCATTCAAATCATGATTGGAGCAAGATGGTAAGTTGAAGTGAGCAGTGCTTCAAAACAGCATTGCGGATCACAGCACAAGCACTCAGGATAATTTGTGGTAATGATATTTCAGCACTATATCCTCTAGTAGTTTTATCTAAAGCCAAACGCGCTTCATTCAAGCCTGTTCAGCTCTGTGCGCATTATCTTTCTCCAGACTCGCACCACATTACCGGTACATGTTCACTGACGCGGAGCAGAGCGAGTGTTGGAAATTCATTCCAATTGAAGTTGAGCTTAACACTCAAACGCGAACCTAAAGCCACGATGTCATCATCCATCGCGATGTTTCACTGTAGACATCATCTGATGCCAATTTGGTAGACGTCACCCACCCCTAATAACTATGAAATTTAGAACGTCTGACCTGCATTGAACTTGCATGATTCAGAAAGCAGTCGTTAGAAAAATGGTGAGGACACGACAAAAGGTTGAGATTGCATATGGCTTAAAAATACTTTTTATACAGTGTTTCCTAAATTTGTCCACCTTAGGAAAGCTGAGTTTTGATTCAGGGTAGAAAAAAAACAGCATTGCTTGGATTTGGAGCCAAACACTCCTAACGCAACTTATTCAGGTGTCGCCCTTTTTTTTTTTTTTTTTTTTTTTTTTCTTTTTTTTTTGCGTATGACTTAGGAGGGAATTATTTAAATGAGAAATACTGTGACATGTATGTTCCCCATAAGACAGCTCATGACTACAATCAAGGTGTTTCTGGAAGTTCAGAAACAGTACTTACTGATATGGACTTTTTGGTGATGTTCTTATGCATTCAACTCGTAAATATGATTTGACTTGATTGAACCAGTTTTTATAATTATTAAAGTACTTTCACACTATGGAAGCTTGTTTCTGCCACTGAAAAAAAAAATAAAAAAGGGAATTGTGAAGTGTGAGAGAATTGCGTGATATAAACTATTGCGAGTTATAATCGTCAGAATTGTAAGATATAAACTGACACTAAAATTCTTTTTTATCAGATCTGGACTTTATAACTCACAATTGCAAGTTTATATCTCAGTTCTGACATTATAACTCGCAATTGAGAGTTTATATGAGGGGGAAAAAAATCAGAATTGCGAGATAAGTCGCAATTATCATTTACATTTTTTTATTCTGTGGTGGAAACAAGCTTCCGTATTCACAGAGGGTTGTGCAATGTATAAAATATTTGGGGGTTTATTTTCCAGCATAAATAACTATAAATACTGTGATATAAACAGTTACCATGATACCCATTGTAATTTATCGTAAGATGCGAGATTTAAGCTTGTGATAAAAACATCTAGCAGATAGAGATGCCTTTATCAAAGGAGTGATTGTTGGACTTGTTGGGGGACTCTTCAAGATAGAGTGCTACACTTAAATGCAGTTAAAACCCCTGTTATTACAGGCGCTGCATCAGAGCCCTGTCAGGCTTAAATGAGGGTCCTGCCCCGTGATGGGAGGCAGTGAAGAGAGGGACGAGAGAACAGGGGCACTGAACCCATGCATCTCTCACTGTGGAGATGGCTATCGATTTACCGGTTTTTCCCCCAGTCGGTCCCCGTGTCATTTGTGGTTAGTCTCTCACATAGGCAGCCTGCCTAGGTAACGGCAAAGCAGTAGAGAGGACGAGCAGATCATGCACTGAATAATGCTGCTTCTGTCTGCCACATGTCTCCTCCTTTTAGTCAAGTCACTCATGCATTTGTTTATTCAGATATGGTGAAGTTGGTTTGCCAACTGCTTATTAATCAAGGAATAGGAAATCTGACAGATATTCAAATAAAGAATAGACTAAATAACTATACTCTTTTTCCCCATAAAATGATCATGTTCTTCCTAGAAAAGTATTATGCACAATAATGGGAACATTGCTCACAGCAGGTGATGTGAAGTCTGACAGTAATTGTCTTGAAATGTATTGTTAAAGTTGATTATTAAAAAAATGTGGTGGTGTGTTTGTGCTTTAAAGAATTGTAAAATGGTTTTAGAGACAGTCTTTGTGATCTTACAAATGTTGCATCGTATGAGGTCTTTTGAAATTCAACAACTAACCACTTTGCAGATAATTTTAATTGTCAGTCAACATACATCTACGCATGATGTTTTTATTATTAATTATAATAGTTTTAGTTATTTTAAAAGTACATTTCTTTTAAAGTCTTTTAAAAGTAAAAGTCTTTTAGATTTTAATCGTATCATTATTCATTTAAATATCTAATTGTATGATATACATATTAAAAATAGTACCTTACATAATTATTGTATTTCTATACATTATGTTTTCAGTGGTTATATAAAATCTTGTATTTTAGAAAGTTCAGTTCTACACACTTATTTTGAGACACAACTTTAATGGAGTGTACCTTTCATATTTAAACTCTTTTCTTTTCTATTAAAGTCAGATATCTGTGAAGACAGCCTTGTCCTTTATTGTAAAACCTCAGCGGTGTGACTTTTTAAAGGGACATGAGACACTGGAGTATCAGATCCCATCACTAATGAAAAGCATATTTGAGAGTGCATTTAATTTGCTTACCCAAAAGATCAAATCTCCAATAACTGGGGCAGACACTTCTAAAGGCTTGTACTGGAGTGTTAATATGACTTTGCGAAGCTGCAGTGTGATTTGTTGGGGATATGAATATGAATACATGTCCTTAGCGACTTCAGATAAAGGATTCTTTGCTCTGCCTCGCTGTCATTGGCCTTCTATCAGAGCGGAGTTAGGCACCTAATGTTCTCCACTTCTTTGGTCGAGAGCCTGCAGAAGGGTCGACAGGTAATTTTTTGTGTTCTGTCTTTTGTCACTAGTGTTAATGTAGTTGTCGATTCCTTCCTAGTCATTTAAATAGGATGCTATTGTTTTTGCCATGTCAGCACAAGCTAAGCACCATCAGTCTGGCTAGAAGCCTCTGCAAAGTACTGGTAAGGATCTATTCTAGACCGAAGATTCATTTGATTCAGTTCAAATTGACTTGATCTTGAAGAGCTCATTTTCTGAGATTGATGTGAACGATTATACAAGAAAATGGACTGCTTACAAACAGTGCTTACAAAGTATCCCAGCAGCATTTGATTTTCTGAATTTACATAATTTTTAAGATATACAGTATGAGAAATATGAATGCATGTCTTGGTGTGTATAAACAGAGACATTATGAGATAACAGACCAATTGTAAAAAGTGGGATAAATTGTAAAGCTCAACTCGAACAGCAAAAAAATTATTTTGAGCTAATATTACTCATATTTTGATGTCTTTGCTGTCAGATTTTATACTTTATTTTCAGATTTTATTGACAACATTTCGGTCTTTCTGCACTTGCATGCCTACTATCTGAAAATTAATCATTCTTATTTTTTATGGAATATAGCAGTATTTATTATAAATGATTTATTCATGCACATATTTTTTTTTTTAAATTAGCATTCCCTCTTAATCTTAATCAAAATAACTTCCCCTCCCTCTTGCAGTGACATATTTTCTCTTCTCTGATGGGCATCACGCATACTCTTTGTATAGGGAGTGGTGCTACTGACCACACATTTGACAAGATAAGATTGTCTGTGACACTCAGAATCTGTTGCGCACCAAATCCTCCACCATCGTCCTGTCAGTCATCTCTCCTTACTATCTTCATGTGATAAGTAAAATCTACTGTAATGTAACCAACTACCACGGCAAGCCTAACCATGACCCTTTAGGGGCTTCATAGAACACGTTACTCATTTTCGGTGCCTTTCCGAATTCAGATTTAGGCTTCTGGCATATCCCTAGTTATAAGTTAACTACATAGCTATAAAAGTTGGTTGCTCTTTCACTATTGAATAAGACAGTGTTGCGTTTTATTAAAAAGTGATTATATGAAAAAAAAAAAAAAGTGACAATGTTTACCCTGCAGTCTCTATATATCAAAATAGTACAACACATTTGTATGCATTCCTTTGTTCTGTTTCCTCTCTTTTTGACCCACTTCTTGGAATTGAGATGAAAACAGAGAGCTTCCTAAACCACTGATTTATCATGGAGGCTAAATAACCTCACCGATGGGTTTTATAGTTCAGAATGTCGAACATGTTAACACCAGGCAGATTTATCCTGCGAGGGTATCGCAGATTTCTCTGGCAATAAAGTTTTAACCTGCGAGCAACCTTCTGGTATCATGGAGATTCAGTATGCATCGTCAAATACCAATCATTCTCTTTTATGGTTCTGATTTAGAATGTTGTGAACCTACTGACTTTAAAAAAGCTTTTTGTTTATGCCCTGCTAAAGCTGGAATAGGGATATGAGTGTATTAGCCCTCAGTTGTTGTTTATTGTTTTTGTATTTTATCTTTCCATTCTCATACAGCAGTTTTCAGATATATTTTCAAATATTTGTTTATTTTGAATATATATTTGAATATATTTTTTTTTATATATACAGATTTTAAGGTTTATTTTATTTTTATTGTTTTAAGTTTTAGATGCTTCCATTGGACACACACACACTTTTTTCTTCTTCTTCTTTTTCTTTTTTTTTTTATTTTTTTTTTTTGCCGAATGTGGTTTGTTGATTGAAATCATCAATTCATTTATGTGTTGGATGTCATACTGGATTGCCTACAATTTGATTTGCAAATATATGATATTGAGGCATACATCATTTTCTTCTGTCACAGGGTTTCTTCTGTTATCCATTTAGATTCAGGGTGGATCAGTACTGTTTAGGTCTGACTTTTAAAGATCCAGCCTCAGCATGGCCCTGTTTTATAATGTTTCAATCTGTATTTGCTTTGTGATATTCAATATTAGTGAAGATCCATAATCATTTTGATGTAGCCTAACACTGGCAGATATCCCAGAACTGCTCGGACAAACTTTAGTTTTAAAGTTTTATGGAAATAGGATAAATTCAGGTAAATTGGGCCACTTTGTGCCATTCATCTCACTAACAAAATATATTCCGGTTGACCTGAATTCCTCTGCTTTACCTAATACAATCACATTGTGCTTTTGTGTCTGTGACAGGCCATCTCTTGTGATTCAGGCTGTGATTGAGACTAAATGTAGCAGTTATGATGCAGCTTTTTGACTAAAAACCATACTGTTTACAAACAAAAACATTACTCATCACTATAAGACAGTCTGCAAGTTCAATATTGTTCTTGTGTTTTTCCTTAAATGCATTTGTAAAATTGCTGTGTGTGTGGTCCTGTTAAAACCAACATTGTGGCAAACAAATGTCCTCACGATAGTAATACCAGTAATTTTTAACTTTGTGTTTTTTTTTGTGTTTAGGGTTAGGGGGTAGAATATACAGCTTGTACAGTATAAAAATCATTAAGTCCATTGGAAAGACAATTATTATGATAGTCTATACGTGTGTACTGGTTTGACTTACATTATGAAGACCCAAAGCCTTTATAGCGTGGTCTGTATTCATGTTTCAGGCCACGTCCCCTACATTATGTGGACATGCCAATGTTCAAAACGCTAAATAAACATACTAAACGATTTATTATTAAAATTGTAAATCTGCAGGAAGTTGTATGTGACAGGTATATTTAGGGTTAGGGGATAGAAAATGTTATTAGCTTGATATAAAAATCTTTATGCCTATGGAATGTCCTCATAATGATAAGTGTACCAACGTGTGTGTGTGTGTGTGTGTATTTTTGTGACATATCAGGACACAAATTTGTATAATGACATGGGTATGACATAGGTATTACAAGGAGAGGGTGACTTATGAAGACATTACCCCATGTCCCCATTTTTCAAAAGGCTTATAAATCATACAGAATGAGGGTTTTTTTGAGAAAAGAAAAATGTCCACAGTTCCCTGTGATGGGTAGGTTTAGGTGTAGGGTTGGTGTAGGGCAATGAAATGCCTATGAAATGTCTCCACAATTCACAAAAACAAATGTGTGTGTGTGTGTGTGTGTGTGTGTGTGTGTGTGTGTGTGTGTGTGTGTGTGTGTGTGTGTGTGTGTGTGTGTGTGTGTGTGTGCAACATGCCTCCATAGTATCAGCTTTTAATGAGCTAATCTACTACATGCTAATGGTTGGCTCTGGACAATTGTTAGTCACTTCTTAAAAATAAATAATTACCAACTCTGGTACTTTAAGAGATTCCAAAAACCACCCAAAATTACTTTCCTTCTTAAGTGGAACACAAAATAAGTTATTTCCAACTGTTCAACATTGGACCCCATTGACTTTCAATGAATGGACAAAAAATGGACTGATAAATTGTTTAAAATATATTCTTTTTTGTCTTCTATAGAAGAAAGTCTATCATACACTTTAGGAGCGATATTAGGCTAAGTAAATGGTGGCAGAATTTTCATTTTTGGGTGATTTATCCTTTTAATAATGATGAAAATTCACTATAAACTTCATATTCTGAATGTCAGTGGCTGGAGAATTAAATGTGGCAATTAAAATAACAATATTTAATTTATTAAGGCGGTTATGTCATGTAGAGGTTAAAGATTTGGGCTTCCAGCCAAAACCTTTTGGTTTGAACCCAGGTAGGGGCGATTCATAAGCTATCGGCATTGTACACTTAACCCCAGGTTACTCTAGGAGAACACTCCCTGTAATATGTTTATTGTAAGTCACTTTGGATAAAAGCATGCTAAATGTATACTTTATTATTTACTGTATTAAATTACACAATACTGATATACACATTCCAAAAATAGTACTTTTTTTGTGTAAAGCAGAAGAAAGAATTGCTTAACAAATGAAATTAGAAATATTTATTTTACTTACTAAACTAAAAAATAAAAATACAAAATAAAGCAAAAGATTTTATAAGTTCACCATTCTCTCAGTGTTACAAAAAGAACACATTTAATCCTTAAAGTTTTTTTTCTGGCACTCAGCAATTGAAAATCAAAATGATTTTTTGAGTAGACAATTCTAAAGAGGCACTTACCGAAATCTGGCTCTCATGCACTGTTGTTATTCCACAGAGAGTGTTCAACCCCAAAAGAGCTCCAAAATGCACCATTTGCATGGCAACTCGGCAGGGTAGCCAAGTAGTGAATGCCTAATGTGTCTTTTGAATCAATTATTTTACAAATTCTTGCAATAAACAACTGAGGCTGCATCTATAAATTGTAAAAAGCTACTCATAATGTGGCACAATGTTTGTTTTGGCAGCATGACACAATGAAATGGAGGCCTATTGCATGTACCTCATGACAATCCTGTTAAAGATTTCATGCTTGCATTGTTTACATTCAATTCCTCTGAATAAATAGTAAATGAGATATAATGGTGAAATGTCACATGCTGATTTTATTTCTGGCAGACGATTAATTTAATTCTTGCTGCGTATGTTTACTTTCATTTACTTCCAGTCATTTACAACCTGGAGACATCAAGAAAAACATCAACCAGAAACTTTATTATCCATCCCTAATGGTGGTTATGAATTCTACTTGTATTCACAAAGTATTTACCCTGCTGTTCAGTCTTCTCATTGACATCTAGAAGAGCAATCCTCCTTCCTGACTTGCTTTTTGATTGGCAGCGGATGTCAGTTTTGAGTGCAGCAAAAAAATGCTGTAACAATTCAGTCCGCCACTGTTTTTGAGATGAGAGCTTTGATGGACACTTAGAGGTATTTGGAGAGAATGTATGATGAAGCTACGGTTAAGAGTGACAGGTTTGACTTGTTTGCGGTGCTCGTGGTCTAGCGGCCTTTATCTAGCTTTAATTGAAAAGAGCTTCTCAATTGCGAGATCTTAATTTGATTTCTTTTACAAAGGGTTGCATCCTGGGGACTGAGACAGGACTAATTAATGTTTGGATTGAATTACTCCATATTGTATAGAATCAGTCACTTGGCTTTAGTAGTTAGATTTTTAATAGTAAGCCTCATGGAGTTCTTGTCCTATCTGATGGTGATGTTGTGTTGCTGGTCAAAATCAAGCCGTTTCGCCGCACAACAGCAGCCAAGTATGTTCAGAACAACACATGGTGATTTCGCCTTTGTTTTACTCCCCACAGCGAGCACTTGTCTTACAAAAACAACCTACGTGCTATTTCTGTGGTATCCCATTACTGATTCAACCCTCCCCTCAAATGACTCAGTCCCACACACACACAAAATAATTCACAGGGGGAAATGCTTCATATAGATGCTGCAATGAGATTTAAGTGGAAACTGCATTGACTTTCTTTGAATGTCATTTATTCCATACATTTATGAGTTATCATAACGATACTTAACAGCTCTCCAGCATTCAAAAGGCTTCTTCACTTCAGGAGGGCATGGCCATTGTGTGGTTATGAGTGCTGTTTCCCACAAAACAATCACTTATATAGTATGTAGTAAGCATAATATCACATTATTATTATCTAGGAAAAGCATTAGTGTATGGTGTAAAGAGAATGTAATCCAGTTCAATTTAAAAAGAAAAAAACTTCATGATATTCCAAACCTGTATGACTTTCTACATTTTGTAGAAGATTTTTTTTTTCTTTTTCCGTCAATACGATGTTTTGTTTTGGACCCTACTGACATTGTATTGACATTTTTTTTTCTCATAGAAGATAGAAAGTCATAAATGAGGACAGGATCAAGATCAACTATCCCTTTAAGTGAATCAGTTATTTATTTTGATCGATCAGCTGACAAAACATATGTTAACACTTTAGTATGGGGAACAGTTCTCACTTATATATCTTATGCTTATTAGCTTGCATATTGGCTGTTTATTAGTACTTATAAAGCACATATTAATGCCGTATTCTGCATGACCATATTCTACATCCCTAAATCCTACCCCAAACCTACCTTACTAACTATTACTAGCAGTAAATTGAGAGTTTGAGGCAAAAGTCATAGTTAATTGTGAATATGTATTCCCCATACCAAAGTGTTCTTCTGGCTCTTCTGCATGGCTTGTCTGGGCAGAGATGGGTAGCGGTTTGAATTGAAGACACAGCGGGTCTGATTCGTATGTTTCCCTTTGAGAGTGATGACAGTTTCATAAATGAGTAAGAAATGGAACACATTCTATTTTTATCCTTCTGTTCATAGTCAAAAGACTACATTGTATGCTGTGTGGTGTTTGCAGGGTCTCTACTGTATTTTTAATTGCCTGTCAGTTCCTAAATGGAGCCTTTAGCCAGATACATTTCCAGCCTCAGTACATATTAAAAAGCTTCCTGTATTTCCAGGATGAGTTTCTCATTGGTATTAATGTGATCTCTTATCATTTAAAGAGTGTTAACCTTTGTGAATGAGGTGTAAAAAATGTTTGTGCTGAAAAGAATAAGACAGGGCTACTTAAACAAATTTAGTGATTTGTTAAACTGGATTGTGGGTTTTGTAATGGATTAAGGTGATGATATACACGGGGCAACTTTTTGAGCAATGTTGCCGGGCAGTTTTGCAGAGCGATATTGCTTGGGCACTTTGCCATTGAGAATGGGCAACAAATTTCTATCTGGATACTTTAGATCGAAATTTGTTGTCCATTCTCAATGGGAAAGTGCTCTAGCAATATCGCTCGGCAAAATTGTCCGGCAACATTGCTCAAAAAGTTGCCCCGTGTATATCATCACCATTCAGGTTTTTGTCTGAATGTGTTAAATGGGTAATTCATTGTGATCATTTACTCAGTCATGTCCTTTGGAATGTCTTAATTTCTTCTTTTGAACACAAAAGAAGATATTTTAACTGTTTTTGTCAATACAATGAAAGTCACTGGGGGTCCAAAACCACTTTAGACCCCACTGAACAAAAAGAATCAGGGTCCAGTGTTGTTCGGACTACAATATACTTCAAAATATCTTATTTTGTGTTCTACAGAAGAAAGAAAAACATAGGTTTGGAAATGACATGAAGGTGAGTATGATGACAAAATGTATTTTTGGGTGAATTGTTCATTTAAATAAATACATCCATGATTTTTTTTTTAAAGAATTAAAAGGCCATAGTCATTTTAATAGCACAAGATTATAGACATTTATTAGCGATACAGAAGAAAAATAAAAGAAATTTAAATATGACAGGTGTCAGTGCAATTGCTTTTTCTGTTCTGTATTCTGCTGCTGAAAGCGCTGTGCTCAGGCCATGCGAAACTATCGAAGTTGATTTGCTGTAATTGCATTTGAGCAAAATGATTTCGATGTGCGTGCAGTTTCTAATTTTCATTGCATCCTGCTTTAATAAATGAATTAGGCATGTGTTTCCTGACGCGCACACTTTCTTGAAGTCTCTGTCTAGCTTCTTGATTCTTGGTGTGTGTGTGTGTGTGTGTGTTTAAATTCTCTGCATAAGCAAGAGATTTGATGGATAAAGCGGAAGTATTTCAGTAAAATAAATGTGCATTGTGACAATTTTTTTGTCTTCTGCCTTTGCCTCAGCATCTTAAAAGCAAATGCAACAGACATAGTTTATAAGGATTTCACATTCATCATTCGTACTTAGAAAGAATTCACATCTTCAAGAAGAAAAACAGTGCCTGCTGTGTCACATAATTGCCAGTGTTAGATGTGTCATTATAAGTAAAAGCAATATATGTGATTTATGTTTTTCTTTCAAAGTAAGCAAAGCATTTTAAATCTTAATGTATTTTGTCATAATTTTCTTTAATAGATGTTAAAGGTGCTGCATGCATTTTTTTTTTTTTTTGTCTGAAATAAAGCATCAAAATACCATAATATGTTTGCAGATATTTAGGAAACATGCTAGTTCACATACTAGTTTCTGTGTTCCATGTCGGAATGTCTGTTTTTGTTTTAGTCTGTGTGATCCCGCCCACTATCAATTTACCCAATAGTAATCCAACTTTCCAGTTGGCAGAAAACACAGCATATTTCAGCCATGGAAGCCAGCAAACAAACTGGCTTAGAGGTCACAGATTCTACCATACCTAAAAAAGCCCCTGCATCCATCTAAAAAGCTCCATGAACAGATATTAAAACGAGGATAAATCAACCCATCAACTTAGAGTGTAAAGGCCCATCACCTTACATTATCAATTGCGCTCGCTCCTGTTGCTTGTCCTCAATCTGGTAACATGAGTTGTTGAGTCTGAGGAGGAAGGGTCAGAAGAAAAAAACTATCTCCAATATTTTGAATTTGGACTGCAGTACCCATTTCAACCGCTATCCTTTCAATATTACATATACTGTATTACATAACCTATACTGCACTTTTGTAAATGTGATGAGCATCAGTCGGGTTTGTGAGTAAGTGGGTAATCTGATTGTTCTCTTTAATTAGATTTGGATAATGCAGCTGATATGAAACATATGTTGGTAGCAACATGAATCATTAATGCAATTAGACAGAGATACTGTGGTTACATTGTCTCTATTGTTGCAATAAGCAGCTGAGCATTTAAAACTAGTACAGAACAGTGGATTTTTACAGAAGCTGAGTTTATTTATTTACTGAAATTCAGCCAATTTGAAATGGCCAACAAACCAGAACATCATTGTATGGTTCCCATTTGGTCATTTTTGGGCTACTTTTCTAGGAACATTGTATTTAGAAGAAGGAAACCTATGTAGTTTCCAAAATAGTTTATTAGTTGTATTATTGGATGTTTCTTCAACTTCAAGCACTTTTACTGTATGTCCCAGGAGTTGACACTTTTTAAAGTTAAAATTTATTTAAAAAAATTTTTTTTCGACATTTCAAATGCCTTTTTGTATAGGCTTTATTGTTTTACCTTTGTCCCAGACCCAGACTTCAAATCTGAAAATATGAATTGTCATTGTCATGAATTGTTAGGTACAACTGTGATAATATAAACAAAGAAAGAAATAATCAGACAATAATCACTAATATTTATTGTGTAGAAAGGATTTCTATCTTTCTATCTGTGCCTCATTTATGGCGTCATTTCTGCCACACAGAAAATTTCACAACTAATAACGTTTTTTTGTAAAAGTTATAGTACAAGTGAAGATAAGGTAAATATCACTTGTAAGCAAACTAGTTTGCAAACTAATTTGTGCTTAATTTCTTGTATGCATTTAGGATATATAAATGTGAACTATAAAATTAGACAAAAGAGTTATTTCTGTGACAGACTGATTTATAACACAATATCTTTTGATATTTGAGCTGTGGTGGAAATGACACTATGACAGGACAGATGCTTCATGACTTTTAGAAAACATAACAATTACAACAAAGTTCTCCTGTATTGTATCATTATAAACTTTTGGACATTTTTAGTTGACTAACTAGTTAAAGTGTAAAAAAAAAGTGCTTAAAGAAAGTTTCTAAAAAGACCCAAAATAACCTCTAGTTGAACAAACACCCAATTATAATGTTCTTGGGAACCAAAAAAGTTTAACAAGGATTACCAAAGTGAAATAAACTTGATTTTTTGGCACCAACAAACGATTGTACCATATGCGCATGTAACTCCTTTGATTGAAAAGTGTGTGCTAAATTCTTCTGTTGTGTTTGTTGTGGCAGGTGGCTGTGTGAAGGGGGACCCCCAGGGCTGGACCCATGAGGAGTCAAAGAAGATGCTCGCAGCCTGGGCGTCTCTGCTCTTCTTAGCCATGTGGGTGAGAAACGCCACCAGTGGCCCGCTCTCATTCAGAATAGGTGAGTAATGTCTGCCGCTTTCACTATCTATGACCCATATTTCTCGTTAGTCCTCACGCTGAACGGTGTAATTTGTAATCACTGTTAATTAAAGTGATGGGGTTTTACACCAGATTTACTGCCTTAAGGCAGACTGTGACTCCCAGAATTAACACACTGGAAAAAGAGAATGAGTATGTGAACGCTGCTTGTTTTATGTTGATGTTGTAAACAAAGGCTAGTAGAAGAATTAACGGTTTGCAACAATGGAGGAAGCTGTGGTGAAACAGATTATGTCTGACTCATGGAGGTCACTCTCTATATGTGACCCATGCTGGCAAAATGAGTCAGAATGGCACAGGCTAATTTCGAGCTACATGCAAAACAAGTGAAAAATGTTAATTTTGGTCAAATTGAGGTTTTCACACAAATGATTTTATTAAGCGCTCGTCTAGTGATCCCATTGCCCCAAATAGCAATTAAACATCTAAAAATATCTTCATTTGTACGTTCTGAGAGGGTTACCTTTCCATGAAAGACCATGAAAAATGCAGTTTTTCTCTGCTCCCTTCTGGATGACTGGATGACTTCCTCTCAGCGCAAGTTTGGTATCGCTGTAAAACACAGCATTCCAACTTTGTGAATATTCATAGCAAATTATTGATGGCATGAGTCTGAACCAATGAAATGTGATTTTCAAACTCATGCTGATGTAAACAAATCGATCTTACTCGCACTGACTAACAGATCCGAACCGCACGCACAAAGACGCCTCAGACAGCATGCGATCCCGACACATACACAGAATTACAGTATTTAAAAAAATCTGTCTTGGCGATTATTCAAGCTAACATTATCTGTTATGTCTTAAGTGAACATTTGGTTAACTGTTGGGGTAAAAACACCTGATGTGTAACATTATATTAGATAAGTGTGGTTGGCCAGTAGGTCTTAATATTTAGGCTGTTTCATTAATGTTAATCAAACAATTGTGGAATCAATATATATATATATATATATATATATATATATATATATATATATATATATATATATATATATATATATATATATATATATATATATATATATATATATATATATATATTTTTTTTTTTTTTTTCCTATAGAAATGATTTGTTTTGTGCCAAATTTGGTGGTATCACCAGGGTATGGTATTTTAAGGTATGGTTGCTAGGCTATTTTGTTTTGAAAACTTCAGAAAACTTTAACTCGATTTTTCTCAAAATTGACTATGCTGACTCTGTTGACTTCAAACAGCTATAATAGCTCAGTCATTTTTTGTCCGATTCCAACAAATCAAACATCATTTTACATAAGAATAATAACTTATTTTTGAAAATTTGCTCATTGCGACTCACTTTGCCAGCACGGGTCACATATGAAGATTCTTATTCAGTTCACTTTTCAGGGAAATCAACCTATAATAAGCTTAATTATACTGTGGGGTCCAAAATCTGAAGCCAAACTAGGAGTTTTAAAACTTTTAGGCTTTTTCAGATTTTATATGACATTAGGTTAATTGCAGTACGCAAATTAATGAAAATTTGATGAAAAGACCATCTTGTGGTTCAGTGGAAGCCAGAGCATCTGACCATCTGTACAAAGTCACATGATCATTTTCAAATCATGCTGGATCACTTATTTATCAGGTTTTACACAAACTTTTAGAGTACATTAAGCTTGAGTGCTGCTATCTTTAGCGCAATAAAGGGACAAATCAAGTAGCAAGACATTCTAAAATTCATGGAACATTTTCAAGACAAATTGTTATGCTAATAATAGAATTTGTAATGAAAAAAAAAAAAAAACACATTCTGGTGCAAAGGACTATAATTTTTCGGTGAACTGTCCCTTTAAAAATGAAGAAGTTACTCACATCAGCCTTAGCTTTACTGCCCTCATAGAAATACTCAATATCCAGTTCAGAGAGCAGTAGATGATGCAGTTTAGCAAAGGTATTGCAGCATTTCAAGTGAATTATTTGAATAGTCTATATAAAGCAGTTATGTCGATAACAAGAGATTTCGAAACACTGCGTTGTACCGCCAGTGACATTAACGTCCAAAACGTTGTGCTGGATGTTTTTTTTATTCACGAGAGCATTTCAGACTTAACATTAATGTAAAATTACTTTCAATTACATCCTCCCAGAGAGAGTGCTAATAATGTCAGTCATAATGCTGAAGTATAATTAAATGCTAACAAAAATTAGCAAAGGTCTCAGATACTCAGTTAAGAGATGTTGTTTTTGTGAGTAGTGTTTATTAGCACCCACACAGCCTCTGTCTCACTGGAGAAAAGCATTAAAGGACCTTCCCCTCATTAAGGAAATGAATGTTCAAAAGCTGTTTAAACTGACTTCATTACGGTTTGGAACGGCACCGGCTAGGCGAACCGAAAGAAAAAAAAGAGCGAGACGGAGGGTGAGATAGAGCAAAAAAGAGCCCATTTAATGTAGGTCTGGGCTTTCAATGGTGATGAGAAAGCCGTCTAATCTATCTGGTGCCATATTGAGCAGTGCAAAATGTAAATTTAGTTCCAGCTGATTTAGCAAAGGGAACGCTTGTGATTTTTGCATGTGTTGTGTGTACAAGTGTGAAGCAGTTAATTCACTGTGGTAAGGCTTGGTTGTGAGATGTTTGTGCTCTGTAAAAAGAGCATTGATCTGCTTATTTGGTGGCATATTACAAAAACAATCCCTTTGATTCCAGCGGCTCAGGGATCAGATGAGGCGGCGTGCTCTCATCTGCACGAAACAAGCTCCTGCTTTCGTAGATCAATTATTAAGCAGCCGATGCGATCGCCGCCTCTCCTGAGCTTGCCTCTGTCATCTCCTTTGTCATTCTGAACAACACTGAACAAACCGCTCCCAACTTACCCGGGTATGGTTAGATAATTAACCGCCGCCGCTCTCCTCCTTCATTTCTCTCGTGTCTCCTCACCTCCTGCACCTATGAAAGCACCTCCGCAACAAACCCTGTTTATTGCTGTCTCATTTATTTGACAATTAATTAAAACGTGTGGTTTCTGTTTTTACCGCTCCGATGCAAAACGGCTCTGTCGACGCTTGTGTAAAGAGCGCGGGCGGCATTAACGTCTTTTCTTTCCCAGCATGTTGACGGGATGCTGACTTCTCTGCAGGAGATGATATTTAACACTGCTGCCCCTCCAGGCCCAGAATGTCACTGGCTGACTTGCACAATGAAAGTGTCAGGCCAAAATAGCATCACATTGCCAGGCAAACAGATACAGTATGTGGTGTTTGGATACTTGTCCCCAAATTGGGATGGGTACTGGTGTTCACACCAGGCTTCATAGACTGTTAACTGTATTTGTAGCCGGACACTTGGAGTGCTTATTTATTGCCTTTTTTCCCTATCTCATATTTTGTTAGTCATCTTAAATTAAGTATTATTCGAAAGCTTACATACTCAAAATTCATCCTGTGTTGTTACAGTTTTGAAATTAGACATTACATTACCAGGAAACGGTACTTTAAAACCTTTTAGCATGCTCACTTTTTGTGATAACCAAATTTGGAGAACAAATTGAATCATAAGGTTCTATCTGCATTCTGAACAGTTTTGAGATATGGAGCTTCTAAGTTTTTGCATTCAATATAGCAAATATTTTATTGGGAACAAGTCTCTTTCATACATGAAAATGACTGAGACGCTAAATGTGTTCTAACTGTACAATACAATAAAAAATGATTTTTGGAATGGGTCAAAAGCAGATAGAACCTTCTAATTAGAGGTTCTATCTTGCAAAACATTAAACACAAACAGTTCACTTATTTGTTTTAAAACAAAAAAACTGTTGTAACTGTGTTGCATGCATGAGAAAGTTCAGTTTAATGCTTTCTATGACATTTATTTCATATTTTAGAATGATTTTTTTTTTCTTGTTCAAGTTGAGCATAAAAGGCAGTGCTAAATATTTTGTCCAGTGTGGAAGTTAAATTTAGGTAGGAATATGGTGGGTAATTTAACACATTGCAGGAATCATTTAAGTTTAAGTTTCCTTTTGTTTAGACAGAAAGTAGCTACTGCAGTACATCTGACAGGACTTTATTCCACAGAAAGTGGGACAGGTAAAATGGCTTTCTCTCTAGACATCAGTGTGGAAGAAATAACATGCTAATGTTTATTGTTGTAATTAAGACCCCATCAATTAAATTGTTGACTATTTGACCTTTGAGGCTTAATGTTTTATTTTTCACTGATTTTGCGTTTTCTGCTCTCTTTTTCCGCTGTCATGGAGCATTCCAGTGACATGACAAAGAAAGCTGATCCTGATTGGTCCTCGTGTGTGCATTCCTCGTGTGTGCTGATTGGCTCACAGATAGAACCTTATAGAACCAAGTTGGAGTTCTTAGTAGAACCGTTTTGTTTTCTAAAAAAAAGTCAAAAAATGTACACAACTTAAAAAAAGAAACATCACATAATGTAAATAAGTTGAAACCTGTTTGACTTTTTTTTTTTACATGGATCACAAACGGAGATGTTTATACTGTAGCCGAATGTCCTGCTTTTTCATACAAGAAAGTAAATGGTGACCAAGGCTGTTTGGTAAGATTTTCCGTAAATATCATGTAGCTTCTGAAGACTTGGAAAAAGTGTACAAATTGTGAGGACTAATTTTGTTATGCTTTTGTGCTGCTTGTTTCTCCTTTTTGGTGCTTGGCAGCTTCATTGCACTTTCATAGTATCGAAGAGAATAGAAATTCTGCTAAATTTCTTTGTTCTACAAAAGATGGATAGTAAAACAACATGATGGTGAGTAAATTATTATTTTTGGGTGTCTGTCACTTTAACTAGTGTAACCACTAGTAAAATCAAAGATACTAGTTAAGTTTTACATCAGGCTTGAAATGAGAATTTGCCTAAAACCCCTAAAAATGGCATACCCAAAGTAAATTGCATGCTGTTCTTGAACCATTTGGAGTATGTGCATGGTTTTGGTCACTTTTGAAAGGTATGTGTACCATGGGTGGTACAGTGGAACGCTAACAGGTTAAAAATCAAGTCCCCGCTTTAGATTCTTTTTCTGTAATCCGTTTCACCCAGATGTACGTCACAATACGAAAGAAAAGATCTGTCACTACTTAGGTTACATTGTGCCTTTAACCAGGAAATTCTTGCAGAAATAAATTAAGTGGAGCTATCAGACAAATAAAAAATGTTTTGATTTTGGACCTGTGGCTTAGCAGTTAGCACACCTCACATATATTGAGCCGTGGTGCTGTGAGTTCGATTCTGGCTCGTAATACTTTCTTATGCAGTTCCATGCCCTTTCCCCAAAACAAGAAATGCTTTGATTATTTACATGTTAGGAAATGCTTTTATATATATCCGGATGTGTTTTTGAACGATTGTCTCTGTCTGGCTATAAAATGATAGGCTGCAAGTTACAGAGTTTGAATTGCTTCCATGACTTTTTTTCTCATGTGTATTGAATAATTGATGGTGTGCCTGTTTGTCGGCCTCCGATATAATAAACCATGAGGATGTAAAGAAAAATCAATGTTGCCACCTCCCCTTCCCTCTCAATCTCTAAGTACAAGCGATCATTCATAACACAACAAGAAAAAATAAATGTATAGATTTTCCTTTGGATAGTACATTTTGCCCTGCTCATTAAAATCTCAGACCGCCATCACTGTAAACTTCTGCTTCTAAAAGTCCATTCAGACATGACCTAATGTGCAATAGAGATAGCAGCCGGAGAGCGGTGATTGACTCTTGTCTAAGAAGTAGATGACCCTCTCAGCTTTAATATACCTTCAAATGGTCACCAGTAGCTGCTTTCAGTCTCTAAAAGCACATAAGAAAGTGTGAGTGTGTGTATGCAGGTGCAATGGATGTGTGTTTAGTGTGTGTGTCTCCTGGGAGAGATGGGATATAACTCAACTGGATCACAGCTGGTAAGGTAAGCTGCTAGGCCATTTTTTAGGCCTGCAGGGGGTTTTGTTTTGAAAAAGAGTGATTCATGCTTTATAGCTATGTCTGAATATAACACAAACCAATATAAGGATAGCAGTGCACTAGATGGGCTCAGTAAGAGTAGAAATGATCCTTGCTCTTGCATGCTCGCAACGATACTTTTGAGTAGTGACAAAGCATAAGAAAACATAATTTATGCATATGGTAGATGCTTTTATCCGAAGGCTGTGCATACAAATGCACAATATTAAAATCTATGCTGATAACTCTTTTATTGTTAAGGCCAATAACTGACAAATGGTTTACATTAAAATTCTATACTATTTTGGCTGAAGAAATCAAAAATAAAGCACTAAAAAGGAAATGTCATGTTTCAAATGAATTTTTAAGCATCCTTATGTACAGTATGAAAAAGGAATAATCAGTTTCCACTTCCACTTCTCTAATTTTTCCAGTAGTGAGTTCCCTGGGATTTGTCGCTAGCACTATTTTCTAGCATTTGATCTACAGGAACACCCTCACCTACAGATGCGTGTACAATTTTATAAGCACTGGTATCCAGGTCTTTGACAGAATGATTGAGGCCTGAGTGTGTTGTCTGGATAAATGATTACTAGGGTAGTGCAAGTCACACAGTCAACATTCTTCTGATTGAACAAGCCTGAAAGGTTTCTGTTAGTTTTTGTGAAATAAACCTCAATCGTGACTGAGTTTTATAACAGTCTGATGGATTTTGCCATAACTTCTCTTAAGTGAGTGGCACACAGTCATCCAAAGCTATTTAAATACTCGATGTTCTTGTCCTTGGGGAAATCATTTGTGACATTTGACTGCTTTGTAAAAGCCTTTAGTCACTTATTCTCGGCGATACAAGGTTGATCGGTGAATAGATCCAAGGATATTTTACGCAGTCAGAAATAATCCAGACCAAACAGGGTCATTTCCATTAGGAGGCAGAGTTTCACTGAAGGCCATGTAAAAAAGGGCTGTGACATTTACTCAGTCTGAGCCAAACAGGGATATAAGCAACAGACAACCCACCCTGCCAACTTCTGCCATCCAACAGAACCATTTGGCTCCTTTCGTCTCCATCCATTTAACACGACAGGTGCAGCTATTTACCTCCTAAAGTAGTCTAGAAATTAATTTCTCCCCAGAGGGTGCGAGTGTGAAGTGACCTTGTTTCTATGTCTGACAGCGCTACTGTGGCACTCCACACATCAGTGTACGGGTGGTTGACATGAAATGTTTATTTTACCTGTCCAGACTGATATACATATGTGGAAGTAGTAAAATGCTAAATTCGTACATATGGAATGTTATTTTTTTTTTTTTACTAGTAAATGTATAAGTGCCAATGGCCAATAAGCATGTCTAAATAAGGAGAATCTTTAAAAAATCTAGTTCAAAATATAAGTGCCAAGTTCTTAGAAATATAATATGTGAACTTATGTTGGTTGCAGATGTGAACATACCATTTTACTCACAAGAACTTTTTTTTTTTTTTTTTTTAATTGTGCTAAAAATGTCAAGTGATGCAACTGTCAAGCAGTTTTTAAACATATTTTGAGTAATTGATTTTCTGTCAAGGGTACTACATTTAATAAAAAAGGCTCATAATAAGTGACATTTGGGGGTTATTGGTTTAAAATGATGATGGTTACAATTTGGTGTACAAATTATTAAAAAAATATACATATAAAAAAATGCCCTCACTGTTTTTTTTGCTTAATTAATAATCAAATATTTTGGCATATTAAAATTATTATCGTTGTTATTTATGCCAACATTTCAGTTTATATCAGTTTATTTCTTTTTGTACAAATTCCAGTTACACCACCAAAACATTTGCCTTTAAATCCCACAAAAATATCAAAATAATTTAAATTGAATTTAAATTGATATTGAATAATAAATCAAATTGATTGTCTTCATTGAAGAGATTTATTATTCAAGTATTTTTTTTTTTTTTTTTTTTATTAATTGACTTTTAATGTATTTTTGTAGATCTGGACACAAAATGAGCAGTGTTTGTTCAGACAAAGTGTACTGCAGTTGTAATGGTTGCTATGCTCTTTGATATAAGCTTATACAAGTTACTGGATAGGATTGTCTCATCCTATTATTATTATTATTATTGCATTTTATTGCAAGTTTTGCAACACAAAATATATTAAAGTAATGATTAAAATCTGATTTTGACAATCAATAATTATTAAAGAATTAATACAATTAATTAGAAATGGTCATAAACAGTCAAATTGATGTTTTTAATTGTAGATTGATTTCTTAAAACCTAATTATGAGGGGTGACTAAATTTACTAAATTTACATTTTTAATGTCAATTATAAACGTTGTAATGACTGCATAGGAATATGTGATATATAAAAAAAGAAACTAATAGCTAGTGAATCCTTAAAATGTTGGTAACACTTTACAGTAAGGTCTCATTTGTTAACATTAGTTAATGTATTAACTAACATGAACTAACAATGAGCAATACATTTGTTGCAATATTTATTAATCTTTGTTAATGTTAGATAATAAAATATATTTGTTCAATGTTTGCTCTTGTTTGTTCACAGTGCATTAACTAATGTTAACAAATACAACTGTTGAAATTAACATTAACAAATGAGGTACAAGTGTTTTTCATTCTTGGTTCAATGTAACTAAATTTGTTTATTAATGTTAACCAATGAAACCTTATTGAAAAGTGATACCAAAATTATGGTTATTCACAGCTATTTAGACAAGAATTATAGAAATATCTTGCTATAAAATTTCAATTAAAACATGACTGCAAGGCTGTGAATCACTTGGCACAGGTAATACTTGCAAACATATGTCTCACTTTCTTTGGCATGTAAACCCTGTCTCTGTAGTGTCTTTACTGGGAAAGATGCTGTGGGATATCGGGATACAGTGCTAACCTGACAACATTTCAGTGCTTTAGCTTCGGGTCAGACTGCAGATCTGCTCTTGTGATATGTTTTCATCTGCTGAAAGCTCAAGAAATACAATATAAAATGAGAAACTCTGGGTTTGATATGACAACTCCACTTCAGCACCTCAGTTTCTAATGTTTTACATTTCCTTTTCCTGACAAAACATTTTATTTTCTTGGATTTTGACTGGTTGGCTTTGATATTGTGGCGGTACCATTGTGCAGTGATGGTATCATATGGTAATACCTTGGTATTTTGACCTATACTACCATTCAAAGTTTAGGGTCAGTATGTAAGACTTTGCTGTTCTTTTGAACTTTCTATTCATCAAAAAAATGATTAAATGAAATCCTGGAAAAAAAAATGTTTCACAGTTTCCACAAATGTATTAAGCAGCACAACTGTTTTCAACATTGATAATAATAAGAACTGTTTCTTGAGCACCAAAACATCAGATTAGAATGATTTCTGAAAGAACATCTGACACTGAAGACTTGAGCAACGATGCTGAAAATTCACCTTTCCATCAAAGGAATAAATTACATTTAAAATATATAAACCAGGTATTTTAAATTGTAATTATATTTCATACTATTACTGTTTTTTCTTCTTATGGCTCATAGTTCCCTTCGGAAAATAAGGCTGTGACAATCTGCTTCTGTCTTGTTCTGTCATTGGCAACATGTTGTGCTTTGCCCCATGAGAGGTGTAGTTCTTTCAGTTCAGCTTCCACAGTTCTCCTCCATGTTGTTTTTGGCCTTCCTTGCTTCCTTTTCCCAGGTGATCTCCAGCTGTAGCTATATTCGGGATGCAGTCTGGTCCATCTGAAGGACATGCTCAAGCCGTTTCATTCTACGGCGCTTGATCTCAATCACCACGCTATGCAAGTTGGTCTTCTTATATCACTCAGCATTTGAGATCCTCTCTGGCCAGAAGGTATGGCAAATTCTCCTGAGGCAATTGTTATTGAAAACCTCAATCTTTCAATCTTCCTCAAGTCGCTCTTAATGACGTGCCAACATTCTGAACCTTACTGCAGAACAGATATGACATGGCTATTGTATAGTCTCATCTTTGTTCTGAGGCTGTTTTGTGTGGATTTCCAGGTGGACTGGAGTCTAGTGAATGCACTGTGTACTTTACCTAGTCTTGCTTTGAAGGGTTAGTTCACTCAAAAATGAAAATTCTGTCATTAATTACTCACCCTCATGTTGTTCCACACCCGTAAGACCTTCATTGATCTTCGGAACACAAATGAAGATATTTTTGTTGAAATCCGATGGCTCAGTGAGGCCTGCATTCACAGCAATGACATTTCCACTCTCAAGATCCATAAAGGTACTAAAAACATATTTAAATCAGTTAAAATGAGTACAGCGGTTCAATATTAATATTATAAAGCAACGAGAATATTTTTGGTACACCAAAAAAACAAAATAACGACTTATATAGTGATGGCCGATTTCAAAACACTGCTTCATGAAGCTTCGGAGCGTTATGAATCAGCTTGTTGAATCATGATTCGGATTGCGTGTCAAACCGGCAAACTGCTAAAATCACGTGACTTTTGCACTTCGAACTGCTGATTAGACACAAAAGATTCAAAATGCTCCGAAGCCTCATGAAGCAGTGTTCTGAAAATGGCCATCACTATATAAGTTGTTATTTTATTTTTTTGGCAAAAATATTTTCGTCACTTTATAATATTAATATTGAACCACTGTACTCACATTAACTGATTTAAATATGTTTTTAGTACCTTTATGGATCTTGAGAGAGGAAATGTCATTGCTGTGAATGCAGGCCTCACTGAGCCATTGGATTTCAACAAAAATATCTTCATTTGTGTTCCGAAGATCAATGAAGGTGAAGAATTTTCACAGAATTTTCATTTTTGGGGGAACTAACCCTTTAATGTCCTTAGCTGCAACATTGCCCTTGCTCAACAGACTGCCAAGGTAGATGGACTCCTCAACATCTTCAAGTGGACTTCCATTCAGAATAATGGGTACATCAGATCTTGTATTGATAAGCATCACTTGGGTTTTGGTGGTGCTTGTGTTGAGGCCTGTTTTCGTGGTAAAGTTGTTCAGTCTATTAATGTCCTCTTGTAAGTGGACATGTGTAGATGACAAAAGAGGTACATCGTCTGAAAAATAGAAGTCTTCAAGTTGTTGAAAGAGAGTCCTTTGTATGTCGCTTATCTCATGTTGTCTGTCTCTTGATCCAATCAATGGCTACCAGAAACAGGATTGGTTAGATGATGCATCCTTATTGTACCCCTGACTTCACTACAAACCACTCAAATAGGTTGTCATCTAGGGTGACAATACACTCAAACTGCAGATAGAATGGTTCAATCTGTGTAACCGTCATATGAGGGATTCCATAGGTACGCAAGATCTTCCATAAGGTGTCAAGGTTTTTTGACCTTTTTGAAGTCAATGAAGTTGATGAATAAGGGAGCATTCCACTCCAGACATTGCTCAGTGTTTTTTAAGCCAAGTTTACACTACAGGACTTTAAACATCGTCAGATCGTTGTGCTGTTCAGACTACGTGACTTGCTGTGGAGTCTTGAAGTCGTTGTGGTGTTTACACTACGTGACGCTACATAAATGATACGCAACAGGAGGTTACACACTACATGAGCTGACAACAACTCTGTCACCCAAAGACTTTATTTGAAAATGGATGTTGGGAGGAAATTAGATTAAATTTTGAATTAAATTGAATTAAAATAACCCTTTCACACATAAGTTTCAAACGTTCTGGCTGACCTCCCAGAGTTAAGGCGACTGTTATTTTAGAACGTTTCCCTTTATTGTTTCCATGACGACGCGTCATGCTTGTCACGTGACACACTGCGGCCAGCCGGCCACACTGTATGACAGATTTATTGCTTTTCTCACCATGTCATCAACTATCTGATATTCCGATTCTCAAATATGTGCAAGTGAGTGTTTTGTCATTTAAAAACCTATATAATAACCTTGATCTTAATATATAACGTGAATTCATCCATTTGTCCCGAATTGGGAGAACAATAGAGTGCGTGAGCTTTATAGCTACTTACACAATGTGTATCTGATATGAATAAACTTCGGCAAATTATATTTGAATGTATTCTGCTTCCGTAGACATCAGTGTATATTTCAGTGTCGTGGCACGTGACACCACAGGATATCGAGTCGGCCGACAACTCCAGATATTTAGCATGCTAGATATTTGTCTGGCGTCAGTGAGGTGTCAGCGACGCATCAGCGAGCCTCTTTGATGTGCCGTTGAGTAGTTCACACATAAAGATTGGCGAGCGCTGATCACTCGCTGATTTCCCCCCGATCACAGCTCGACCTGTCCGCGAGCTCATTAAAAATCATTAAAATCCTGTAGTGTAAACTTGGCATTAGGAAAAAAAATTAAAATCTGGTTTACACAACCCCTCTCCTTCCTGAAGCCAGCTTGCTCGTGTCTCAACCTGATGTTGATGGCTACTTCGATTCTGGTTAGGAAGATTCTGCAAAATACTTTAGACCAGTTGTTTCAAATTTCCAGCCTGCGGGCCATTTCCGGCCCGCCCTCCCCCTCCACCTGGCCCGCAACTGATCTCAAAAATGATCTCAAAAATTATTATTATTATTATTATTATTATTCTCTAGTTGTCTCATACCATATTCCATATTCAAAAGAATCACATGATTCTATACAAAAAAAAGCGTGCAGGCAAATTTGATGAGAGCTGGTTTGGGGCTTTCGTAGTTTATTTGTTGTTAGGCTGCAAAGTGTGAATTAAATATATATTTTTTCCAAACCTAAAAGGAAAGTGAATGAGGAACACAGACAGTTTCAAGAAAGATGGACATTGCAGTATTTTTTCTGTCATTGCTATGCAACCATGAACTGCACTCTAATAACAATGTTTTCATCTTGCCGTGGCATAGGCGCACCTGGAAAAACGAGCATGCCGCACCGCGTGCACGTTGCGACCACATCACTTCTATTATGAGCGCACTTGCCTAAATTACAGTAAAAGCACTCGCGCAAGTCGTGAACGTCGATTTAAACCACCAAATTGCGTCCGATGCTACCAGTAAATGTTACCGATGCTCAAACGGTATCTTGGACAAATGTGGCTCAGCTGTGTGAACAGAAGCGCTGCCAGGTGTCTGGAAAGAAATAGAATAGTGTACAAAATAAAGTAAGGGAAAACATTTGTACTAACTGTTAAAAACTAATACTGTATGTAATGATAGAGACACTGCTGTTTACATTTTTTGTTAAGTATGGCAAAAATATTTTAGTAATGAAATTGAAGTAAATGAGAAATAATGCAACTTTCTTGTGCTTGAATGTTAAAATGGCCGTCCTATGAGGTGTCAATCACAGCAACGGCCCCCAGCTAATTTGAGTTTGAGACCCCTGCTTTAGATGGTATTGAAAGTAGTGTGATACTCTGCCAGTTGTCACAGTTTTGGAGGTTGCCTTTCTTTGGAAGCTTGATGATGAGGTCTTTGGCTCTTCGAGAACGACATCTTTCTTCCAGATATTCTTGAATAGGTCAGTGAACACTCTTGGAAATGTGGTGAGGACTGCTTTAAGAATCTCAGCATGGATAGTGTCAATTCCAGTTGCTTTCCCATTCTTGAGTACTTTAATAGCTGATGTCAATGACTGTTTTGACTGCATTCAAGATAAAAATAAATGCAGCCTTGGTGAGGGACTTCTTTCACAATTATTAAAAAAAATCTTACCAACCAAACTTTGAATGTTAGTGTACATTATGATACTGAATGATTATCATATTCATGTACTATGGTGTTTACATGGTACTTCAAGGTACTGCAAGGAATACCATGATACTACATAGCACATAATGCTGTACTTTTTTGTTTAGTGTGAGTTTTTCTGGAACATTCACATTTCACATCCTTATTTCGACCTTTACTTGCCTGGCAACTGGAAATGTGTCATGTAGTCTCAGCTGTTATTCACTAACAGGCTTGGCACGTGTATTGAATTAACACCCAGTGTGTAGTCCAATACTTCCGCTGTATAACTCATATGCTAAAGATAAGCAACAGTGGCTGCTTTAAGTCAGTGTTAAAATCAGTCACTGAATTGACCCTGTGACTGCAGGAGCAGTTGCTCGTCCTGTGGTTTAACTTTTCATCACATCACTGGACAGATACTAACGCTGTGTCTGATCAACCGATTTGTTTTTTTTGTTTTTTTTCATTTATTTGAATCAATCCACAATCTGCCATCCTTTATAAGCCAGACAACGGATGCTCACTGCAATAGACATTTACATTTACATTTATGCATTTGGCAGACGCTTTTATCCAAAGCGACTTACATTGCATTATACTACACATTTGTATCTGAGTATGTGCAATCCCTGGGATCGAACCCATGACCTTGGCATTGCTAGTGCCATGCTCTAACCACTGAGCTACAGGAAAGCAATAGAGAAAGGGCGGTTGAGATAGATAGGGAGTGAGAGAGAAGGAGAGAGAGACATCCTCTCCTGGCAGTGCAATGATGCAGCCATCCTACTGTGGACGATGGTGTGCCCTGGGAAAAGGCAATCTCTCAGTGGGTGTCATTACCTGTCATTCAGGCTAACTGTGTCCAGTGGGTGCCCCCAGACAGGCCTACCGTAATTGTATAGGAGAGGGAGGGAGAGAGAGAGCACAAGAATGCAAGTGTGCTAGAGAGAGGCAGAGAGATGGCTTGATGGGTATCGGGAGAAAGCAGGCCGACGTGGGCTGTAGAGCTGACAAACAACCTCTCAGATTCAAAGGCAGCCGGAACAAATGCTGTGTCTGGATCAGGCTGGCAGAAACTGAAATGCAGAATATTAGAGCTGCTTGATGGTCCTGAATGTATTTCAATCATTAGCCATGTAGAATACATCCTAGAACAAAAGAATCACCTTGACGAATGTAGCAGAACAGAACAGATGCACAGAAATGGACCACTGGTTATTTGAAAGATGTTTTTTGATTTGAACACAAATAAGAGAAAACTCTTCAAAAGTAAAATCTCATTTATAGGGTTTCAATATTTGTCTTTTTATACAGGTAAGATTACCATAAACTTGATTTATGATATTTGGTTGGTATCTACATTATAGCTCACGCTCTGAAGTCCTATTCATCTTGTACTATACCTCTTGTGTACTATTTATGTTAGTCATGGTTTCTTGCACCAAAAACATTGTAATTTATTTTGAACACTGTTTTCCAGCCTCTCTATGACCCTCAGAATTAAAATTCTGTACCTTTTATAAGTGGAATGTGCATTCATCTGTTTCAGTCAAGTGACTTTGCCGCTTTTCTGCCATATGTATGGCCATCATCAAAGTAATGGTGGTGAATACAAAAACAGAATTAGCAAGAAAAAACATTAATCATTGGCTTTGATCTATACCAGGTCTCAGAAAACATTTTTATAGACCTCAGGTTAGTACAGACTCTTTAAACCACACTCAATGAGAATAAAAATACGGCGTAATGTACAATATTAATATATTAAGGGTTTTTCTGTATTTATTTTAAATTATAGTATTTTATTAATATTTTACTCATATTTTGAGTTGAGCATTTTATTGTGTTGTTTTTTAGGGTTGAAGGAAATGCCTGTAAACTTTATGGAAAAGGTATTGGTATTTTATATATATATATATATATATATATATATATATATATATATATATATATATATATATATATATACACAATTGCAATAATAATTCCTCAAACACTCCTCTCATCTGCCATTGGCTGAACAAACAGATTGCCCCTCCCCAAACTCAGACCATTGGTTCAGCCACTGTTGCCATGTAGGGTTGGTTGGAATTTTTTAAACAGAGCAATGTTTTAATTTCGCTGCAGTACGTATCATGTACCAAATTGTGTCATCTACAAAACAGCAAGAAAAATCCTGTTGTCCATGATTTGTTTCAATGAAAATCAGAAATGCCCTTTGTTAAAACTGTCTCCATAATTTTGTTGTTAATTTACTTAATTCTTCTCTGATCTTTGACATTGAACTTTAAATGACACAGGCAGCTTTTGTATGAACTGCTTTATCAGCAGCCCTGTAATGAGAAGATCTTGTGTTTCTGTGCATTCGTCAGTAAGGGTAAGGGTGAAAGTCTTACCCTCCGGCTGGTCTTTTCTCCGCTTCGATCTCATTGATCTCCCACATTTAGACATGAATCTCAACCTGTGGTAAATTTACCTCAATTATTCATGAGAACACCTCACAGCAAAGTCCAGCACACTGCAGGCCTCATGAAGCTTTAATATGACAGCTTGTGAGAGTGTATTTAAACGAATGTGTGAAGAGAGATAATGAAGAGAGATAATGTCACAAAACCTTGAATACTCTCTAACACTTGACGGGTGCTCCATTAAACCTTCGTCCTCAGTTAGGAACCTGGGTGTGCTCTTTGATACCAATCTTTCATTTGAAAGTCATGTTTCTAGTATCTGTAAAACCGCCTTCTTCCATCTAAAAAATATATCTAAATTACGACATATGCTCTCAATGACAAATGCGGAACAGTTGGTTCATGCATTCATGACCTCAAGACTAGATTATTGTAACGCTCTACTGGGTGGTTGTTCTGCTCGGCTTTTAAACAAACTACAGTTGGTTCAAAATGCGGCAGCTAGAGTTCTTACTAGAACCAGAAAGTATGACCATATTAGCCCAGTTCTGTCAACATTACATTGGCTCCCTATTAAACATCGTATAGATTTTAAAATCTTGCTACTTACTTATAAAGCTCTAAATGGTTTAGCTCCCCAGTACCTAAGTGAGCTCTTAATGCATTATAGTCCTTCACGTTTATTGCGATCTCAGAATTTAGGCCAGTTGATAATACCCAGAATATCAAAATCAACTGAAGGCGGCAGATCATTTTCCTATTTAGCACCTAAACTCTGGAACAATCTTCCTAGCATTGTTCGGGAAGCAGACACACTCTGTCAGTTTAAATCTAGACTAAAAACACATCTCTTTGCTCTTGCATACACATAACACATCATCAATACATTAACATTTTTCAAATCCGTTAAAGGATTGTTACGCTGCAATAATTAGGTCGGCCGGAACCGAGAACATTTCCTATAACACTAGATATACCTGTACATCAGAACAAGAATGGCATCTACGCTAATATCTGTCTCTCTGCTTATCCTGAGGTTTGCCGGGTGCTGGATCCAGGCCGTATCCAGGTCAGATGGAGAACCTGCGTCTGGACCTGACTACAACGTAGCCCAGGATCCCCGTATCCGCTTGCATATATTTATATATAATCGATTTTTAATCTCTATAATAAAAATGTACAATTCAGATTTTGATCTCCATATACATTTACATATATATATCTTCCAAGGGGTTTTTTCCCTCCTAGGACTTTTTTCCCAGTGCTAGCACGCTGGGTTTTTCTCCTAGGGGGTTTTTTCCACCCCTGGAAGTCAGCCGACATTGGCTTAATGTAGCACCATCTTGTATATGTTACATATTACCACGCTTGTTTGTACAGTTTTAACCACTTCCCTTTTTTTCTGTGCTTCTAATATGTAAAGCTGCTTTGAAACAATTACCAATTGTAAAAGCGCTATATAAATAAATTTGACTTGACTTGACTTGACAAAGGTCAGGTTCCTCTCAACCCCTTCATTAGTCTGATGATTCAGTCAGTGAGGTCCCAGGACTTGTGGATGTGGTGTCTTAAGGTGTTTCCTCTTAGCTTTCGGAGTGTATACTGCTTATACTGCTTACAATTCAACAGTCAAATGTATTACAATGTAGGCAACAGCTGGGCAAGGGTGAACATCATGGCTGTTTACCCACCCAACAAAAACCAGTCAGTTGTATTAAAATCAGTTCTATTTAGTATGTAATTACATATTATATACATAGAAATGTTTTTTGACCACCAAATCAGCATATTAGAATGATTTATGGTGGATCATGAGACACTGAAGACTGGAGTAGTGGCTGCAAAAACATATTTTGTCCATTTTATATGAATTAAATTTCTTTTCATATTGACTATTAACTCCCATATTCAAACGCCCACCCTAAAATGGCATTCTAGTAACACTAGGCTGGTCCAAATTGAAAAGCAGATGCCAAGAATTTAAAAGTTAAATTGATGGAGATGTGGCCTCTGGAATGTCAGTATTAACCTTCTCTCCAACCGAATCCACCACTGCAGTCACGTTGAGATGACATGTTGGAAATTGTGTGTCAGTCACCGTTGTGTCTCATCATCTGGACTGTTTGTATTGTGGGATTGGATTCATTTTGTGGAGGTTAGCTCTACAACACGTATGCGGCAAAACACAATAACTAACTCTCTAACTAATAGAATAAAAGATCTCGGCTTGTGAGATTTTGAGTTTCTGTCACAAAGGACTGAGGACAGACGGTCTGGAACAGTCACCATCCAGGCTGAATTTGCCACATGTGGAGTGTAATAGCCTTCTGTTATCAGTCTTCCTACAAAGAAAATGCGATATTGTAAAATCAAATCATGAGTCTCATTCACACCGTTTATAATTTGTAGTAATGGAAAAAAATATTTTCTGCTGAGCCATTTAACCAGACACTCATCATTTTCACTCTTGGATATCAAATAGATATTGTTTTCTTAACTTTTCAGTTCTGACTTCCCAAGTCAATATAGATGACAAGAATTCATCTTGAAACACATTATCAGTTTTCTTTTTATACCTTAGAATATCCACTTAACTTGTCACTCCTTATTATTTTCCCTATAGTCAGGTGGTTTCTCAAGATAATTGCTATTCTATTTTGAGTTTCCCCTTTTTTCCCTGATAGTAGAATAATTGCAGCATGTGTTGTATTTGATGAGTACTAGGCAGGTTGGTTGCTGAACACAGCTCAGAAGAACATTAGCAAGATGTATAATTTAACAAAAAACATGGCACATCTCATGGTTTCTTTTGACAAATGGCACCTCACAGTTAGCATTCTTACATACACGGCTGAAACAACATTTCCCATGAAGTACATTTTGCCACAACGGTTAGAGTGGCCCAGAGAGGTGCTTAGCACAAGTGCCTGGAAGCTTGCCATGAGAGGGTGGTAAGGTGTGTGTACGAGCTGCAAAGTAGCGCTAAAATAACACTAACGGCCCATCGCACCGTGGAACCTCTCCTGCTGGCCGTTTTTGAGAGCAAGAGCAAGATCTTTGACTGTACTCTCATTACTAAGAGAGAAGAGACCTCTAAACCTCACAATGTACAAAATTATCATAATTTTAACGGTAAAAGACTTGCTACAGCAAAAATCTGTTAAAGGTGCCCAAGAATGCTTTTTCACAAGATGTAATATAAGTCTAAGGTGTCTCCTGAATGTGTCTGTGAAGTTTCAGCTCAAAATACCCCATAGATTTTTTTTTAATTAATTTTTTTAACTGCCTATTTTGGGGGCTGATTTTGGCAGCGCCGCCCCTTTAAATGGCGTGCTCCCTGCCACAAGAGCTCTCGACTATATTACAGTGCATTTACAAAGTTCACACAGCTAATATAACCCTCTAATGAATCTTTACAAGATGTTCGTCATGCATGCTGTATGTATGCTTCGAATTATGTGAGTAAAGTATTTATTTTGATGTTTAAGTTTGATTCTGTATGAGTTTGAGGCTGTGCTCTTTAGCTAATGGCTAATTCTACACTGTTGGAGAGATTTATAAAGAATGAAGTTGTGTTTATGCATTATACAGACTGCAAGTGTTTAAAAATGAAAATAGCGACGGGTCTCTTTTCTCCGTTAATACAGTAAGAAACAATGGTAACTTTAACCATATTTAACAGTACATTAGCAACATGCTAATGAAACATTTAGAACAATTTACAAATATCACTAAAAATATCATGCTATCATGGATCATGTCAGTTATTGTTGCTCCATCTGCCATTTTTCGCTGTTGTTCTTGCTTGCTTACCTTGTCTGTGCACAGATCCAGACGTTAATACTGCCTTTCCTTGTCTAATGCCTTGAACATGGGCTGGCATATATGCAAATATTGGGGGTGTACATATTAATGATCCCGACTGTTACGTAACAGTTGGTGTTATGTTGAGATCCGCGTGTTTTCCGGAAGTCTTTTAAACAAATGAGATTTATATAAGAAGGAGGAAGCAATGTGGTTTGAAACTCAATGTATGTCTTTTCCATGTACTGAACTCTTGTTATTTAACTATGCCAATATAAATTCAATTTTTGATTCTAGGGCACCTTTAAACCGGTTAAGAGTAAGTTCCCTTATTCTATACCCTGAAAAACTGTAATAGATCTAGTGCGACATTTCATGTAATTTTACAGTAAAATACTGTTACAGTTTTCGGATATAAAAAAGAACAAATCATCTTATAACTGACCGTTCGTAAAGACCCGCTCCCTTTAGTTACTGTTACTACGTCCAACTAGGGCTGGACAATAATTCAATATCAATATATATCGCGATATAATTCTTTTCGATAACGGTGATATGATTTTTAAACACATTTCCGGTATTTCGATATACATTACAGCATTTCTCATTGACTTGAGGCGCAGCGGTTAGAAAGAGCAGAACAAGATTGGCTATTTGCGTGATGACGTACACCACAGAGACACGCTGCCATCAGCGTATCTATTGGTTAATATGGTTTGTTTAAAATAGTAACGTGGAAAACAGACAGAGTTCAGATAATGTATGTTTCAGTCGATGGATGCGCAAAACGACGATAATCAAAAAGCGTGGACAAAACAGTCACTCTTTGTAAACTGTAAACAGCTAACGTTAGTACCGTGTGCTCTCATGTCCAGTCATTTACGCCGTCATCACCCGGGTGTTGATAGCGCGCGAACGCAGGTGAGACCTGAACAGCACACATTGCTATCTGTGTTTAAACTAAACTCATTTGAGCCTTGCTGATTTAAACCTTCAAGAATAAGTCGCGAAAGAGAGAGAACTCGCACGCGCTATGAGAAGATTTGTGTGCGCAAATACTGAGTTCTCTTTCAAGTCTTGCGCTTCGACGGCCACATTCATACAAAAAATGATGTCAACATGCCCGTCTTGTCGAGTATCCTAGCAAACATAGTCAGTTATGTCTTAAGTGAACGTATAACAGTCGAGAAAGACAGCGCATGTGTAACAGTATATGTACTGGTTGTCTTAAAGGGAAAAAAAAACTATTCCTGCTGCCTGTTTTTAATGTTAAATCAAATAACAAAGAAATCACTCACTGCTCTTGACTGAATAGTTTTTGTAACTTCAATAATGATTCATCTTATATACAGTAAAGATAATATGCAGTGTTATTTTATATTTGATTACTTTATCCATTTTCTGTACCTGAAAACTACTGTTACATACCTGAAAAACCTGAAAAGCACTGTTTATTTTATTTGAATATTTGCTTTATTGTACTTATTTGTGATGTTGCTTGTAGTTTTATTGTTTGTTCTTATTTTCTTTATTTTTATTTGACAGTAGTCCTATATTTAGGGTCACGGTTTCGGTGCGGTACAGACATCCATTGTGGCCGTTCTTGGCAGTTTTTCTGAGGCTATTATATAGTTCATATCGATATCGGAATTATATCGTATCGACCGAAATTTAGAATTATATCGTGATATAAATTTTGGCCATATCGTCCAGCCCTACGTCCAACAAGCCAGGCTGCTCTCATGCCACATTTATGCAGTGAAAAATACATTGAGGAGCGAAGAGGACACTGACAACACGTCGACAGAAAAGACAGAGCAGGTTCATTTTTGATATGAAACAAAGTCTCAAATTTAAAATTTTGTCATTTTAAAGACATTTAAACAATAAAAAACGTTTTGTGGCTCTTTAATGTGTCATGATAGATCGCTGTGGTGCCTCAGTTCAAGCGGCTCGTGAATCGATCAACTCTTCCTACTAGTTCATTTATAGCAGTGGTTCCCAAACTGGGGTTTGCGTATCCCTGGGGGTACGTGAGGTGACAAAAGGGGGAACGCGAACAAAATGCTGAGTAGTTCATTTAATTCTACCTTAAAATAATATTAAAACCGAGCATGTTTTTCTAACTGCCAAAATGCCGTAAATCCAGTACATTTAACCAAATTACCTCATCATTTGCAGTCAAACATATATATAGTCTCCACGCAAGCAGCATGCATATGATAGATTGCATGCAGAGTCTGCTGCCTTAAATCCAGCTCAATTACTGTCGTTCTCGACAATGCACCTTTGTAAAATTGGGGATTTAGCACTTACTCGCATGAAGAACAGATGGACACAGATAGTGGATTAATTTCGATATCTTGTGTGAGTTCTTGTATTTAATGATGATAACGAGCAAGAACGCAATTGTTCCCAAATATCCACATGACTGCAAACGTGACATTATTATACAACAGGTAAAAAAAAAAGTACATTTTAAACAGAGTACTGTCAGTATTTACTCTATATTGCAATGAAATAATAGTTATAACGAAAACCATAGCAGAACTGCAACACACGTCTGTGTTTCGCGAACCGTGAGAGTAAATGATTCATTCACAGCCACTTGCTTCGTTACCGAATGAATGACTCAATGACTCACTCATCAAAACAGTGACTTGCTGCCACCTACTGGTGGTTTTAGATTAATATTTAAACGTTTTTCTTAGTTTTACCATCATTGCATAAAATGATGGTAAAACTATTTTCTCTATTGAATATTTTTATTTAAAATTTATTTAAAGTTATTCATAAAGTTAAAAAATATGCACTGGAAAATCAATTGAACATTTTTATTTTTATTTAAAACATTATTTGATAAAGTTATTCATAAAGGTAAAAATATGCACTGGAAAATAAATTTAGGAGGCAAATTTTGTCCCTTAATGGTAAAGGTGTGACTGCAGTCCAAGTGGAAGAGAGGGGGCACGCAGAAGGATGGTAATCCCTTCAGGGGGTACTCCACGCTAAAAAGTTTGGGAACAACTGATTTATAGCATCAAATAAACATGAATGAACATCATAAGGAATTTTGTTTCAACCGTGGAAAGATGTCAGTACACACCATTTTTCAAGTTCAAGTCCACCAACGTTAATCTACTAACTCCCCTGAATGCTTTGTCAGACAAAATGGCAGATTCGGCGTTGTGATTGGTTAGATCACCTGTCAGTCAAACCCCAGATGAAGGGTCAGTTGACAGTGGAAAATCCGTAAATTGACATTTACACAATTGTCTGTGCTGTAAGCGGTAGACCAATCACAACAGACTGGGCCATCTGACCAATCAGAGCAGAGAAGTCTCTCGGAAAGGAGGGGTTAGATAGACCGAATCATTTATCAAAGCTATAAAATTATTTCAGCTAATGAAAATTGTTTTTTGTTTGTTTTTACTGTAAATTTAAGTTCAATCTTAAAGTTAAGTTAAGTTTTTTGAACACACTGCAGTGCTCACACACTGTAAAAAATAAAGGTTCCAAAAAGTTACTATTGAGCAAATGAAAGGATCCATGGATGTTAAAGTTTCTTCACGGAACCACAAATGCCAATAAAGAATGTTTATTTTAAAGAAAGCAGGTGGGCTGGACACCATACAATGGTTCAGTGGCGCTCAAAAATGACAGAACGCTTGTAAATATGACGTGCTGCATGCGCTCAGCATGTACCGCACACCTTTGGATTCAGCGTTCCTGCCATGTACCGAAGGCTTTTACAGGTCACTGACGCATGCCTTCTGCTGCTGGTTAGTGCTCAGATATGCAAGAAGCAGTTGACCCTGAAGATTTAATAAGGTGCTTGTATTCCCTGTGGAAGCCAGGGGTGTTATATATTTAAGGTGAGAGACTGCCGCAATCCAGAGCTGCTCCCTAGAATCTAGAAAATTGTATGATGAGCATCGGCCCGACAGTAACGTGTTGACCTTCAGCGTGATAAAGCCAGCGAGGGCCTGTCAGTGACCCCAATCACTCATGCGTTATATTAACAGTGTGCACACAGCCTGTGCAAGTTATCACAGTGCAGTGGGCTGTGTGATTAACACGGCCGCGGTAAACGTTGCCATTGTTTGTTATCTGGCCCGTCCATTGAGCCACACTAGGTAATCAGTTTCCTCCAGCCATGTAAGTTAATTGGTCAGAACAAACGGAGAACTGTTGCTGTTATGAGCAATATGTAATTTCAAATATTTGGCAGCATGAAGAACAACCGGCGATTTGAAATACATGGCAACAAGTTTTCCCTCGTGTAGCTTCTGTTTGTACATAACAATGACAAGTACACAGCGGTTTTCACTGTGCAATTTTCGCACTTTTTTCACACTGTTTGTGTCTTCAGTAAAGGAGCAGTGATATGCTTATACAGTGGTGATCAGAATTATTGGCACCCTTGGTAAATATGATCAAAGATGACTATAAAAATAAATCTGCATTGTTTATCCTTTTGTTCTTTAATTAATAAAATTAGCAAAAAATCTAACCTTTCATTGAAGGAAAAGAATTGGAAGTGGAGGGGAAATCACATTATGAAAAAAATGTTTTTTTCTTCAAAACACGTTGGCCACAATTATTGGCACCCCTAGAATATTTAGGAGTAAAATATCTCTGAAGTATATTCCCATTCATATTAACATTTTTTAGTACACCAGGGTGATCATAAACATGAAATTGTCCAGCCATGACTTCCTGTTACATAGGAGTATAAACATGAGGAAACACAAAGGCCAAATTCCCATAATCATTCATCACAATGGGTAAAACCAAAGATTATAGTTCTTATGTGCAGCAAAAGATTGCTGAGCTTCACAAAATAGAAAGTGGCTGTAAGAAAATAGCTAAAGCATTGAAAATCCCCATTTCCACCATCAGGGCAATAATTAAGAAGTTCCAATCAACTAAAGATGTTACAAATCTGCCTGGAAGAGGATGTGTATCTAAATCATACTAATGCACTGTGAGGAGGAAAGTTTGAGTGGACAAAGACTCTAAAAGGATCACAACTGGAGAATTGCAGAGATTAGTTGAGTCTTGAGTCTCAGAAAGCCTAAAAAAAAATATCAAACAGCACCTACATCCCCACAAGTTGTTCGGGAGAGTTTCAAGAAAAATCCTCCGCTCTTATCCAGAATCAATCTCCAGCATATTCAGTTGTCAGTCAAGACTGGAATTTCAAATGGGACCAGCTTCTATGGTCAGATGAAACTAAAAAAAGAGCTTTGTGGCAGCAAACCCACCAGATGGGTTTGGTGCACACATGGATAAAAAGTACCCCATGCACACGGTTAAATATACTGCTGGATCTTTAATGTTGTGGGCCTATTTTTCTGCTGGAGGTCCTGGACATCTTGTTCAGATACATGGTATCATGGATTCTATCAAATACCAACAGATAAAAATTCAAAACCTGACCACTTCTGCTAGAAATCCTATAATGAGCCATGGTTGGATCTTCCATTAGGACAATGATCCAAAACAAACATCAAAACCAACACAAAAATGTGTTCTCTGAGCCCAAAATGAAGCTTCTGCCATGGCCATCTCAGTCCCCTGACCTGAAGCCTAAAGAAAATGAGTGGAGTGAACTGAAGAGAAGAAGCACTAACATGAAAGAATGATCTCTGATCTCTTGTCAGGTGTTCTCCAAACTCATCAGACATTATAGAAGAAGAGGGAGAGCTGTTTTCTTGGCAAAAGGAGGTTGCAAAAATTATTGAATAAAAGGGTGCCAATAATTGTGGCCAACGTGTTTTGAAGAAAAACATTTATTTCATAATGTGACTTCCCCCCACTTTCAATTCTTTTTCTTCAATGAAAGGTTAGACTTTTGCTAATTTTAAGAATTAAAGATCAAAAGGATAAACAATGCAGATTTATTTTTACAGTCATCTTTGATCATATTTACCAAGGGTGCCAATAATTCTGATCACCACTGTATATATTTTTCCGTTCAAACGTTTAGGGTCATTAAGATTTTTTTGTTTTTGACAGTTTCTTGTGGTCACCAACGCTGTTTATCCAGTCTTCAATGTCACGTGATCCTTCAGAAATCATTCTAATATGCTGATATGCTGCTCAAGAAACATTTATTATTATTATCAATGTTGAAAACAGTTGTGCTGCTTAATATTTTTTTGTGGAAACCATAATACAGTTTTGTTTTTTTTGTTTTGTTTTTTTGTCATGCTTTATCAATTTAATGTGCCTTTTCAAAATAAAAGTTTTAATTAAAAAAAGATATTTCTTACTGTATACTCATAGTTTTGATTAGAATACATCACATCCAGTTCAACAGTTGCATACTTTGTTGTTGCATTACATTTCATATTTCAATATTTTATCTGGTTATGTTTCATATTATATTTCATATTTCAGTATTTCAGCTTATTTGAAGCTCATAATGGATCTGAAAATCCTTTCTCTGTACATGGTCAGAACTCCATGCAGCCCCTGTGCGACTCTTCATTGATTTCCGGTCTATTGTTTGATGGAAGCAGTGAATAGGCAGCTTATAAGTATTGCATTCTTGAGAGCACTTTAAAAATTTTTTTTTTTTTTACCTTGATAGATCACACAACGGCAAAACAACAAAAAAACAAACAAACAAACAAACAAACAAACAAACAAGCAACCCCACCACAGAGAGAATACAATATTGCATCCTTTATCAATGTCCCTTATTAGTGAATTTTTGATAAAATGTATTCTCTTCCAGAGTAGAACAGAGCAAAATACATCAGTGGGCTTTGATGTTAGTTACCAAGCCTTATTATTAAGTTTGCCTTGACATAAGAGTGAATTTGTACCACATTTTTTATAGCTAGTGACATACCGGTGTTAGCAGACAGATTATCTTTGTGAACAAGTCATTAAAGAATAAAGCATGCTGAGATATTCTGATTACAATCTTTCATTAAGCTGGAGACTTTCCAGGTAGCTCTTTTCTCAGCATGCCCATGTTTGTAGACTTGTAAAAGTAATTTAGTATCCTTGATTCCAGGAGTTTTAGGTCTAACTGGTCAGCCTTCAATGGCTGGTTTTACCAAAATTGAATGAAAATCACCAATTTTAGTTGCACAAAATAATTGCTCAAGTAGCACATTACTTACCACTAAATCCCTTCTTCCTAGATACCATTGGAAAAGTTTTCTTTCTAAAATAATGTCTGAAATTTGAATCTAAATATACAATTAAGATGTACCTTCTTATGTATTAAATATATACTTTAAGTTTCATTTGCAGTTTAGATATATTTTACATGTATTTGCTCATGTAGTTGTACTTAGAGATTCATGAGATTTAGATGTTCAGGCTGTGAAAAATTATATGACATTTTTAAGTAAATAATGGTTTTTCAGTCTGTTAATTCTTTTTCTTTTCACTAGTTTGAACAGATCTGCAGGCTCCTTCTGTAATGCACCAGTTTATGACATTATGTGTAGTCTTTGGTATATAGTCACGACCTTGCTGAAGAAAAAGATGATTGTTATTTGTAGTGTGTAGCATCAGAACATCCTACTTGCATTTCCTCAAATTCTGCTGCTTTGTGGAGACGCTGGTGATAAATGTCTTGTGGAGATATAGTGGCATTTAGATTATTTTCTAGACTCAGAGTTTGCCGTGTTTGGGAGTCTAATGCCTCATTGCTACTCCCATTATTTATTGTAAATGTCCATATTACTTGTATTTTACATTTACATTTAGGAATCGCTTTTATCAGAGGTGATTTACAAACAAAAAAAATCTGCAAACTTGTAATATGGTGTGATATTCCAGTTAAATAGCAAAACTGTAAGGTTGTCTGCTTCAAGAACAAGGCTGTTATCTTACTCGCTAATGAGTAAGATAATGTATATACAGAATGTATATACAGAATATATATGCATATATACAGAAATAAGCACTCTTTCGCTGCTTATTGTGCTTCAATGGTTTGAAAAAAAATGTTTTTAAGCAGCAATGCTTAAAAACGCATGCAACTGATTTGCTTTCGTGATGGCGCAGCACAGCAATGTCACATGAACTTGAATGCATGATAGAGACGATAGTCCAAAATCTCTATCGGTTGACAAATTTCTACTAGTTAATGGTGTCTACCGGTATATTGCCCAACCCTAGCTCAAACACATTTACATCTAGGGTCTTCAGCAGAGTGTCCACAGCAGTACTGCATCTGTCAATTATTGCTTGATCTGAGTCTATTTAATGTGGAAAAAGTGAAAATATTGCATTAAAGGGTCATGAAACCCCAGAACATTTTTTGAGCTGTGAGCAGATATGTATAGGCTGCACATCATTGAAAACATTAAAGGTCATTTTTTTTTTTTTTATAATTTGAAATTAGTTATTTTTGCATTTTTCAGAGCGATTTCTGTCTTCCGGTTTGAAAAGCAAAGTCAGAGCAATGTCACAAAATCTGACATCATCGTGTACTACCGGCAAGATCAGGAGTGCTGACTGGCTCCAGTATGGGCTGGTCGAACATGCTGACGTCAACAGTTTCTGCATTTATTCATGACTTAAAGCTCTTTCAATCCAATCACTGCGCTGTAGTATGCGTAAGATTAGAATTGCGGTATTATGCATGAGGAAGTATCACTTCTCTTGCCTCGGTCTCTTGTCATTCAGAGACATATCGTTGGTGCTCGTTTTCTCAGTGCTACAACACAAAAATGCGTTTTCCTGCGACGCGACCAGAGCAGAAAGTTTGGGTGCATGTGGATTTTTTTTCTTGTAATCTACCAGCACAAATGGAAAATATGTTTGCATGAGATCGCATTACAGCGGAGAATTCAAATGTCACAAAAGTGCTCATTCACCTCTGCGTTTGGACCATAGGTTTGGACACGTGAGCCATGTGTGTTTTCCCTCAGCACAGCAGCACATGAGAGTTGTTTGTATTTTGCCCGCGATGCGATCAGAACAGAAGTTTGAATACGAACACATGAAAAATACAATTGTTCTGTTCTGAAATGTACATTACATTTGAATTTTACTAGATGACTCTGTGCATCAATGATTATTTTAATAGATTTGCAATGCAATCATCATATCAAAGTATATCAATATGATACTATACACATTATTATAGGCCAGGATGAAATGCAAAATTAAAATGCAAGTTTTCCCTCTCAAGATGTCATCTCTTCTATAAAGCAAATTAGTTGCAACACTGGACAAAACAAGAGTTCTCTCTTGAGGTTTTATACACCAGTGTAGTTTGATTGTGTGATTAAATTACCTCATTAATCATATACTGTATATTTAAAAAAATATAAATCAGCAGAGCTTGTGTCAGAGAGCTGATGCTGAGCACTGAGTTCACATTAGATGGAACTGGGCTCTGCTTCAGTCTCCACTAAACACTCCAGAAATGAAAGTGAGCAGAAATGGATCCTAGTCTCTGTTTGGGATCTTTGAAGAAAATTGAAAAAAGGTTCATTTCCACGTTCCATTTTCTCTTGCCATTAAGCTAGACGAGAAACGAGTTATCCATGATTTATTCTCAACACCTATCTTTAACACAGAGTGCAGCACTTCTGGGACGAGAGTACAGACTTTAGGGCCTACAGGCTTTTTCACACCAATTCTTCAGCACAAAAAAAAAATAAATAAAAAAATCCATGATTTGATTTTTAAAAGGAATCTTTATGAACTCCTTCAAACAGTGTCTAAAATCCTACAGGTACTGTATATATATATATATATATATATATATATATATATATATATATATATATATATATATATATATATATATATGTCAGGGGCGGCAAGGGAGGCAGTGCCTCCTCAAAAAAAAAAAAAAAAAATAGGATGAGAAAATAATCTATATTACATATAAAAAACACAAATATCACAAATTATGACATTAAAAAGAGCACAAGTCACGCGTATTTCTAAAGGAACACTGCCCAACAGCGACACCCACAGGTAAAGTTACAGCAGGAGTCATGCCTCCCTTTTCACTCATAGAAAACCATAGAAAACCATTAGACCCCAGGCGTGCGGTGGGTTTTGTGGGGGGTAATTGAGAATGAATGGGGGAAAGTGATGGTGTCAATGGGAAGACTAATTGAAAAGTATCACCGAGTTAGATATCACTGCTTTATGTCACGTCAAAATCAAACTTGAAATGGAATGAAAGCATGATGACTGCTGGGTTTTTTAGTGCAATCAGCTTGGTGAAATTAAATTTGTGTCCGTGACAGATGGTGTTTACGGAGCATGACTGATGATCCAAAATAGCCTAAGTTGACAATCAAAAGAAAGACATCAATACACAAATAAAATATATTGTTTAAATTATTATTGCCTTTAGTTATTATTTTGGAATGAATGTAGAAATGCTTAAAACACTAACTTGATGAGATTGACTTGGTTTTGATAAATAGAACATTATGTAAAATTACAAAATAGAATTGTATTTGGTTTCTTGGGGAAAAAGATGAAGGTGCCCCCTTGATTGTCTCATTAAGAGTTTTTTTTTTGACCCCTACACCCTTCATCCATCGAAGCTCTCACTCCGGAGGGTAAACCCTTTGAAGGGATTATCGCTGTAACGAGGTTAGTAGATGTGGGAAGAAGGAGGTGGGAACCGGCGAACATTCAACAAACTTTAATATAAAATAAACAAAGAACAAAACAAAAGTAATGCCGGCAGACGTCCGCGAGGGCCACACAAACATAATAAAACATAAAATAAAGTCCAGGCCTGGTCCTCTCTCGTCCTTCACTGTAGTCGCTCCTCCTTTTATGGCTCCGGAGCTCCTCCGTGAGAGACTCATTATCACTCGCGTCACCGGCCTCGCGCCGTTCCCTCACGGCTCTCGCCTGCCCTGCTCGTCACAATCGCATAGGGATGAGCCCTTCCGAATGGAACGCAGGGCTAGTCAAAGCATTTGTCAGTTGCGTCTTGTTCCGTGTTCACAACAGTTCAGTATTTTCAATGTAAAAGTTTTCGCTACTGACTGACACACTCATTGCCGCCATCTAATGGCATAATAATGTAACTTTGTTGCTGTTCACGATCTGGGACTATTTTTTCCGGCGGAAGGAAGGCTTTTAGTGACAGTTTACTTCATGAAAGTTGCATTGATACATTTGGCTTAAATATTTGTATTGTGTGGTAACCATTTTTTAAAGGGGCTTCGCGTCATGCCTAACAACGCCCTTCAGCCGTGACTTATTCACAATACAGCACAGCCTCTCATACCTTATTGCTTACATGCAAAATTATGAATAAACTACATCAGGCTTGGTGTGAATAGTTTTGGATTAAATCAATTCTTTGCAGGTATTTTATATTTTCACTTTGTTTTGAAGCATTAGTCTTAAAACCTTTTTTTTTTTTTTTAAGCGAGGCCACACTGAGTACTTCGATTTGTATTTCACACGCACATTGTGCAGCTTATCCCAAAGTAATAAAGATGCCATTCGTTTTGTCATTTTGAGGCAATTATAGTTTTCGAGAAATGTGATGGAAAGAAATTCCAGTACCACAACATATGTTTCTTTTAATGCAATCTGACAAAGGAGTATAAGTATTATTCTAAAATAAAATGAGCCCTTTCATCAGCTCTACCTTTTTTAACAATCTCTAGACTAGGAGTCCTTGATATTTTATTCATGTATCATATTCAGACATTTTGGAGAGAACGCTTTTGCCTTAAACATTATTGTGGGACGCAATGCATTGCATCATTCAAGAGAACTGTATAGCCTCAGGTGGATCTTAAATGAAGGAGTTTAGGATAGGAGAGCCTGGAGGGAGAGAGACAAGACAAACACAATGCCAGGAAGCGTTTCAATCCTCTTGCATGGCAAACACTGGGAAGCATTTCAACAGTTCTTTCTTTTGTGCTGGCAGCGTCTGGTGGAGTGTATTAGAAAAGCTGCACAGATCTCTCCACTGTCAAACCCACCTTAAAACATGTCCGTTTACTGTTGGCTGAGTTGTTCTGGGTAAAGGACATGAATTTAAAAAAAAAAACCTGGCAGTTCTGTTCAAAAAGATCTCCCACCTGCATCCTACCTATTCGCACCTCAGTTCAGTGTCTTTTGAAAAAAGAGGGGCACTGAGAAGCAAAGCTATTTTCCACCCTGTCAAGATGAATGGCCGTTTGCGGGTGGCCAGGAACGGAGATGTATCCTCGAAAGCAGCTTTTTAAAATGCACTTAGTCTGTGCATTTTAAAAAGCTGTGATTTGCTCTTTGCTCTTCTGTGATTTGGGTTGAACTGGAGTGGCAGACCTGATTTGCAAAATTCAAGAATGTGGGTGCCAGGCATTGACTTGCAAAATTCAAGAATGTGGGTGCCAGGCATTGACTCTATAAACATGGTCCCTGGCACTCGAGCGTGAAGAGGCACTATGCCGTTAATTATTTAGGAATCACAGTCATCGGGATGTTTGTTTTGAATGTCTGTACAAGTTCAAATCAGAGCACAATTTATTTATTTATCTGTGGAATAATGCACTGTGACTGTACCTGCCTGTGTATTGGTTTTGGCAGCAGATCTACCTAAAATGCACTGTGAATTCTAATGCAAAAGGAATGCACAAGGTCAGCTCAGATGTGCTCCGCTGCCTTTGAGGTGATAACAGGGACCTTGACAGTGAGAGTCTCATTAAGACCCACCTGATGGGTCTGTGGCTTACTGTGGGGATGAATGGTTATACTTCCTCTTTTAATCACTGGACCATGTGAACAAATCAATGCAATGCAACTCCCAAACCTCAAACCCAACCCACATAATCAATGCGAACACTTTGGACTGCATAAAAGAGGCTTAAACAATACCATTGTGCATAAATCTCAAGTCATTTCAGTCATTAACAGATTTCACAGATGGCAATGTTGTTTTGGTTAACATTTACACTACCAGTCAAAAGTTTGGAATATTTTATTTTATTTTTTTCATGTTTTTGAAAGAAGTCTCTTATGCTCACCAAGGCTGCATTTATTAGATTAAAAAAATACAGTAAAAACAGTAATAGTACTGTTTTCCTTGTTAATATGCTGAATTTTCAGCACCATTACTCCAGTCTTCAGTGTCACATGATCCTTCAGGAATTATTCTAATATGCTTATTTTCTGCTAAAGGAACATTTCTTCTTATGACATTTCACAATATTGCTGTTTTTACTATATTTTTCATTGAAATTATGAATGCATAAAAAGAAGTAACTTCTTGTAGCAAGTTTTTTTTTTTTTTTTTTCAGAATAATTTTCAAAAATTAAGTTCAAGGTTTTTGGAGTACTGCATGTCACACCATAGAACATACCAACTTTAATGTCATTAGGATTCAGTGAGGATTCACCACCAGCCCTCTAACATCCCTTTTTAACCCTAAACACAATTACCGTCTAGTCTACAGACTCATCAGTCAACACTCTGCTGTCTCAGTCTGAGCTCAATGGCCCGTACGCTTGTACGCTAATAGACCAACATCGCTTTTGAGTCCTCGTGCAGTTTTCCTGTCGTCTCTGCATCACATTGCCTCGCTTTTTTGTGGCTCCGGCCTTCTCCCATCTATGTGTGAAATGAAGTGTAAGAGCGGCATTTCCACTATAAACACTATCTTCGCACAGCGTACAGTCAGGTATTGTTTGCTCTGTTGGCATCCGATTTTGTCTGTTGTTTTATGCTGGTCTGGAATCATCAACTAGAGTCTCTGGAGCCGTGAGAGTGTGGGGGTAGGTGTGATTCTGCATTAAACACCGGTGAATGTCTTCATGGTAATGGTGTAGTATGTGTGTGCTTGTTTTTGGTGATGTTACGGTGCCACTGTGCACGGTGGCAGGCATAATAACAAATCCCTAGGTCAGATGTAGACTCTAGAGAGGCTATTACTGCAACCTGATCTTTAGTGGATGTGCAACCAATTGAATTTAGTCCACTGCAATTCTCCATCACACTCTCCATGTGAAAAAAAAAAGATGAGGGGGGACGATTTGGTGCTTAGCTTTGATAATGCACTATTTGGAGTGCACTTTCTCTGCAATGTAACAGGGATTTGTATGCTTAGCCTTCGGTTTACTGTAGGCAAGATAAGCACAGAGAGCAGAAAATAAGAAAGAGCGCAAGTCTTCATCGTTAGTCTGGGCATGCTGCTTTCCCCTGACATGTTTTAGACACTTCATCGCAGGAGGGAATGTCATAACCAAGTAAGGGACCGATCTTTAATTATTGTGTTTTATGTTATTCAGAAAAACACCAGTGAGAATGACGACAAGCACTCAGAGCAGTGACTTAAGTGATTGTGTTAGTAAAGGATATGTACAGGTACATCGACAGCAAAAAAAAAAAAAAAATAAAATAATAATAATAATGAATACTTTCTACACTATCAAATGGTCACTATCACTTTTTACACTATCAAGTCGTCCTGGGGAGTTCGTATTTATGAGTTGGAAAGTCATAATTACAGCGTCAGGTGCATTCAAGATGGCATTGTACCTTTTCTACAAAAAATTCTGCAAATATTTTTAACTCTATAGAACGCAATCAAATCCACTTCTTGCCAAATCCCTTAATGATCAACCATTAATCTGAATATTCACTTTTTTGGTTGGATAATGTTAGTAGCTTTAATAAGTCTTCGAGATTGGAGATTCAAGTTAGCTAGGTCAAAAAAGGTCAAACTCAAAGAGCAGTTAATCTAATGTATTATTTCTAATTATTTCTAATAATCATGCACTCTCTCTTCTATATAGAACTGTAATGGGTTCTGTCTAGCACTTTATATATAGAACCTTTTAGGGGTTCCATAATGGGTTAATTTTATGGAAATATTTTTAAATTAATTTGGTTAATTTTTTCATTTTAATTCAATTTTATGAATTAAACAGCTTGTAAATTTACTTTATCACAAAAAATGTAATAATCTGTTAAACATGAAAGTATTATGCGTAAGAAATAAGGTACTCAAGGCTAGTGCTGTATTGTGAATAAGTCATGAATGAAGGGCATTGTTAGGCAAGACGCGAAGCACCAGCATGATATAGAACTAGCACGATACAGCACTAGCCTCAAGTACCTTATTGCTTTTATAAAATGGTTACCACACAATACAAATATTAAAGCCAAAAATATGTATCAATGCAACTTTGCTCCCGCCGGAAAAAATAGTCACTGATCGTGAACAGCAACAGAAGTTTCATTATTACGCCATTAGATGGCGGCAAAGACTTCATGTGTGTCAGTCAGTAGCGGAGACTTTTACATTGAAAAGACTGAATTGTTGTGAACACGGAACAAGACGCAACTGACAAATGCTTTGACTAGTGCTGTTAGTCACAGGAAAACCTCTTAACTGTTAAAAGGACAAGATAATACATTGGACATTTAAACAGATTTTTTATCATGAACATAGGACTGACCTGTAGGAAAATGCTAAATCTGAATGCAGGTAATAAACTTGTTCACTCGATCTTTTTCTCACAATACTCTTCTACATAATACAGTAAGCTTCAATGAGCAATATCAACTGAGAACAAACAGTTTAAGAAAGATGCCGACCTATGCAGGCAATTACCAGCTTACAGTATGTCACTTTTCAGACATTCCACGACCTGGCAAGCACAGATTCAATATGTTCAGTTGGCGAAAACAAGTTTTCTTCCATTTCTTGTAATTTGTTTATTTGTTTTGAATTATTACTTAAAGCATGTTAAAGTCAGCTTGAAACATATTTTCTTTTCTTCTCTATCGTGACGCATTCTGAGTGAAACATCCTCTTGAACAATAAACTTAACTTTTTAAAAAACAGTAACTTTTTAAATACAGTATTAACTGTTTCCTGTAGCAGGTGGAAAGTGTCACGGGATGGAGCAGAGGCAGATCCTGGGCATTGTATGTCTCTCCTCCTCCTCTATAGTGATAAAGTGTGTGAAAAGGGATAAAAAACAGGCAAGTGAAGATGTAAACAATTATCCCTGCACACGCATCCCAAGGGCTGCACTCCAATGGCAGGCAGGATGAGCAATTGGTGCCATTAATACCATCATTATTCCCCTGTCTCTAATGGCCTCCCTTAGTGAATACACACATTCACACTCACATACAACTATTACAGCTGAACACAGATTCCAATGTAAGCGCAAACACACTCAAACACATAGATCACTGGTCATGATCAATGAGAGAGAAACTTTTTTTTACCCTTTTCCTCCTTATTTAGCATTCCTCTAAAAAAAAAAAAAGAGCTCAAGTGTATGCCATGCTCTACAGTAATAGCCACATAAAACTTAAATTGCAGATTCTTTCAGCTGAAAGATTATAGCCAGTGCTCCAGGATAAAGTCTTATACCTGTAACTGTGAGTCTGTGGCCTAGCAAATGTTAAATAATGCAGACTGCACATAACAGCCTAGTTTTTCCACATTTATCTTAAGTGAACATTACAAGACATGCTGCACTTTTATACATTTGGTTGAAATAATTATTTAAATAAAGAAAAAAATTAAATCAAGACCTAAATATTTAACATTTTGGGTTTTCTTTTACTACAGGCACTTATATGTACCAGGAGTTGATTTTATTAAAACAGATTTTAACTTGTATTTTTGTTATAAGGATTTAAACATATTAAAACTTTTTGTGTATATTTTATTTTTTGCTTTATCATGAAAAATATTAGCCTAAGGGTGTACTCACACTAGGCGCTCTGAACCATGCCCGAGCGCGTTTGACCCCCAAAGCCCGGTTCGTTTGACAAGTGTGATTGCTCCATTCCGTGCCCAGGCACGGTTCATTTAGCCGGCCCTGGCCCGCTTGGAAGAGGTGGGCCAGAGTGCGGTTCGGTTGGGCTCAAGCGCGGTTCGCATGCAGTGTGTGCACTAACCGTGCCAGAGCACGGAACAGTTACTACTTTTGTTTACGCTACTGTCATCATTATGATGGCAAACATCTTTACTACTGCTTTGATATTACACTTATCAATTCATGTAATCAATTTGAGTGTCAACGGGGGAGTGGGGACAATTGTGCTCGGGCTCGGTTCAAGGCAACAGTGCCTATAAGTTTTAAACTATTATATTTAGCTATTATAATCGAAACGAAAAGTGAAATCAAGTGTAAACATTTCAATATTGTGTGAAAGTGATTTATATATATTTTTACAAATGATAAATGCTTTAAATCCATTTTTAGTGTACTTGATTACCAAAGAAACAGGAATGTCAGTAAAGTGCATACTTGAGATGAAAAATGAATGTGAAGAAAATATTAGAAAAAATCAAATTGAATATCACAGAGTATTTTAATTGTGAGTTATTTCCTGTCAAGCTGCAATTCTGTCAAATTATGCAAAAAGTGTGAAAATATTTAATTATTCAGATATGAAATTAGCATGCATTAGCGTTTCTGATTTCTTCAATGATTACCTTACCATACATGACATTTACATTACATATTTAAATGCCTGTTTTAATTTACATATTTAATCGCATACAATATGTGAATAATTGTACACATTTTGTTTATTCTAAATGAAGATTAATGGAAATGTAATGGAAATTTCTGAACCATTTTAACTCATTCATGTTGTATGAAAGGCACTCCTACTCTTGTGGTCGTGCTGTTTGCAATAATGTGAATAGTTCATTTGACACTCGTTGCTTTGGATCATGTAGTGTTATTTCTTTCAAAGGCTTTGTGTGCAGAGGCTTTGAAAACAATTTATTTTAATGCCCAACCAGGTGTTACTCATTTACCACATGTAATTTCTCTAATTCCCTTGCCAATTACAACAAAAAAGACCTCTTAAAAGGAGTAAAAATGACTTTTTCCCCACAGACACAAAAAGACAAGTGACTGTGATGTCCATAAAGCAATAAGCGTTTTGATTTACTGGGACCTTACACCCTTCAGCGATGGATACTGTCGTCAATGGCTTGTCCAGGAGCTCCGCTAATTAGCGTCATTGCTAGAATTAGACGAGACTTGCTGTGGTGAAAATAAAAATTTAATTAGAATCTGTAATTAAAAGTTGATTTACGAGACAGATCATTCCCATTCAAAGATAGATGATATATCCGTTTAAAAAGCCTCAGTGCAGAGAAGATCCATGCAGAATCACATGTGAATGAGACCTTCACCAGCCTATTTTTATACAAACAATCAAGCCTTTCCAGATGGAGAGGAATGTGGACCATTAAACATTATTGATAACCTTGAAATCACTTTTGTCCCAGCTTGATAGCAAACTGAATTTAAATCAGATTTAAACATATTTCATATAAAGGAACAGAGAGGTGGAATACTAATATCTAGTCTATTCCCATCAGTGACAAGGGTAAAAGGCCAGTCAATAGTAAAGTCAAACAACCTTTAGAAAGCATTTTAAGACTCACTATTCATCATTTGACAGTGCAGATCCCTCTGTAAAACCGTGATGTTAGTCTCTGAAGTGCATTATCTAACTGGTCTTTATTTTTGCTGTAGTTATATCCTCTTTCAGTCTTGGTGAAGTAAAGTGAAGAGCAGATCTGAGATGTTCAAATCTTATATGTAGATACTAAGGCTATCGGTTTAATAATGTTAATTTAATTAATTAGTTATGGAAATAAAAAAAAAATTTGAATAAAATGATTTAACACATTTTATTGGTGACGAACATGAAGCAGAGCAACAACTCACTGCATTATGTAGCCTATAGAATGCGGTTATAATGCCCCTAAATTTCAAGATATTGGGGCAAAAAAGAGTGCTGTTTTTGTCCTGAATAGCCCGTATGCAAATGTGATATTGATTTTATACAACAGTTCAATAAATAAGAAGTTAATATTGTGTTATATTTTAGACACAATATTGTATGTTTTTGCTAACTTCCAAAAAAATATTACCTATAATGCCAGAGGAAAACTGCAGTACCACAGTACAGAAATACCACAGCGGTATTTCATTTCTGACTGAATCCGCATTTTGAGCAAATCAATCAGGTTAACCAATGATTCAAAGGCCCATTCATAAAGAGAGCCATTCCTGAATAAATCAGTTGCAGCTTCTAAAAAGAATCATGGCCATTGTAGCCTAAAAGTGTGTGTAATAAATTCTCTGTTGAATCAAAATATTTGATGCTTTCTCATTTAACACAAAAATGACTTTGAATGATCTTTTTGGGCTAATTTCTCAGCCAAATTTGATCATGTAATTAATTAGATCATACAAATTTTAATCACTTGTCAACCCAATGTAAGCAGCCTTATGCAGTGTCATTGGGCTTTCAGGAGGTTGTGTGCTCAGACAGCCAAAGTATAGATAAGCTAAGACTTATGACAGTACATCTTATTCTCACACCGTAAAACTCCTCTCCTAAAGGACAAACATATCTTAGCGTTATTGTTAGTTACTGCCTTTAAAAGCTGTGCAAATCAGAAATAGGCTTGAATTTGAATTTTGAATTTGATTTTAACCTGTTGAATGTACCTAACAGTAAAGTAGGTGGTGGCAAGTAACTGTCTTTATATTATATATCTAACTGTCTATATAAGTTATATATATCAGCCATCGGCCACCCTGCTCTATAAGATATCGGCATCAACCATCAAACTTTTTTCCATGACTGTATCATTTGTGGCAAACGTCTGTTAACATTGGTAGTTTAGCAAACCATGCTGTTGGTGTAATTAAATATTTTTTGTTTGTTTTTCCTAATTAAAAATGCATTGGTTATAGGCTGTCAAATGATTAATTGCGATTAATTGCATACAAAATAAAAGTTTGAGTTTGCCTAATATTTGTGGGTGTACTGTGTGTAATTAATATGTATATATAAATCCAAACACATTTATGTATATATTTAAGAAATATTAGCAAGTATATGTATTTAGTTATATTTATATCATTTATATTATGAATAAATAAAAATATTTTGTACATAACATATTTCTCTTAAATATATACATTAATTTGTGTGTATTTATATATACATATTAATTACACACAGTACTCGCACATATATTATGCAAACTCAAACTTTTATTCTGTATGCGATTAATCACGATTAATCATTTGACAGTCCTAGTATTGATAAAGCAACCTGAACACATTTTTTATTCTTCACTGGCCTAAAAGATGGAAAATAGTTATACATTAATCATCTCTCGATGTTAATCACATAATTTTATGTACAAATCAATTCCACCAGAATATTTTGTGAAAATACCTTAAAAGGTAAAACAGTAAATACTTTAAAGTCTTCTGCACATAATTAACACAAAAAAACATGCATTTAAATCCAGCATTCTGACAAGATATACTAGCAATACCTCCTATAGCCACATCATGTACAACATGAAGCTCTTTTATGTTTGTTAAAAGTTAATGAGTACGCTTTAATATCATTACTGTTGACAGTTTGTTCATTGATAATCAGTCTTGTATAATGGCTGTATAAATGTCACAATCAAGATTGCTGCTTTGATGCTGTTCAAGCTTCATTTGGATCTAGCCGTTTAAATGGAAAAGCATATTAAATGGTAGTTAGTGTGTTTAAAGGTGATGCAACTGTCCATTTTATCTGCATTCAGTCACTCTGGTTGATTAAGTGTGTGATGGCGCTTATTTAATAGGCACTTGTATAGTGGACGACCCATTTGAGTGATGAGTTCCTCTCTCCTCACAGTACCTCCATCCTCCATGGCTGGTCTGTTTGACTTCTGTTAGCCAACGATCCTAGGGGAACAGCAGCACAAGGTGATTTTGAGAGTTTAGTGGTTTTATTATGGTGGCAATGTAGTGTTGAACGGGCCTTTGGGACATACTATAAACCCTCATGTACTGTAACATCTAATGGTTTGTTTCAGTGTTTCTATAGCCTGCAGGATACGTAGTGGTTTGTGAGCTTCAAAGGTTAATAGATAGATAGAGGAAATATAGTGCAAGAGAATCTAACTTAAAAAACAGAGTACACATGAATCTGACCTGTGTTGAATCAAATGGTCTCGCTTTATTTACCTATGAAATAAAGACCAGAAAACTCTAATGCTAATGACCAGAAAACTCTAAGCTAATGCCATTTGAAAGTTTTGGTGTTCATGTTCGGGGACAGGTTTAAATCCAGCCTGTGCTATATGCAATTGTCCAATCTTTAATGTCTCCATTTCCTGTCTTGCTTCATTTACCTATCAAATAACAGTCAAAACATCCAAAAGTTTCTGTCTTTTAGGAACTGGGGTGCTTTTTTGGGGGCTACAGGTTTGAATCGACCTGCGTCATATCCAATTGTCCATTCTGTAACACTGCCATTTTTTGTCTCACTTAATTTACTTTCAAATCAAATGTCATTTAACTGAGGTTCTGATGTTTTGATTTATAGATTTCAGTCTGCTCTGTGCCATAATTAGTTCCATGATCTTTTACATGATGTTTACTGTCTAGCTTTACTTACCTATCAGTCAAAGGCCAAAAAGCCCAAAAGCTTAGGGCTTTTTTGAGTTGTGGTGCTCATATTGGAAAAAACAGGTTTTAGTCTGGCCTGCAACATATCCAATTTCTCAATTTTTAGTTTAATTTTCTGTCTTACTCCCAAAAAGTAAAAAAAAAAAAAAAGAAGAAGAAAAAAAGCAGCAGATCTTTGTTTGTGTGCAACGGAGGAATTCCTGCTGCTGTTTTGATTCCTTTACACATTTTATAAACTCTTCACGAGTTCTCAGCTGGTCAAAATGCCATCATATGTACACACATACAAGGAGCGCATTTAGCCCAGAACACAGCATTGTTTTTTTTTTTTTTGTGTTTTTTTTTTTGTGTTTTTTTTTTAATCTTTAGGTTCACAGTCTTAAGAATGACAGTGTGAATGCTAAGAGAACCAGGGTCTGGTTGCATAAACCACTTAGACTAGTCTTAAGAGTTAAGACACTAATGTTTTTCATGCAGAGTGGTCCTAATTTTTTTAAGTCTGTTACATAAAAAGGTAGATTGGTGTAATTTGAATTGAAAAAATAACATTGATTACCTCTTGGTTAACTGCAATTTGGTCAAACTAGTTCTTAAGGCACAGTCTTAATAGAGTGACTAAGTTTATGCAACTGGCCTCAGAACTAAATTATTTTCTTTTTTTGATCCGGACCAAAATAACCAAGAGAACCAAACTACAAGTGTGGACACACCCTAAGACAAGGACAGTGCTGCTCATACCATAACCATCAGCCCTGGTATCCACGTACATTACACAATCCGTTTCATGCCCCGGCACGCGCTGCTGCTCACCATCGATTCCTCTAAAAGGGTCAGCAGCTGAGCCAAGTCTGGAAGATTGAATAGAACCTTGGATGCAACGGACCTCCACACTGCTCCAAGTCTCATACCTTAATGCCTTTAAAATGTCATTGCCCCGCAACAGATCTCTCTCTCTGATATTTTTACTCTGCGCTAGGATTCCATTTAGCTCTGGCAATTCCAGTTTCTTGCTTTGACATCTACATTTGTGACCACGGATTGGGGACAAGAACAGAACCCCTGGGCTCAGCGCGGGGCCAGTGTTTCCATTTGGCGCTCTTTGTTGTGAGATTTGGGGGTAAATGCTGGGAGAATTGCCCAGTTTGAGCTTTCTTCACTTGTGTTGTGGGAACAGCCTTTTGCTATCGGCTGTGACAGAGAAGAGTTGGTGTGGGAAGATGATTTAGCTTAGTGCTGGAGATGGACAATGTTCTGTATGAAGGCCAGTAAAAAAATTACCATCTTTTCTTGCAATTTTTTCCTTTTTTTGTGTAGAATGACTATTTTAATGCAAATGAATGTATGCTGTATAGTAATGCATTTCCCGTGGACATTCACCATGACAGGTATTATAGATGGGAAAATGTCTATAATGAATGTGGCTTTGCCCCAAATGTGACAGTACATTAATTGATAATTACTTTTTTTCAAAATAGCCCCTGTGAATTTGTGAGAAAGACAAAAATCTGTGTTTTCTCCTTGCAAAACGCATTAGCTTAAATTGGACCCCTGTATATAGTAATTTAATTGCTTTTTACCCAAAAGCACATTAAAATTGCAGTGTGTGTCTTAACTGTTGTCACTGTTCAGCCGCAAGCGAATACATTTAATCTCATTTACAACATACCACGGATCTCCATTTACTATCTCTAAACAAACATCTTGATATTTATGGCAGTCTTAAGTGGATTGTTATTTATAATGGCTTTTTTTAATAGGAGGACTCTCATGGCTGATTTGGTCTTGTTTGAATTAAATCATTAAAGCATTCTGAATCACAGCAGTTTCATTTATGCATTATGTTGATTTTTTTCAAGATTAAGAGTTTTGTGCTTACTTCCACAGCAATATTTATGAACAAGAACTCTTCTAGCATACTATTCTTGTCAGGGTTTCACAACTGGTATTAAAAAAAATCTTCATAATCGTGCACAGTTTCCGTGCTACAGTGTAAATAAAGCAACGTGAGTCATGTCACAAAATCAGAGTCACTGGAGAGCTAATTATGTGTTAGCTTAAAGAATGGTGGCAAAATATGAAATATTTCAATATGCCTGTCTGACAGGTAACAGAAATATCACAAGGATAGTTTGAAAATAGGTTGACATTCATCAAAAGTAACAGACACTCACCTATAGTTGTGTTGATGTGATGTCAGGAACTTGCATAAAGCTTTCTTTTTGTAGTTTTCTAAAAACGCAGGACTTCTGTTATTGAACCTGTGTCAGACATTAGGCTTTTCTCACGTCAAATATTAAGGTGATAAAAATGTAAATGGTATTTGCTTTACATACTGTAGATTTTAATATCCCTGAGCGTCAGATACTGACTGTGGCATATATTGATGCTAAGCTTTAAATCAACTCACCATCGACTAGTTATATTTAAAGCCGATTGAACATGATATGTCTTCACAAAAGTGGGCCTACGTACACTAATAGCACTAAGCAGCCAGTGACTGTAAACATAGTGCAAAGATATTGTCTATTTACTTTGCAACGTTCTGATAGAATCATTATATATGCTACGCAAACAAAACAGCTGCATGAAGCACTTGTGTCAGTCTGGTAACAAACCTGTCCAAGAACAGCATTAATCTTGTCTACTGTAAGCGAAGCGGAGAATGTGCTTTTATTATGCGCACAAGACGACCCAGACACACTTGTTCCTGCATTCCCATGAATTCTCATTGTGTTGAATGGTTACTGTTGCTTCTTGAGGACTTCTTAATCTCTTTTGTCACAGTTCTATTTGTCAGAATATTTGCTTTTCTCACTTTCTGGGTCTTTCTCTGTCTCCTTGAACTGTGTCTCAGCTGCCATTCTTGATGACCCGATGGAGTGTAGCCGCGGGGAGCGATTGGCCATCACTCTGGCGAAAGAAAGCATCAATCGTTCCAGCAACCGTTCTACCACAGGCAAACTGGAGGTGGACATATTTGAGCTGCTCCGAGACAGTGAATACGAGACAGGAGAAACTAGTAAGTTTTTATATATATTATATAATTTCAGAGGTACACTCAGTAGTTTTACATTCAGTGTAGTTTATAATTTGCATACATTATACCTAAAGAAATGTATAATATTTGTGTATATTTTGTTGAATAATTTTATTTATACATTTGCTTTTTTTATTTATATTATTTTTATATATTTTAATATATAACATATATTTATATTACAGCATATATTCAATTAAATAATATATTAAATTTTGATTTTGATACATTTAAATGTATACGCCCTTGCATTTCTGCAGATGAACAAGCAGTTACAAAACAAGTTGTATGCTCTATTTGTCCAGTCAATGCTGTTAACCTCATGAATATGCAAATAACAACATTAACCTGGGTTTACAATTATACAGTGTCAAATCTCACAACCTTAAAACCCGGAAATTAATTACTAACCCAGGATAAAGTATGAATAGCTGGAAATAGGGGTGGGCAATATGGCAAAAATATCATATCCCTTTTTCTTTTTCTTTTTTCAGGCAGGATCACGATCCACAATCTTAGCACAATTCTTTTTCATGTTGGATTTTAAGACTATTTTGCAAGTCACTAAGCAACACAGCCAAACTAATTTCAAAAAAAAAAAAAGGCAATAAAAGAAAAAAGAAAAACAATGACAAACTGCATAGGCCAAAGTTAGGCCAATCTTTTTTTTTTTTTTTCACTTTATTTTATTTAATTATTTTATCTTTGTTATTAAAAATAAGAACATTGAAGCAAATGACAAATAATAGGACAAGTACAATATAAGGTACAAATGAGATAAACAGTGCTTTATTTTTTTCAACCACAATAGGTATATATCTATCGATCTATTTTAACAGTAGCATTCAAATAAGAAATTGAATACATGTAAAAATAAAACACTACTTAGACTTCACTGTATGAATTAAATATACATTGATTCTTATTAAAGCCACTGAAGTTATTCAGTCATGAGCAGTGAGTGATTTTCTCTTTATTAGTGACGTTCATTAATGACACAGACGGCAGTACGTTGGCTGCTGTCACTTTAATAATGAATGTGCAGATCTGATACGCAGACGCCCATGCATATCATAATATACTGATACCACATCCAAACTATTCACTTAAAGGGATAGTTCACCCAAAAATGAAAATTTGATGTTTATCTGCTTACCCCCAGGGCATCCAAGATGTAGATGACTTTTTTTCTTCAGTCGAACGCAAATTATGATTTTTAACTGCAACCGCTGCCGTCTGTCAGTCAAATAATAGCAGTGATTGGGAACTTGAACAATAAGAGTCGAAAAAACTTCCATAGACAAATCCAAATTAAACCCTGCGGCTCGTGACGGCACATTGATGTCCTAAGACATGAAACGATCGGTTTGTGCGAGAAACCGAACAGTATTTATATCATTTTTTACCTCTAATAGACCACTATGTCCAACTCCGTTCAGCTTCCGGCTAGTGAGGTCAGATCGCGCTCTGACAACGGAAGTGATGTCTCGCGCTCATTGAAGTATATGGGCGAGACATCACTTCCATCTTCAGAACGCGTTTTTTGACCTCACTAGCAGGAAGCTGAACGAAGTTGGACATAGTGGTGTAATAGAGGTAAAAATGATATAAATAATGTTCGGTTTCTCGCACAAACCGATCGTTTCGTCTCTTAGGACATCAATGTGCCGTCAGGAGCCGCAGGGTTTCATTTTGATTTGTCTAAGCAAGTTTTATTTACTGTTATAGTTGAAGTTCCCATCTACTGCTATTATTTGACTGACAGACGGCAGCGGTTGCAGTTAAAAATCATAATTTGCGTTCGACTGGAGAAAAAAAGTCACCTACATCTTGGATGCACTGGGGGTAAGCAGATAAACATCAAATTTTCATTTTTGGGTGAACTATCCCTTTAAGATAGAAATGACTGTTTATGTAAACCTTGTGTGTATTTGATAGTTTAACCACAATAAGTAGTGAAAGAGAACTTAGTTCAGTACTCACATGCTGTGTGACAGGATTTAGGTGTGCATGCGCATCGGGTGCATACGCTGAGAAAAGAGTGCAAATAAAAAGTTTGACTGGCAGGGCTTTATAATGCATGCACATAATAAACTTTTGCGTTGGCGAAGAATTGACCCTTCGCTGGGAGTTTGATTGACAAGCGATCTAACCAATCATAACGCTGAATCCGTCATTTTGTCCTACAAAGCAGTCGGGAGTTAGAAGATTAACCTCGGTGGACTTGAACTTGAAAAATGGTGTGTAATGGCGTCTTTCCACATTTTAAACAACATTCTTTCTCATGTCCATTCATGTTTATTTGATGTTATAAATTAACAAGTTGGAAGAGATAATCAGTTCACAATCGCTACAGCAGTCTGTCACAACACATTAAAGAGCTACAAAACTTTGCTTTCTTTAAAAAAATTGCACAATTTGAAAGCTGGGACTTTGTTTAATATCATAAGTAACCTGCTCTGTCTTGTCTGTCGACATGTTGTCAGTGTCCTCTTTGCCCTGTGATGTATTTTTCACTGTGTGTGGCTTGACAGTGCCATGGCTTGTCGAACAAAGCAACAGTAACTAAGGGGGGCGGGTCTTTGCGAAGGGTCAATTGCAATGTCATGTGAGTGTAACCCTACCGCTGCCTTGCTAAACATGTGATGTGAATGTACGTTGCATTGAACAGTATGTTGGGATGGGTGCACCAGACTTGCAGCTGATAGATTGTGCACTGTAGCAAAGTACTATGTTCAATCTCTCTTTAAAGGCAGGTTGTGGAGACAATTTAATCATTCACGATTTAAAATCATCATATCACTCATCCCTAGTTGTAACCATGAAACCAAATAACCCTGGATGACATTTATTCAGGGTAAAGAAAACCCTAGTTTAACCAATTAATTTCAGATGAATAATATAGATATGCTAGGAGCTGTGTTGTAGGCTTTTCTTTCTTTAGACTTAACATTTTTGCAATGCTCTTTAGTTTTAATTTTCACAGCTGTCCTTTAGCTTCACAACTTGAATAATGTTCCCTTAACCATGGGGGTTTATTCAGAGGTTGCAGGTATTATCATAATTCACAGGTATAGGCAAATGTGAAATAATTGTGTCCTCACGAGGGCATTCCTCCTGCAAAACATGCACTGAATACTTATTGAAAGAGCAAAACTTTTTGTTTACATTTGAGCACTTCCCTGATATATTGTTTTTCTTTCCCTGATATATCTTTTATATCTTATTAAAAAGTGTGTTTAATATTTTCCAACTTTTGTAATTAAGTTTCTATATACATGCATAATTAGTGTGTCTGTCAGTTTCATCTTTCCATATGTTCTTGGCTGGTAGCAGATGATGTATTCTCTGTTAAAAAAGGGACCATTTAACACATTAAAAGATGGCAGACATTTTTTAACACAATTAAACTCCAACAATAATAGATGTTTATTTTGATCTATATCAATCTGAATTGCTTTGCTTATTTCACAAATTTACTTTAATTGTACAAAATCAGTTTATTTATTTATTTCACATCATATCATTTTGGTTTTACATTTTGCAATAATTTCTTTCTTTATTTATTTTAATGATTAGCATGAATTTAGCATGTATTTCAGAATGTCTTAGTATTTGGTTTGTCTCACTTTTGCTTTAATGACCGCAGCACTCAAGCTGCATGACGTTTTTGTAAAACCTGATGATTATATAATACAATATGATTTGATATGATCCAAAGAACATCTGACCGTTTGTACAAAGAGTCACATGATCAGTGTCAAAAAGTATCTTATTTTATTAGTGACCTAGAAATTGTGCCAAATATACTTTATTCATTTTACATCACAACATTTTGTTTTACATTTTGCAAAATCATAAATCCTTCTGTTTATTTCCATGTTTAACTTCCATTTTGAATCCCAGCTCAGACTTTTGAATTTCACTCTGCCTTTAAAATTTAAACCGTCAGTCAGTGGGTAGTGCGACTTTTACTTCAACAGCTGCCAGTCAATCTTTTTGTGCTTTTCTTACTCTGAAGCCCTAAATTTAATAATGCTTTCTTTACGAATCCTAAATCAAATAGAGTTGTGGAGAACAAAATATAGCTGCTCACTCACAGAGGGATATTAAACATGAATGAGGCTCATTGTTGTCAATGAAAGTAGACAGCACTAAAATCAGGAGAAGTCGAGCTGTAATTTAAACAATCAGAGCTGTTGAGACAAAGGATGAAGAGCTACTCCAGGTTTTTCTTGGCGTATAGAGCAGCACCATTAAAACACCTCCTCTGATAGATATGAACAGCTGTGTCTCTCTCTATCTCTCTCTCTTTACGATTAGTCACACAAACTTGCTAATTCAGCATTGTAATAGCTTGCAGTATGCAGGATTGAACTAGAAACGGATCAGTAACACTCCCAGGAAAGAGGAAATGTCACACCACCGCTACCTGCCCTACTATACTCCCGTCTGTAATCACTGAAGCCTGCATCTTTCCACATACCACATTTTGTGTGTTTGTGTGTGGTCTGCATACTAATGTGTGTGATCTGAAGTGAACAGAGACATACTGAAACCAACCTCAATCCTTGGTGCTTACTCCTTCCACATGGATTCATTGTCTTTTTCCAGACCAGCCATGCAGGAGGGTCACGCCAAAAGATTTGCCTCTAGTCAGTCATAACTGTGAATCACCTGACCCTCGTGACTCATAGTATACACTAGGGTTAACAACTTGCCTTATGATCTGTGCAGGCAAGACAATAGAACAGATGTACGTTGCTCAGACGGCTGTAAGTTAGACAATGATGGCAGTGTTAACAGACATTGTTCCAAAGACTGTTCAGAACAATCAGGACTTTTGCACAGGTGTTTGTGTTTTATAGGCAGACAGAACAATCCATGGTGCTTAACTCAATGAGTGCATTCACATGCACTCTAGTAATGTGATTATAATGAGATTTTGGCAATATTGCGATTAAACCTTATGTACACGCAATACTTCGATTAAAGTAATGTGATTAAGCTCATAATCGCAGTAAGCATAATCGCATTAAACTAGGTGGTAAACACTGATTTTAAACGCAATATACAGGCATGTAAACACCTTGATCGTATTATTCCCCCTCTGACCAAAGTGCGCATGTGCTCGGACATTCGCTGATGCCCTGTGTTGTTCACACAACTTGAACGACATTAATCTGAAGTTTTCTCTTCACCAAATCGCTAAACTCTGTCAGCACAACTCGCTGCGCAGTTGCTCCGCATCTTCATCCAGACTGCGTGAAGAACGTGACAGTAGCATATGCAAACCCGGCATTGCGATATTCACCGCAGCACCAAATAATATGTCCTTAAAAATGTATTTTGAATTAAGTAGATTAAAACAATGGCTGGTAACATGCATACTGTATGCCTATCTGAGTGTGGTATAACCATATGTAAACTGGAATGAAGAGTTCTGCTCGTGTCATGTAAACATCTTACTGCAATTAAGACCTTACTCTGATTATGAGAAATAATCACATTATTGGTGAATATGTAAACGTAGATTATCAATGTCTCTAGATTATCAGTAAACGATGGAGAAAGTGCTTCTTAATGCATAATTTATGTATAAATCTAATCTAGATGGGACTTTTAGTTAATTAAAAAAAATCTTAAAAAAGTTAATAAAAAAATAAATTTTTAGTGGAGCTTAATTAAGCTCAGGCTTTGTTATATATTTCATTATTTGTCATTCAAAGAGGATTTATTTTGATACAAATCCAATTTAATATATATATATATATATATATATATATATATATATATATATATATATATATATATATATATATGTAATACATATATAATATATATAGTACAGTCCAAAAGTTTGGAACCACTAAGATTTTTAATGTTTTTAAAAGAAGTTTCGTCTGCTCACCAAGGCTACATTTATTTAATTAAAAATACAGTAAAAACAGTAATATTGTGAAATATTATTACAATTTAAAATAACTGTGTACTATTTAAATATATTTGACAAAGTAATTTATTCCTGTGATGGCAGAGCTGAATGTTCAGCATCGTTACTCCAGTCTTCAGTGTCACATGATCCTTCAGAAATCATTCTAATATGCTGATTATAACAACTATATATTAGTGGTGGGCATAGATTAATTTTTTTAATCTAGATTAATCTCACTGTAATCTTGGAATTAATCTAGATTAATCTAGATTAAAATGGCTCATTTGAATTCTGCCGAAGACATTCAGAATATGTGTGCTACCCATAGACTGTAAAAAAAATACATATTTGGTGCTACCCAAATAATGACTAAAAGTAATTTTTCAGGAGTTAGAAGATTAACCTCGGTGGAGTTAAACTTGAAAAAATGTGTATATTAACATCTTTTTGCGTTTGAAACAACACTGATTCTCATGTTCATTCATGTTTATTTGATGCTATAATTGGACTCGTAGTAAGAGATGATCATTTAAAGAGCAACAAAACAGTTTTCATTGTTTGAATTTCTTTAAAAAACTACACAATTTGAAAGCTGAGACTTTGTCTAATATCATAAGTAACCTGCTCTGTCTTGTCTGTCGACGTGTTGTCAGTGTCTTTGCTCCGTGATGTATTTTTCACTCTGTGTGGCGTGACAGCGCCAGGGCTTGTCAGACAAAGCAACAGTAACTAAGGGGGGCGGGTCTTTGCGAAGGGTCAATTCGGCTAGGTATACATCCGTGCTAAAATATCAAGGTGAAAGTCATCATAGCTTGCGTAGTATAGACCCAGCTCCCAACCCAACTTTGAGAATACAATATTTTTTTTATCGCCCATTAAGAGTCTCACATTAACGCAGCAGTTCTGTGCACACACACAGTTCAGTAAAATACGGGAGTGACAACTGCATTCTACAATCGTATTAACTCCCGAAAAATACAGGTAGTGACAACCGCATTTACAGAAATTCTATGCAGTGTGTACGGAACCGAACTGAACAACTAGTTGTTAATGACGTTTATGTGCACCTGTGTAACGTTTGTCTCTCGTGAATGCGCGGCGAATCACAGGGTAAGCACTTGCCTATCCAAATGCTTTATGCTGAAAATCGCGATTCATGTCTGCTCAGTTTAATAACTCCATAAACCCATTTGCTTTATGAGACGAGCTTAAACAACAAGCCCAAAAAGCTTATAATGAGTTACCATGACAACACAGAATGAGTGCCGCGTGCTGTGTGAAACTGGATATACAAGCATAAACAAAACACGACACCTCCGTCGAAGTGTGTTACACACTGTTAGTGTGTTTAGTTAAATTGCTGAAAATAATGAGTGTTTTGTCACTTTAATATTACTTTGGTCACGATAACGAATACCAAACACAAGAGACGCCAGAACGTCACTATGGTTTCCAAGCTGTCAATCATTGCATTTTCGAGAGTGAGTCGTGTTCTGTACACACATGTAACGATAATTTAGGGGATTCACTCCCTCATTTAAATGCAGTTGTCACTCCTGAAACTTACAGTGTCTACGTGGCCTATATTGTATGTATAAATCTAAATGTGAATTTTAAATAAAGTAAGTTATTTGGAGTTGTTTGCTGGAATTCAATTATCATTGAAGCTGAGTGATAGTCGCAGACCTTTTTTTCTTTTTTTTCTCTTGATTCAATTTTATTTCTTTCAAAGAGTTAGGAAGAACTGCATGCATTAATGCAGGAGGCAATACATTTTGATGAGATATACAATACACTCTTAGAAATAAAGCTTTTTTATTGGCACTTAAGGTTCCATGAACACTCTTTAACAAAATTTCCAATGCATAAAAGGTTCTTTATTGTAAAAAATAAATAAATAAATAAATAAGTTTTTTTTTTTTTTTTTTACGATTCTTAAAATGCTATTCACACTAAGATGAAAAGGTCCTTTGGGGAACCCGAAATGGTTCTTCTGTGGCATCACTGCAAAAATGCCCTTTTGGAATCTTTATTTTATATAATGTTTGTCTAGACTCTAAAGCCATATTGTAATCATTTTAATAAATCTTGAGATTAATTGTAATTCATCATTTTAACAAACTGAAAGCCCCATTTAGAGGAATAACAATGCATCTGACTACACAGCAAGGTTGACATGAAATCATGAGATACATTTGATTTCCAACTGAGAACAGTTGACCTGCAAAATGAACACTAGTGTACTCACTGTAACAATGTGTAGTGATCCTAAATATGCAGCTCATCACCATTCAGGGCAGTGCAGAGATGTGCTTGCAATGTATTATGGGGTAGCAGAGGTTTCCACAGGTGTCTTCATTTGCATTGGTTACTGTTGGATTGAGTTTCCTTTCCTTTTTTCCCAGCATGCCCTGATTAAGTGGTCAGAGTACCAATATCTGGCTTATACACTACCCACGCCATCATAATTAAAACAAAAAGATATTATAAACCCATGTGAAATGACACTCTGTTAGAGTTCAGGCCAATGCCCTGCGCGTGTGCTGGAGAGTCAGAAACAAATCTACCTCTCACTCCTCCTCCTGCACCTAATCGCAAATATAATTTCAGGACACACTTCACTCAAAGGTCATTTAATAATAAAATGTAATTTTGTGTGAGAGACTGCAAAAGAGCAGATTAATAACAGTGCTAAGCCACAGATAGGCAAGGTTTTGATTATAGTGAGCTCTTTAAAAAAGCTCCCTTAAAAGAGAATTATTTGAGTTTTGCTAGTAATTTTAAAACAGATTGAATGGATACAAAGGGGTCAGGTTTTGGCTGATTAGCATGGCCCATTAGCCCCTGCTGGTAGATGCAGTAACTGCACCATCTGGACCCAAAAATCATATTGAAGGTTGTTCCAAAGTAGTCGTGTATTCTAATGGAATACATCTGTTTTCAAGCAACATGTAAACTGCAATTATATCATTATATTATAGTAGATGAGTGCCTGATTTTATCTGGAGATTTTACTTCACCTGTGCCAGCAAAGCAACTGGCATTGAGATGAATGGGTATGCTCTTTACTTTATCTGGGTTTTTTTAAACTTCCATGGTAGATACGCCATCCTTGAATGAAAATGGGGCAGCAGCAGTAGGGTTGCACCTTGCTTTCCTTCTGCTTGCTGTCTGTAATAAATGACAGTTGGTCTTTCCCTTGCCTATTGACAGTGTGCCAGATCATGTCCAAGGGGGTTGTGGCAGTCCTGGGCCCCTCTGCCAGCCCGGCATCCAACTCCATCATCAGTAATATCTGCGGTGAGAAAGAGGTGAGTGCTGGCATTGGCTTTCTTTTGTCATCAGTGCAACATACCAAAGCCCAGATCATATTACCAAGTAATCATTCATATCATTACTGTAATGACCGGAGTGTTCCGCGACATGCTCTAAAAATGATCCCTAACCACAGCTGATGAACACAACGACCAAACAACGAGTGTTATGCTGTGACTACAATGTGCAGCTCTAATTAATAAATACATAAATGATTATTGACACATCATGCTCAGCAATCCCACTGTTCTGAAGTCAAACTTTCCTAGAAGCATTTGTTCTGCCGTCAGCAAACATGAAGAGGATGCGAACAGACTAAGTAAATTACTAAAGGGAAGAATTAAATAATGGGGATTAACGGAGAATTTATATTGATTAATTGTCGCCATGGTGCAGACTGAATTGTTTGGAGCACTTTCTCGCTCCGTCAGACAGTAAAGGGAAACTTTTGAACACAAAGGAAAAAAAAGAGAGCTGAATGAAGTTGAATATTTATCTTCTGTCACTTGAAAGTGCAAATTGCAAACTGCAAATCTTAATCCCAGTTGTCATATGTACTGTATATGCTTTAATGTATATATTTTAATAGACTTATAATCAACTTATGATGCTGTCACAAACTCCCAATTCTAAACAGTCTAGAGCTGGGGATGATGTGATACTATATGTGGATTTTCTTCCAAAGCAGCAGTCAAAGGAATATATTACTTTCACACAGGTAATGAATAATGCAGCTTGAAACAAGTTTACTGTGCATACTCAACTGACTAAGCATCACTCCTAAATGTCTTCATAATTCATAATCAGTGGCAACTCGCCTTCCAAAGTGAGCAACGAGCATAAATATTCATAGTCACATCTTATAAATGACTGGTTAGGTCATAGATGAGGGCTTGTGTAATGAAAGTTTAAACGTTTACATCAGCTATAATACACCTCGATGAATATTTATAATGCTGACATTTTATTTGTTTTCAGGAGCTGTTATTTGTCTTGTCCCTGTGTGATGCAGTAGGTCAGGGTTTGGTTAGCGCTGCGGAGGTTGTTAGCTGCTTTGGGATGATGAAATGGGGGGTTCAGATGCTCTCTGTCCTCTGTCTATGGGGAAAGGTCATTGTGCTCCTGTTATTGTATTTTTAAAAAAAATGGTTTGTCTATCTCTAATGGTCTAAAGGGAGGAGATGCCATTGTGTTTATGATGGTGTATGTGTCTGTGTGTGTGAGAGAGAGACAGAGAGAAAACAAAACAGGAAGGAGTTTGTAGTTTGGCAAGAAGCCCCATGCTGCTTCAAGATGTTTGAAGGGGTGATTTCAAATGTGGCTGAAACCAGGGTGACATGTCCTTGACTGGTTTCATGAGATTCACCCATGTACAATTTCATTTAGTTCTTCTGTATGCAGACAAATGCAGAACATATTAATTTCCCCCAGTGTGTGTGCATTCATGCTTGTTTTTGTGCTGCCTAGATTGCAAGCTTGCATGCTTGTAATATCTGAGAGGTCTATATCGTTCAGCGTGTATCATTTGTATTTCTCTACACAGCTGCTGAGACTGTTCTGTTCGGCCTAAAGATAGAAGTAAATACAAGATGAACCTGTACTGGTTTTATTATCACGAGTGCTCAAGATGGTCTTTTACTCATGTAATGCAATGATGGTGTTTCCCATCTGGCTTAGAAAGAAAAGACAAATCTGCTTTGAGGGTCTGGAGTGTGGCTTTTGACTTCTCATTATTACTGATAAATGTTTGTTCACATGCAGCATGCTCACTTTCCCTTTTCACAGAACTTATGTTATCCAACATCACATGGAGGTTCTTGTAACAACAGATAATGTAAACAGTCGAAATTATTTTGCCTCTTGTAAGTCAAGTACAGGAACCTTTTGACAAACAAGGTTCCTTGTTGTCCATATGTTTTCCCAGAGACCTTAGGGTTCTGCTATAAAATTGCATTGTTATTCAAGTCAGTCACTAGAGAATAATAAATACTTGTAGGACAAAAAAAAAGAAGGTTTTCCTCTAATTTCTCATAAATATGAATGGTGTGTTTGTGGTACAGAGAGTGTAGAAGATGAGAGAGGCAGGAGCCTTTGAGAGCTTCAGGAGCCACTACAGTAGCAGCACAGCTGCGCTTAAGGCTGAGGCCTTTGAACCTGAATGACACACGTGTGGAAACTAGGTGATGGAGAAAGGCTAGACTTAAAAACCCCAGAGCACAACAGACAGAACTTCCTGTGGTGCCTGAGAATACATTACATTAATATGAAAAATTTCTATTCATGTGTTGAAATTCAAGTCAAATTTTTGCCCCTTAGGGGCAGTCTTTGCCATGGTAGCGATGCTGATTTTTATGCATCATTATTTGTTGTGTAGTATTTTAGTAGTTTTTTGCATTTGCTTTTGCCACCTGTTGAATGTGAAATACAGCAGTTGCTGGAAGTGTAGACATCTAGGATTTTAAATCTTATTTAAACCTGGAAATAAAGACAAATTTAAAAGAAGAAATGTTTTGTTTTCATAAACACTTAAATTAGGAACGTTTATTCAAACACATGTGTAACATATGTAATTAACAGTAAATAATCTCCTCTCTGGTGTTTTTATAGCTAACTAACAAAATGTGAACATTGGATACATTTCCTAAGGTAAAAGCAACATTAAGTGACATTGTTAACAAGCAGTTTTAGTGGCGTATTTCCGCGGTTAAAACACTGATTGAGCAATTACATGACACATTAATTTCGGTAAGCTGTACTTTATTTTTCAACATACCTTTTGATGTTCATGCATGTTTTTTTACATAATTTGTAGAGTGGAAGAAAAGACTCGCACTTCTTGCTGCTGCTTGAACAGAGGCACTACAGCGATCTGTCAAGTCACATTTAAGAGTGTCAAAACGCCATTTATTGTTTAAATTTCATGATAAATTGGACAGAATTTGAAAGCTGAGACTATGTTTCTTATCAGAAGTACAAAGCACAAAGGGGAGGCACGCTACAAATAATGTTTGGTGTAGGTAGACAAATGGAGCCTGCTAAGTTTTGTTGCTTTATGTCGTTATTTTTTAACTGGTAATGCGTTATTGTCGTGTTAACTTTGACAGCCCTGAATTCAACATGAGAGATTTTCTTCACACAGTATGAGTTGCAGGCTGACACGTTTTTCCTCCCACTTTTGATTGACAGGATATAATAGGCCTATAATTGTTTTTAAACAATCGGCCAATGGCCAGTAGTGAAAATAATTGCTAGTTAGTATCTGATACATTGGTGCATCCCTAGTAACAACATTTTTATATTTGTAAAATTTTAAAACAAGAAACATCATGATATATAACAATGAAATGCTAATTTAACTTTTTACTCAAATTGTTATGCTTATAATTTAATTTATGGAAAAAGAAACTTAAAATTAAAATGAGAAAAATGCAAAATAGGAGCATTTTCACCAGTGTTCTGATGTTTTCAGTGTTTGATCCCACTGTATAATCAAATTATGGTAAGCGGTCATCTAGTTTTGCTGCAGTCTCTCAGGTTATCACTGATTACATATTAAATTAGGATTACTCCACTTGGTCAAGCATGAATAATTAAGTATAAGCAGTTGCACACAACAGGGAGACACACAGTAGTGCCACTGTGAGACTGAGCCAACAGACTTAACCTGGAAGCTCTGTTTATTTGTAGCTAGGTGTATTTTTTGGCAGGCTATTTTGGGACAGACTTTGTTCCAGGCATGCCAGTGTATGAAAGTGGACCTAGCATGCTGTGTTTGATCCTGAATGCTGTAATTTTGCTAGCTATCAAAGCTTCAGCTCAGCAGGAGTCTTCATTTACAGCATTCACTCTGCAAGAGCTGTTTTTTCACCGTCTGTCCCTTCCCTATCTCTCCTTCTCATCTCCCTTCACCCATGCACATACTGCATCTTCCCATACTTCCTTTGCAGCATATTTGGAGAATCGCCAGTGATGTAATTTGTGCCAGTAACTTGCTATTAATGTGATTTGTGTTCCATATTGTAAGTTGCTTGAGTAAGTAAGCATCTGTCGAGAACATAAATGAATGTAAATGTAAAACGCCCAAATCACTCCTCGCTTCATGTTGTCTGTGGTTCCTGGCTGATGATTCCGGTTGAGAGGTCAGTCATGGTGATTAAGCTGTGAAAACTTTACTGGACCATATAAGGTGGCGAGACTCTTAATGGCAGATCTCTTCAGACCTCATTGGCTTAAATGATGTATAACTGCAGCACTGCTGATCCCTCAGCGTTAAATGCTATAAGCGCTAATGTTGTGCGCAATGGATAGATGAACACTGACAGCAGAACAGGCGATATGTTTGATAAAGCACTCCAGATTTGCTGTCAAATACTTTTCTTTCAGTCAAAATGGCACTGATTCTTGTGGCTGTGCTCAGGGATCTTATGGGTCTTATGGGTTTTATGACTACTTTAACATACAAAGTATTTCAGTTCAGCTTCTTTAAGCCATTGTAAGCTGATTTTGATAAAGTTCATCACAATCAATTCATATACAGTGACTCCAAAAGTGTTTGTGCATTAGATAACAAAATATCAAACCAAGTACGCAAGGCAAGTTGTTTGTGGGTATAAAATGCATGAGATGAGATTGTTATTGCATAGTTTTGATCACAATGGGTCACATAAGTTAAGTAGACTTTCAATATAACCAAATCACATTTACTTCAAATATGTATGACTCAGTTTAAGTGTTTAGAGAATGGAAAGTTATATTCATTTATATATGCAATAATTATTTTTTATATAAATATATATTTTGAAAATATGGTTATTGATATTAGATGTATATATTCCCAGTGTATTTATTCCACATTTTACTTCATGTATGCCATCATTCTTCAAATCCCTAATTTGTGCAGTTGTCTTCTGTAGATATTCCTTCCCTGCTCAGTGTGTATAGGGAGCAGTGCGCACTTTTCAGGGACCTTGTGAATTGGAACACAGCTTGTGTGAACTTGAAAGAAACTGACTTCTTACGTCTCCTAAAAATGACCTTGGAACCAGATGGTTAAAAGTAACTGAAAATGTCTCAGAAATGTGGAGTTATGCTGTGACTGAATGATTGCTGCTGTGACTGGTATTCTTTATTATTTTTTTCCACAATTTCTACATTGCCTTGTTTTGTTGTTAAAGTACTGCATATTAACATATACAGTACGAATATCCATTTGAAGCATGTGTTTTATACACAGCAAAATTGGAATGTATTTTCACCAAAATTCCAGAATTGTCATCAAGCTGACTATCTAGATAGTGCAGTGAATGTTTATATGGTTGTCAATTAATGGGATGCTACATTTCATTCAAAATGAAATATATTCAATACATTTTGGCTTCAAAAAGATTTCCCTAAAAAAAGGGAAGAATAAACCTGGTGTCCTCCATGATTCCTATTCTTTCCGACAGCCATTCACTTGAACGCATCCAAAGTCCCTTTAAGACAAGTCATTTCACTCAGCGGCCATCTTTGAAACGCCTCTCAGGCATCCTGGGCATCATGCAATCTCTTTGAATGGGGAAACATGAAATTCTCCAAAACTGTTTGCCAACCTTATGATTAAATTTCATATTTGAAATCACCAATGAAATCTAACAACAACTGGCTCATAAATTTAGTTTCTAAACGCTCAAATCATGACAAAAAAAATATTTTTCAGGCTGGATCAAGCTAATGCGCATGCGCAGACCTAAATGCGCATCTCTTCGGAGGCGCGCGTCTGACTGTTTCTATAGAAACCGGTGATTCTAGCGGCCGCTGAAGTGACGCGATGACTTTACCAGTCGGCGATTGGCTCTTATTTAGAAGGCAGGACTTATTCCGCCATATTGCGCGTTACACTTTCTCCCATTCAAATAATACGAGTGACATGTCTTGTGTTATTCTATAGTCTTTGATGCAACAAGCCCATAATCACAACTTCAGAAGTGGGAAGTACGTTATTTCCTTATGCACTGGAAGGCAGCATTAGTTACACTCTTAGAAAAAAAAATGCATTTTGTCTCTGGGGGAGTACCTTTTTAGCAACAACTTTGTACCTTATCCACCCAGAAGGTGCATAACAGTACCTTTGGGTAGTAATATGTACCCTTAAGGTACTACCATGCACCTTTTTTAGGCTAAATAATGGTACAAAGTTGTCCCTTTAAGGCAGGGGTGTCCAAACATAATCCTGGAGTATGTTTGGACCTACAGAGTTTTGCTCCAGCTTGCCTCAACACACCTGTCTGGAAGTTTCTAATATACCTAGTAGGACCTTGATTCGCTGGTTCATGTGTGTTTAATCGGGGTTGGAGCTAAACTCTGCAGGACACTGGCCCTCCAGGAGCAGGACTGGACAGCCCTGCTTTAACCCTCTGTGGTCTGAGGCTGATTTGGGGTCCTGGAGTAGTTTTGACATGCCCTGATATTTGTGCTTTTTCAGCTGCTTACGTATAAACATATTAATGACAAAAGTCTCATTATACTGTATTCAGCAGAAACTAGGCTACAATAATATTTGAGCAGCAAGCATGTACATGTTTTTATTTATGAGAGAATTACGTATATGTGTGGTTTTTGAAAAAAACTAAACAGATAAGTCACTGAAATAAGGCCTCAGAACACATACTAAATATTTTGTATATATAGCCATATATTGTAAAACAAATGTACTGAAAAATAAATTAAACTTTCATAATCTGATTTGTCCTAATTTCTCTACTTGAAAGAGATGAAAGAGACATGTGAGCTTTTACTTTGATGAAAACTGCACTCGAGCTTTTATATTGGTGGAAAACAAGTTTACAGACGCATCTCATTACAAAACTAGTGAAACGCTATAATGGGAAGTCAACTGTAAATGTGAAAATAATGCGTAACTACTGCCTGTTACGTTCCCAAATGCACGCTTAACTCAACACATGCAGAGATGGAGTTCACTTCATTCATTTACTGTGAACTGAAATGTGGAGCTGATCACAGACAGTCTTTTGCGATTTGATAAGGACACAAAGCCTTGTCGCGTTTTCAATTTTAGTTTGTTTGACAGCAATAGCGCAAAACAAGACATTAAAACTTTTATGCTATTATGAGAAGTTTAAATATATTTTCGGGCCACCACAGTCTAGTTAAAGAATGGGAAGCACTGAAATGTATTTGTGGCAATCAGTGTTGATTTTGTGGCGGGCTGCCACAAATAAATCAATGTATGGAAAACATTGTGCACTGTTTATTTATAAAGAAAGAATTTTAACTAGGAAAAAATAACAATATCCGCACATTGCATTGGACATTTTAACTCTGCAACTGTGTTGATTGTCTACTTTTGAGTTGCTCCTCTTTTATTGGAGTGGACATTACAACAGCTCCAACTCATAACCGGTTGTGGAAACGCACAGAAAGGTTCCAGTTTGGCACAAGCAGCATGTCATTGGGGAAAGGCTAAAAAATCCCTCCGGTACTGTCACGAAGGGGGAGGAGGTGACATTTCCAGAAGAGAAGGCCTTGTTGTGAAAGTTGATGATTGTGCCACGTTATGCCTGTACTGCTCTTCTTTCGCCGTGCAAACAAAACACAGGTGCTGCGTCCTCATTCGCCTGATGATAATTAGGGTAACACAGCTGTTGGCGGCACCTCTGCTTACCTCTATTTTGCTGTGCAATTGATCTGTCACGCTAAGAGACGCCAGTGCAACTGAATTTACATCAACCAACCTGAGTTCTCTTTATTCCTTGCTAAATGGATATACACAGTGGCACTATGCCACTCAAGACCCCTCCTGGCTTCTGAGAGCCTTTTCATATTCAATTCATCCTTTTGTTTATAATATGATTAATGTTCAAAAGACACTAGACCAGTATTCCATTGTCTCTTTGTTCTGTGGTCATCCATGGTGCAGTGCTGTCTTTTTGTTGAGGTGTGAATGGATCAGGCTTTTCCGCCCCAGCTGAGCCCATCGGCACTGCATAGTGGAATTATTCATGGACTTCATCAAGTCTGCAAACAAATCCCTGGGCAGCCATGAGCGCTCTCTTAACAAGTTATGCATTTTGTTGTGTGTTATTACAGCACATATCCCTGCTAAATATTTAAGTGTACACAATGTGCTCTAATTTATGGAAGCCTGTTTCTGACTCAGATTAAAAAAGGAAATTGTGTATATCCCACAGTTTTTCTCGTCATTGTGATTCTTTCTCTCAATTGTAAATTTATTTCTCTCATAATTGTTTTTTCATCCCTTAATTGTGACCTTATATTTCACAATTGTGTCTTAAAGTGGCCATAAATTGAGAAACCACATTTTACTTCTTGTGACATTTAAGAGGTCATTGTACTATAAAAAATATTCTGTAAGTTTCAGAACTCAACATTTCCTCATTAGTGCGAAAACAGCTTTTATTGAAACCAAGCTCCCAAAATGACTTGTTTCGGATTTTGTCTCAATATGACATCACAGTGAGATAAAAGACCGGCTCTGCAGAAGAAAATCAATGCCTACTTCTATATTAATGTTTACTTCTTTAGCCCTGCCCACCTATTCACACATGTCATATAGTAGTAAATAAGAGAGAGATGCAAACATGGGATTACTTGAGCAACAAAATAGAGATGCATCTTAGGATTACAAGATGTTTTGCAGTGCCAAGTTGTGGGAAAACAGTCTTTGCATTGCTTTCCTTCTGATCCTAACATTAGGAAAGCATGGATAAACTTTATTTTTTAATGATGTTCCTGTTTGCGTCAGTAAGAATACTGTTCGTTTGATCACTTCATTTTACTGCAGATTCATTTTTAAACAAAACACAGTGCAATGCAGGCTTTTCAGATAAATACCGACTATATTGGATCCGATAGGAATGTCGCAACATACAAGTGTGAGTAACAATGTTTTTACCATGTGTCATATTGCTTTGTCTGTTACGCATTGTTTGATATGTACTCACTTTACTTTCACTTTACTGAAAATGATGAACAATGAATATAAGAATGACAGTGTGACAAACGGTACGTTCATTCATAATTCATTTACATGAAACACCGTAAGTTATGCTACCAACTATATACGTGGTAACTCTAAGTACTTGAACTTTATTTGCCACAGCCAAGACTGATAAAGCATATGTAATATGCATAAATGTTTCAACTAACAAGATAAACACCTTTCTCTAGCGTCTTCCTTTCAACATTAATATAAAGTAATGAAATACAGTACTACCTCAAAAATACAAGGAATAAATACAAATAAAGATGATTAATTATCAAGCTGTCACAGACTGGAGTGTCCTTGGTATTTGAGGTGTATGTTAATTGTCTTCTGATTCAGGATCAGACTCATGCATGGCTGATTTTTTCAGGTTGCCATTTTGCGACATCAGAAGTTTTCAAAACAATTCCACACGTGTAATGGTGGGGACGTTGAAAATTATTTTAATATGCAAAAATTTGTAACACCCTTACACAGATTAACTTCTTGAAGAAAGAAAGTCTTAAATTCATAGACTCATGGCATTAAACTTTGCATGCACTGCAAAAAATAATATCTTCCTCAGGATTCATTTTCCAATACAAATAGAATTGTATTTTTTTCTCATAACTGCAGTTTTACTTTGCACGTTGCAATGTTTTCTCAGAATTGTGATGTTATAGCTCAGAATTGCTATTTTATTATAATTGCGACTTTCTCACAAATGCACACTTTCTCTTTAATGTGACTTTATATCTCATAAAATTATAGCTTTCTTGTTAAATATATTTTTTATTTAACTTTATCAAATAATTGCCTGTTTTATTTTACCTCTATACCACAATTACAATCTTCCATCATTTGAGAGATTTGTTGTTTTACATGGAGAACTACACATTTGTTCACAATGGCTGAATGTGTGAGCAGAAACTAAGGGAGAAACACACCCATGGATTCCATCTGTTAAGTAATATCGTAAATTCACCAAAGATGACTTCGATTCACCTCCATTCACCACGGCTTCACCTTTCCACCTGCACCACAGCTGGTAGCCACAGTGCAGTCTAAAAGGTGACCCGCAGCTTTAAAACGTTAGGATCTTTTACAGGATTTCTATGTTTTGCGAAACCAGCAGTGATGCTTGCAAAACAGAGATTGAGGGACGTGTTTCTTCAGGGCTTTTTCCGAGCATGGTGATCAATGAGATTATGGTCAATGCTGAGCTTTCTCTCAAGGCCTCAGTGGCCTTTTCTTCTCTTTACTCTCTCCACCAGGGACTCTCGGCACTCATAGCCTCCAAAACATGATTACTCCACTTAGTGCTTGAGTGTCTGTTTTTCCCCAAGCAGCTGACTTCCCATGGTCCATTGCGCCACATTAGAGAGGTGTGCAATGTCACAATCATTCACAATACCCCTCCAGCCACTCTGCCATCCCCATATGGCAGATCTCCATGTCTTTGAGTAATGGTGCTGCTTTCTACTTGTGTCCGCCCCCACCAACCTGTGAGGCAACCTAGCATGGCTTTGTCACTCTTTGCTAATCTTGAGTGTGACAACAGACAAATATGGCTGACTTTAAAGTACAACAGTGTGTCCAGCTGTATCATTTGACACTGTGGCCCTGGTATAAGTTCTGTGATCTTTTATTAAACATGATTTTGTTCCTCTGGCACGTAAGGGAACAGATGTAAGATCTCATTATACTTTACCTTGCCATATGGCATGATATCCCCTGAGTTCCCTCCTGAGACTGTCCACCCTTATGGATGTGTTTTTTCATTCAAAGCTACAGGTAGAAAGCAGTTGGACAGCCATAGACTGTAAAACCAGGTCTAACTTTCATACCAAATGGTAAAAAAGGCCATGGTGGGAGTTTTAAATGAAGTACACATGCACAATTTTTTTTCAGCACAGCGTCACAACAATCTGCACAATTTCATGGTTAAGTGAGAAAACTGTATTTGTGCCAAATGACTTCACAAATGGCCCTTTGTGAAAGCAACCCATTTCCCTATGAAGTTTAAATTGATTATTTAAAAAGCCAAGGGACATTTTAAGTAACGTTCATGATGTCGCAACAGCTTTTGTTATTCAGAGTTGAATATTTTAGTCTGCCATTCTCGCAATAATGTCCTTTCCTTATTGTAGTTTAAAACCCTATTAAGATGACTTCACAAAAATGATTGTGTACTTTAAATAAAACATTTGGGAATGCCCATTTAGATAAAGACAAAGAGCTCAATTTGCTCTAAGAGTGTGTACAAGCATACTAATTCAATAAACTGAATTGTCAGATGAAACAAGTTTCATTATAATTCACAAGATATTTATTACCAAACCATCCAATTATACTGTTCTGCATTACAAATGTCCAAAATGTAACATCTGTTAAGTGCCTCAATATTCATGTGTACCAGGTCAGCATGTTCCTGCTGGTTTAAATGAAATGTTTGGCACATGTACTTATACTGCAGTGTTGCATGGCTGTTTGCCTGACTTCACTGAGCTGCTTTTGGCCTGCACCAGGCCCCTCATTAAAAGCCTGTCAGCAGTGCATCTGTAGGCCTGACAGCCACTCTGTCAACCCGCAGGAGCAGACAGCACACGGACAGACAGATATTACCCTCATACACAACTCTCCCTCTGGCCCACAATTCCATTGCTGAAGCCCAGATTGGCTCCACCAGGGCAAGAGTTTCTATTTACACCCTGGAAATGATGCTGATGCATATGCAGTGTGCTGTAACCACAAGAAAAATGGCTTTCAAACCCATTTCAGCGTTATCCTTCATTTCCTGTCCATACATCATGGATATTTACTATGTATATTTTAGCATGCAATGAGACATCAGATTCTGACATTTTTTCGAATGTGAGTCTTAAAGGGATAGTTCACACAAAAAAAAAATAACGGTCATTATTTGCTCACCCTATTGTTGATCCAAACCTGTAAGACTTTATTTTTTGAAGGTTTGGAAGAATACGCTGATCAACCTTATTTTCCCAATGCAGTTGCCACAAACAGGGACTGAGGTTTTCCAACTTTAAAGAATGCAAAGCACCATAAAGTGCATAAGTGGTCTATACGACATTCCAAGTCATAAAGTGGCTTTGTGTACTGACTGCAATTTTAAGTTGTTAAACATCCTGACATCCAGCATTGGTCTCCTGTTTACAAGATTTCATGAGAAATGTAGTGTTATGCAATTTGTGAACAAACAAACAAAGAAATGTTTTCAGTTAGGCCGTGTGTCCACCGAAGCGTTTTTTAAAATGGCAGGAGCATAACGAGACACTGAGTGTCTATTTCATGCTGAAGTGCTGAGCGCTCAGCAATTTTTTTTCGGTCGCTGACAGTTGAAGAATGTTCAACTTTGGGTAAAACGCAGCATTCATCACTGTCACCTTTTACCCAGCCATCCAATCAGAGTGGAGGAGGGGCGGGACAAATACCACACCGACCAACTGTCACATTTTGCGTGTACACTTTCAACAGATGACGACAAGAAGCATAATAACAGAACAAAATAATTTAAAACAAGAGCCAGGGCAAATAAGTTAAATTGTATCAACATTTTTATATAGAAACAATACAGAAACAAACTATCTGTAAAATAAGATACTAGTAACACTCCCGCGGTATTCCGTATCATAGCAAGCGAAGCGGGTCAACTAAAAAAAAAAACCTGCTGTGCTGACGAAGCACTGTCAAGCAATCACAGCTAGGCGTTCTCAGCAGAGCCCCTAGCGTTTTCAGCAGGCTAAAAACGTTTTGGTGGACACATGGCCTTAATCTACTACCAATTCAAAACACCAATCTGAAGGATTTGTTTATGAATCAGATTTGTTCTCAAGTTAAACTTAATGATTTAGGATTTTCACTTTTCACTCTAATATTAAATACTTTTTACCTTTATAATAATGATGACTGGTTCCTCAAAGTAAACCCATCTAACTTCCTCTTCTTTTGTCTTTTTCTTTTTTTTTTTTATACATATACCCCACTTTTAATATTAAGAGCCTTGGCATAAAATCTGAAGGTTCGCTGGAGTCCACATGTGTTCTGCATGAAAGGGCAGTTCATTAAACCTTTGTGAAGTTAATTTTGCTGCCTAGCATCATTACCCAAGAGCTCCACTTAAAGCTCAGTTTGAACCGTTAATTAGTTTAAGGATTCAAATATCACTCTAGTTAATCTAGAAAAATCCAAAGGTCTTTTTGTACTTATATAAATGTTGTTTATTTTTCCGCGCTGAGCCGGATGTCACTCTGTTGAATTCACTCTGAATAATAAGAGATTATGGAGGAAGTCCACAAGAGGACAGAGTCAGACTTTAGCCTCTATTTACAAGTTAGCACAGGGGCTTTGGACAGATGGGATGTTGTCTGGTAGCCGGCGTGGGGAATAGAGGAAAACATCTTCTACGAGAAAGAGAAAAAAGGTCGGAGACTTGTACATGTCTCTCCACTGCAGCGAGCCCATTACCGGCCTCTCTCCGAACCCTCCATCTCCAAGAATCCCAGTTGTCCCCCGAGTGTCGGAGAGCCCGTGCGCCCCATCCATCCACACTGGCGGGGACTCCATTACGCCCTGATGGAAAGCGATGGAAAACCAATTGGGGATACAGGGCCGTGCAAGTACGATGCATGGTCACACGGCCTGCCGCAGACAGGCAATCTGCTGTGATGAAGAGGCCCTTTACACAGCCCGCATGCGTCCTCTAGGATCCCCTTCAAGCCCCACTGAGCCCAACACCCACTTTTACCGAGCCCGACACACCCACATATCAGCACACATCAAATTAGAGAGCAGCCAGTGCTGAGGTCTCCATGGATATAGAGACGTTTTGCGTCCTGTGCTATTTCTGTTCAAAGACTGTTCAAGATCTCAAAGGTCAATGCACATGCCCTCTGTGTGAATAAACGTGAATAAACATCTCACTTGGCAATTATATGCAGAGAAACTTTTCCTCAATCATTGCCGGGGTTCAAAAAAATCTGTTTTTTTTCCCCATCTAATACAGCTGAGTTTTTATTGTTAATTTACATGCCTTCAGAGAGGGGCTTTTGAAATTATTCAAATGAGTTTTTATTAGTTTTAGGCATAAAGTGGATCTAATTAGTCTGATGAGAATGCCGTGATTCTGTTGCACAGCTACTCTTGAGACCTGCATCACAGTGCAGTAAACAAAACACCCTCCTGCAATGTTCTTTCATTCAATTTACCTGCGGTAACCGCCTAACAAGAGGGGTCCTGCAGGGCTGATTTTCTCTGTCCTGTTTTGCATCCCTGTGCAGGTGCCGTACGTGAAGGTGGCTCCGGAGGACATACTGAAGGTGCAGTTTCCTCGCTTTACCACGCTGGACCTCAGGCCCACTAACACAGACATCAGCATGGCTGTAGCCGGACTGCTAACGTTCTTTAACAGCAGCACGTCGTGTCTCATATGTGCTCAGGCCGATTGTGAGTATTATATGGTTTATATTGTAATGAGGCTTTCATTTGACTTCTTGTATTGTGTGTATGTATATATACACAAATATACATGTTTGTGTAATGTGTGTGTGTATGTGCATGTGTGTGTGTGTATATAGAATGCATTTATTTGATAAAATGCAGTTAAAAACAGTGAAAGTCCAGTCTTGAGTGTTACATGATGATTACTTCACCCAAAAATGAAAATTCAGTCACTAATTACTTGTCGTTCCAAACCTGTAAGACTTTTGTTCATCTTCAGAACACAAATGAAGATCTTTTTGATGAAATATGAGAGCTTTATGATCTTCATTTGCGTTCTGAAGATGAACAAAAGTCTTACAGGTTTGGAATGACCGTTTAACCCTTTAAGAAATCATGTTAATGTGCTGATTTTGTATTCAAGAATCCTTTCTTATTATTAGTTGAAAATAGTTGTGCTGCTTAATGAAGTGTGCAAGTGAGCTTTTTGCAGGATTCTGTAATGAACAGAAAGTTAGAGAAGGTTTATACATCTAAATTGTTTAGTATATGTTTATGTGTGTAATGTAAAATATATATACAGCTCTGAACTATATCTAAGATGTGAGGAACTTCAACAATTCCTAAATAAACAACTAAATTAATACATTTTATATTAATCTCTCTATTAGAGCCAAAAAAAAACATAAACCATAATTACATGTTCTGCTCAACTCTTTCCTGAATGGCACATATAGAATTGCCTGCATCTGTCAAGCAGCAGATGTCGTCTCTTATAAATTGTTACTACTCTACAAAGCAAACATAGCGTTTCATAGTGCTCTCTTTGCCATTGTATGCCTTTGTACATGTTCACAGGCTCAAATGGGGAATTCAAATACTTTATTACGCTCTGCTGATTATTTGGCAATAACAACAGCTTATAAACCTAACATGTCCACACTGTTTTGATGATGACATTGAATTCATTTCATGCTGTTTGACTGCACTGCACTGTTAGATAAATCCAAATGTGTCATTCACTCTTTCTCTTGTCCATCTGTCCTTCAGGCATTCATCATTTGTCATGTCCCATTCATTTCCCATCAAACACCCACCCTGCCAAATGTCAGTACACTCTGCAGAAACAGAGATGTCTATGGAAATGAATGGCTGAAGGTTTAAATCAAACCTACTGTAGTCAAAGAAAAGGTGACTGACGGATGACCCTTTGCAAGTTTCTTTTTTAGACACACATTGAGTTCAGCTTGACAGAGGATTAACGTTTAGTATTCTGCCTTTCCATCTCGGAGCAAGGATGCCACAAATTACCCAGAGAATCCAAACAAAGTCACATTGCCCCTTCAGTCAGTGGCTACCTTTCTCCGTAATCAGCTTAAGGCCTTCAAGTGGAACAGCTATAATTCCCACTAAGACGTCAGAGAGGGGTGTAGAAAGATGGCAAACTACCAATATTCACTTGAGAACAGGGTCAAAACTATACCAAACCAATAATTAAAATTATTTTGGTAGAGGTTTAAACTCATATTGAAAACATGACATGGGCAAAATTCAGGATTTAAGAATTTGATCCCTTTCATGAGTTGACTTTTTAATTCAATTTAAACACCCTTAAGCTCAGGGGTTGGCAAGTTCATTCCTAGAAAGCTGCTGTCCTGCAGAGTTTAGCTCCAACCTTAAACAAACACACCTGAACAAGCTAATCAATGACTTCAGGATAACTAAGGTTACAGGCAGGTGAGTTTTTTTCTTTTCTTTTTTCTTTTTTTTCACAGGGTCAAACTCTGCAGGACAGCGGCTCTCCAGGTCCGAACTTGCCTACCCCTGCCCTAAAGGATGCTGAATTGAAATTAGATTTTCTATTTTAATGTATTGTAATATGTAATTTATTATTTTGATGACAAAGCTGAATTTTCAGCATGTTTACTCCAGTCTTCAGTGTCACATGATCCTTCAGAATTATTCTAATATGATGATTTGGTGTTCAGGAAACAATTTTGTGGAAACTGTGATTCTAGGATTTTTCGAAGAATAGAAGGTTCAAACGAACAGCATGTATTTGAAATAGAAATCTTTTGTAACATTCTAAATCTATTCAAATTGCAATTACAATTCAGCGTCCTGTTTAGGAATTTTTAAAGATATTCTCAATTCAGTTCTGAATGGCGCACAATCCTAGTACTCAGATGAAAAGACTCTCGAGAGACTGAGTGTGGATGATTTGTATCCCATTGTGATCTTATCTACAATTGCAAAATCTGATGTTTATCTCAGTTCTTAGTCCTAAAAAGACCCCAAAGTTTTGCTCATTCTACCATAAAAAGCTAAACACAGACAGCGTTCCAGGTAACTTGGAAAGTTTGGCTTGTGGTACACTCTAAAGTTAACCATTTCATGCTCATGCCAATACTATTACTCAAATGTTTTTTTCCTTTGTACCTTTAGAGCAAAAGCCTAGCTTTCTGCACAGAGACAACATTGTTTTTCAGCTAATAATGAGTGAATGCACTCCCTGAAGATTTCCGTTGGAAAATAAAAGCGAGTCACAGCAGTGACAGGCCAAACTTAAAATATGCTGTGACAGAAAACTTTCAGAAAACTGTTTTTTTTTTATATATATATTTATATTTTTATTTATATTCTTGATATACACCAAATGCATGGTTGGATGGACATTTTTTGTTACTGAGACTGTGACGAGCAGGGCGGGCGAGAGCCGTGAGGGAACGGCGCGAGGCCGGTGACGCGAGTGATAATGAGCGTCACCTGTGAGGCGTGCCGGCCTCGAGTCTCTCACGGAGGAGCTCCGGAGGCATAAAAGGAGGAGCGACATCAGTGAAGGACGAGAGAGGACCAGGCCTGGACTTTATTTTATGTTTTATTATGTTTGTGTGGCCGGCAGACGTCCGCGAGGGTCTGCCGGCATTACTTTCGTTTTGTTTGTTTATTTTATATTAAAGTTTTGTTGAATGTTCGCCGGTTCCCGCCTCCTTCTTCCCACATCTACTAACCTTGTTACATTGGTGCCGAAACCCGGGAGGAAGGAGGGACATGCTGTCGGAGAGCCCTCGCTGCTGAGGGGGATCGCGGTGCTGCGGAGTTCGGGCAGCGCGGGAGTGAAGACCGCGAGAGGCTGCCCGAGGCGGTGGTACTGGAGCCTTGTGAAAGGTGGGACGGAGAGCTCGAGGCCGTGCCCCTGGGACGAGGTGGGGTGGCTGCCGTCCAAGAGGGAGCGGAGGAGTCGCCGCCGTTCGCCGTGGGCCGGAGCCTGCTGCCGTCCGCCATAAAGGGGAGGAGCAGGGAACGGGGGACTCGCTGCCGGCTGCCCTCAGTCGGAGGAGCCATCGCCGGCCGCCAGGAGGCGGTCGAGGATCGGGCCGTCCACCGAGCGTCCAGTGCCACCGCATGGCACCGCGAAGAAGAGCCTCTTGGCAGGCTGAGGACCGAGCGGCAGTGTGTCGGGGAACCGGACCAAGATTTTTTTTTTCTCTTTTTCCTCTCTCCCCCCTCGTCCTGTCGCTCCCCTTGCTTCCGTCTCCTTTCTCTCGTCTCGTCTGTCCTTACCCCCAGGTGCTGCGGCCGCCGAGACAGGCCCCGGGGGGGAGTAGAGCGCAGTCTCGGAGGTACCCCCCGGCCTGCGAGGGGCGTTGGGGGTATGTGACGAGCAGGGCGGGCGAGAGCCGTGAGGGAACGGCGCGAGGGCGGTGACGCGAGTGATAATGAGCGTCACCTGCGAGGCGTGCCGGCCTCGAGTCTCTCACGGAGGAGCTCCGGAGGCATAAAAGGAGGAGCGACTACAATGAAGGACGAGAGAGGACCAGGCCTGGACTTTATTTTATGTTTTATTATGTTTGTGTGGCCGGCAGACGTCCGCGAGGGTCTGCCGGCATTACTTTCGATTTGTTCTTTGTTTATTTTACATTAAAGTTTTGTTGAACGTTCGCCGGTTCCCGCCTCCTTCTTCCCATATATACTAACCTTGTTACATTGGTGCCGAAACCCGGGAGGAAGGAGGGACATGCTGTCGGAGAGCCCTCGCTGCTGAGGGGGATCGCGGTGCTGCGGAGTTCGGGCAGCGCGGGAGTGAAGACCGCGAGAGGCTGCCCGAGGCGGTGGTACTGGAGCCTTGTGAAAGGTGGGACGGAGAGCCCGGATGCCGTGCCCCTGGGACGAGGTGGGGTGGCTGCCGTCCAAGAGGGAGCGGAGGAGTCGCCGCCGTTCGCCGTGGGCCGGAGCCTGCTGCCGTCCGCCATAAAGGGGAGGAGCAGGGAACGGGGGACTCGCTGCCGGCTGCCCTCAGTCGGAGGAGCCATCGCCGGCCGCCAGGAGGCGGTCGAGGATCGGGCCGTCCACCGAGCGTCCAGTGCCACCGCATGGCACCGCGAAGAAGAGCCTCTCGGCAGGCTGAGGACCAAGCGGCAGTGTGTCGGGGAACCGGACCAAGAATTTTTTTTTTCTTTTTCCTCTCTCCCCTCTCTCGTCCTGTCGCTCCCCTTGCTTCCGTCTCCTTTCTCTCGTCTCGTCTGTCCTTACCCCCAGGTGCTGCGGCCGCCGAGACAGGCCCCGGGGGGGAGTAGAGCGCAGTCTCGGGAGTACCCCCCGGCCTGCGAGGGGCGATGGGGGTATGTGGCGACCAGGGCGGGCGAGAGCCGTGAGGGAACGGCGCGAGGCCGGTGGCGCGAGTGTTAATGAGCTTCACCTGGGAGGCGCACCGGCCTTGAGTCCCTCACGGAGGAGCTCCGGGAGCATAAAAGGAGGAGCGACTACCGTGGAGGACGAGAGAGGACCAGGCCTGGACTTTATTTTATGTTTTATTATGTTTGTGTGGCCGGCAGACGTCCGCGAGGGGCTGCCGGCATTACTTTCGTTTTGTTCTTTGTTTATTTTGAATTAAAGTTACGTTGAATGTTCGCCGGTTCCCGCCTCCTTCTTCCCATATCTACTAACCTTGTTACAGAGACCACTCAAGATATATGTTTATTGTTAAATATTTAGACCACTTTTATTATTAATTGCTATCAGTTTTAACCAGTTTAACAAAAAGTGTTTATAAAAACATTTCCTACCCTACCTTTAAGAACGATAACTATAATAGTCACTATAATGGTAACTATATTAACACCTACACCAACGGACGATAGAATTATTTATTCTAAGCACTCTGTTAACATAATTGCAGCACACACTTTGATGCCGAATGGAATTTGGCTTTCAATGATTTTATTATCAGCTAGAAAAAATGTTTTTTTATGAGAAATGTCCAATTCTATGAGAATAGCAAGGTCCATACAACAAATTTAACAATAACTATATTGCCGAAATCACTTTCAATTTTTTTTTTTTTCCAGCTGATGAACCTGACTTTAATGCCTGGCTCACACTACAGGAGTTTTAGGCCGATTTATGCCCGATTTTCCCCTCCCGAGAATCTGAGAAAAAATCTTGTCCACGACCTCGATCGGTTCCGATGTTCGGTGTAGATTATCTGGTAATGTGAGACGTTCACAGATAAAATATTGCACCTCCTGATCTGATCTCACACAAATCGGGCTCACCCCGATCATATCAAACATGTTTGATATTTATCGGGATGACCAAGATTGTAATAACATCAGTACTGTCACAATAGCCAATAGGAAACAAGTATGCGACGCGACGGAAGTGACAGACATTTCGAAATGGCGACCGCGAAACCAAGATCAAGGAATCTACAATGTAAAAGGTGACACTAGCGCTTTTGAACTACAGTAGGCAGGCAATATTATAACGATAAACATTCTAGCACACTACGATAGTAATAAAAGGTAATTTTTACCTCCATTTCTCGCTGAAGGACAATCCACGTTGAGCCCGTCTCCTCAACCATTTTTTCATCCACACTCGTTTATTCTTCCGCTTTTGTGTTTTCTCACAACAAACGATTATTATTGCTACAGCAAGTTTCCTTGTTTCAGTAGCCTATCCATTTTGTTTACATCCGCTTTCGATCTGCTACGTAGATCACGTGACGCGCTTCCTCTGGCAGATAATCTTAATAATATTTTGTAGTGTGTGATGCTCCGTGAATTTCAAATCTTGTAGTGTGAGCATGTTTAAGATTTGAGGGAAGAAAATCTGCAAAGATTCTCCTGAAGTGTGTGCTGCAACCAGATTTTACAATTGGATAGGATTTTAAAACTCCTGTAGTGTGAGCCAGGCATAAAGCGGCAGACAATAAAACTGCAGCGCACACTTATAATAATTTTATCGGTGGTAATTATCATTATAGTTATCACTATAGTTTCTTCTCTTGGTTTGAACAGGCCTTTAGAATACATTTTTTTAATTTTACTGTTTTAGTTATTTTTGGTTTGAATTGACACACCATTTCCTTTTTTTACAGTATATCTTCCCCAATTCATTTTACTTTGTATAATACACAAGAGAATGTCTAAATGCAATTTACAGTCTTAAAGATCCCCATTCCCTCATAAAGTAAATCGTTCTCATAAAATTAATATGCAAAATACGGTAAGCTAATTACCATTTGAGAAAAATTTCACGGTAGAGCAGCTAATATCAATTATTCTTTTTAATATGCAAATGTATGTGTCAATAAAGCATTTTCTGCCATTACAAATATTTTCCCAAACCACTGTTAGAGGAGCACATTTGTACTATTGTTGATGTGTTTGTAGACCTGGAACAAACATGCATGCACCACTGGCTAGCTGCTCCGCACAGTGGCAGGTCTAGGGCACATTGTGGGTAATAGTCATTTCTGCTTTAGCTGACAAACATTACAGGGTTGCGAAGTGGGTGTGTGCGAGCCAGAGGGTTGAGGGGAAATACCGTAGTTACTGCCCTTTAATACATTTCTAAGAAGAGGATGATGGCTCCTCGTGCTGCCAGCATAATAACCCTGTTCACCTGCGCCTCTTTGTTTGCTTGTCGTTTTCTGTTACTGTTTCTTTTTCTCTCACGCTCAGTCTCACAGAATGTACAGGTCTCATTAATCACTTAGCACACTGACAGCTTAATAGAGCATGGCCCACTCATGAATACTTCACAGACCTGGCCTGCTGAGATGACATGGTACAAGGACAGTTATTCGTTCCGTTAAACTATACAGCACTGATAGCCAGGAGGCCATTGCATATGGTTTTATCTATAAACAACCGATTGTGATCATCTAGATTTTTTAAATTCTGTATATATTTCATATACAAGATATATTTTCATTTTTGATATGTCTAGCACCTGTGTTCTAAATATGCTGTGCTTTAGCTACTAGTTAAATGGTATTGGAAATACCCTCTTAAATTCCTTTAAAATGGTTCAACTTTTTTAACTGAACTGATAAAATGTATAGCTTGAATGAAATGTTAGTCTGCCAAATGCGTCAATGGAAATGGAAAATGGCTAATACTAGGGGGCTTTTTGCCTTAATTTGACAGGATAGTGGAGAAGCATCAGTAAAGAAAGGGGAACAGGACTGGAACAAATCCAGGCGGGAATCACAACAAAGTCCTAGTTTTAAAAATGTGTCTCAAGACCTCTACAATCTGTAAATGCCCTCACGGAAGAAGAAAAAAAAAAACAGTGTAGGTCGGCTGAACCTGAAATCAGCCTAATTTTACCAATGCCTAAAACTTTTTGAAGACAAAATCAGCATTCTTCAATAGTGGACATTCAAGAGTAGTCATGAAAATAGTACTATAGATTATACATAATATACTATGTCTGTTGTTTATAGAAATAAACAATGGACGTAGTGTCCGTGACATCACCCTTAGGATTCGGAAGAGCATTTTTGAAGCCCAAAGTGTCGTCACCATCTTGGCAGTGCGTCACTGTACGTCACTTCCGGTTAACTGAAAATGGGCAAAGAAGCGGGAATCCAACAGACTGTGATTAGCTGTAGGCTGAAACTATAGACTGTATAAACAGTATGAAAAATTGTCATATAAAGCAGCTTGGTCACAGCTAACTGTTTTTATGGTTCTAGGGATACCATCAGCCATTCAGAGTTGTCACGTCATTTGCTTATGGTTCAGTCGACTTGTTCTATAATTACTTACCGATAACTTTTTCTATTGAAGTGAATGGAAATGTTACCAATAGTGTTTTTTTTTTTTTTGTTTGTTTTTCATTTGAGATGAATGGAAAAGCTTACCAATATCTTTTACTGCTGAAATGAATAGAAATGCTAATCAATAATGTTAGCATAATGCCCTTGAGATGAATGGAAATGCTAACTTGATATCAATTTTGCTATTGAGATGAATGGAAATGGTAACTGATATCTTATGTAGTTTTGCTCATTCCCTATACTACAGTATAAACCTCATTTGGATGAGGCGCTAGGTTTCATCTGTCTGCACAGGGCTGTACCATGTAGTGAGGTGCATTAAGGTCTCATTAGTGGACAAAATTAGCCAACCAGTACTATCCAGTCAGGAGACCAGAAGGTCACCCAGATTTCGTCTTTGTCAGGTATTACCCAAATTATTCTGAACGGGGTCAGACAGGTGAGCGCTATAATCTCTTTCAAGCTTGTCCTCTTGAACTAAAGTAGCTCTCAGATTTAATTGAAAGGAACTGAGCTTTGGTGCCCAGATTGAACACAGTGAATCAAATATACACACATCAAAGAGGTTTCCCACCTGTCAGATTTGCTACGCCTCTCCGCTTGGAACAGAAATATTGTACTACTTGTTTGCCCGACATTCTTCTCACTGCTTTGAAGTGATCTGTAATTAAAGATGATTAAATGAGAAACTGCAACCTACGTCCCACAGAGAGACGAGAACCGAAACGTGGGTGAAATGGGACGATCTAATCCTCCTGCCTCTTCAAGAGGAATATGATAAGTGTATAGATAAAATAAGGATGGTACTATAAAATCAAACAAAAAGACTTCTTTTAGCCCCTGAAATGAAAAGTCAGAGTCACGGAAGTCGTAGAGAAAGGATCGCCTTTCTAGAAAAGGGCAGTTGATATGAAGCAGGTCATTGGAAACTCTCTTTTGTCTGGCTGTGTTTATTTCTGAAGTTCTCTCCTTTGTGCTGGAAGACATTAATTTAATGTGATAAGGAGCGTAATGGGATTCTGACATGCGTTGTTAAAGGAGGAAGACAAAAGCCTTTTTTTTTCTCAGCTCACACCCCTTCAGCTTTCCCTTTTTTTCTATCTAATGAGAAGAAAAGAGGGCAGGAATGGTTGTCTGGCCTCGGGCAGGATGAGATCTAACTGAAACTCTTTTTAGCAGGAACTGATATAAAAGGTTTACTGAACTCTTCAACTTGCTTATTTTGAAAAAAAAACAACCAGATGACCAGACAGCAACATATTGAAGCTTGACTCTAAATATTGTAATGCTAGTCTGTATTGACACCAAATATATATATATATATAAAAAAGAAAAGTCTCTGTAAGAGAGGTTTTTTTTTTTTAGGTCAGCATGAAATTAAAATTCACTTTATTTATTTTCCAGCTATTTTCAAAATGCATTTATTGATCTTTTTTATTGATTCATGAAAACAGGATCTGCTTCCTTTTTTTACATTTTAAATTACAATGTTATAACTGAATTTTCCAGTGAAACAACAGACTTTTCTCTGTTGACATATCTTATCCACTCATTTTGTCCTCCTCTTCACTGCAAGGTTGCATTAATTTTTGAGTGCAAAGCCCACATCTCACAATCAAATCAATGACCGATGTATCAAACCAGGGCCCCAGCTTACTTCTTTTTTTCTTTTTTCTTTTTTTTTTGATAATTGGTTTAATTTTTGGTTTACTCAGATGTACCGTGTCACAAGAAAAGATGTTGCTACTTCCATTTCATCCATTTCAATTTTAACACAAACAACAAATGTACAGTACCTAAGTGTGTGGTTGAAGGAATGACTGTTGAAAAAACAAACAATCAAACATCCAAAACCATCCTTAGGTTTGCTGGTCTTGCCGGTCTTCCAAACTGTTCCCAAAACCTTTTTAAGAACAGCCTATCAAGGCTGGGAGACTACATTAGACCATTAAACCAGCTTAGGATGGTTTTGGATGTTCGTCCGTTTTTTGTTGTTGTTGTGGTTTGTTTGTTTTGTTTATTGTTTTTTTCAGCTGGGATGGTGGCAGTTAAAGTCACAATTCACAAAGTCAAATTGACTATTCTTTTTTTTTTTTTTGCAGAATATTACAGTATGTATTAGAGTTGTTCAAATGAACGATTTCGGTACCACATGGGTACTGAAATTGTAAAAATATGAAGCTTTGAATGCTGTTGAGATGATTCATAAACACCTTTGATTGGCCATTGTGTTCACGGCTCATTGGATATGTCTGTGAATGGCTTCAATGATCAATGCTTGTAAATAGTCATCAATGACACTCAGTGAAGAGCAGATACACATGGGAGCGTTTGAAAGCAGGCATCTATCACGGACTTTAAGATTGGAACTGAAATCGGTACTTTTGAAAACTCTAGTATAATGTTTCATCTGTGCACATCTTTTTTTTTTTTTTTTATTCATGTACCCTCATGTGTTTTTTTTTTTGTTTTTTTTGCTGCAAGGGTGGAACAAACTGTCACTCACATGAGATTGCAGCAACAGCAAACCACAATAATTCAACCAATTGCCAGTGGACAAAATCCCAGTCCCATCCTACATTTTTTCTTGTTCTAGAAGCCGTTTCACTCTGATATACTACACAATTGCAAAGAAAAGTCTATCACAACTTCTATTTAATGCCGACTTTAGGCACAAGTCTAGCGGAAGTTAGCAAAACAGGTGACATCACTTCAAGTGATTACGCATTGTAGCGTAGTCAAATCCTGTCCTCTAGTGCATGTGTGTTTACTTCTGTTAAATACCTGTTCAAATAGTCTTCTGCTATGTTTGCATTGTGCTACCCTGAGCTTTTAAGCATGTGTGTATTTTCAGCTGTAGCATGTCCATGATGTGTGTGTGCTTTAAAGATAAATGAACTTGGCGCTTTACAAAAGCCCAGTGGAAAGTGATAGCTGAGGAAATGACTGGCTGCTCAGAATGAATGGAGGCTAAGCCTTTATCACTGTCTTTGTGTGGGAAGCAGCTTTGTGCTTTTTTTTAATCTTCTCTTTAACACTTTGCCCACTGTGCTAACTTAACCCTACACTCTTTCATCTTCCCATTTACCTTCCATGTTTTGACACATTTTGACCAGTTAGCCAATCCTCCCTTATTCAAAGTACATGAAGCCAAACTCAAAGTTAGCAGTTATATTAAAAACTCAAATAGTGTTTGTTTTGCTGTCCTCACAAGTTCCTCTCCAGCTTGATCGGAGATGTCAGTGCATGTGTTAGCTAGCAATGCTGTATCGCAGTGTTTAATGTAGTGCACTAAATGTGAAATTGCATGTGATGTGCAGCGAGCGAAAAGCAGAAACCAAATGCTTATAGATAATCAAATATACGCTGAGTAACTTGGCAGGAAATGGAGATGACAGCTTTGAGCAATGGCATCGGCCACTTTATGTGTGAAGTCAGCATCTAAAGTGTTTCAAATTGAACGAGTCAGATCATAATAAACCAATGTCACGTTCTGTTGAGATACAGTGTTGTGCATTTCGCAAGTCCTGTTTTCCCCTGGGCTTCATAATTGCCAACTGAGATTAAACACTTGGGTGATTATGATTTCACTAATTACATTAGTTGCGGACATACAGTACAGCAAAAAAAAAAAAAAAAAAAAAAAAAAGCTTTGTTATCTTTGTTGAATGCAATTAAAATATTGGCAGATAATTTAGTGGAAATTTGTTGGACAAATATAATAGCATTATATTTATATCCACAGAAAATCGACTCTAGCTCCTTAAAAGGGTTGATCCCATGGTATCATAGTTGCTGTGAAAAGAGAGGGAGGATATATTTCTTGTTGTGAGAGAAAGTGACATAAGTCAGGACGCTGAAGTATTTTGTGTGTGCCCCTTTTCAACAGGCCTATTAAACCTGGAGGTGTTACTGCGACAGTTTCTCATCTCCAAGGAAACCCTCTCTGTTCGCATGCTGGATGACAGCCAGGATCCCACCCCTCTTCTCAAGGAGATCCGCGATGACAAGACTGCCACCATCATAGTGGATGCCAACGCCACCATGTCTCACGTTATTTTGGAAAGGGTACGTCTCAGCCTAACGGTCCCTGGTCTAAATACACCTAAAACAAGAGTAATTTAATTAATTTAAAATTGAATTGGTTATAATATTATTTTACTAATATTTATTTTCGGTAACACTTTAGTATGAGGAACACATATAAACTATTAACTACGACTTTTCCCTCAATAAACTCCTAATTTATTGCTTATTAATAGTTAGTATGGTAGTTGTTAAGTTTAGGTATTGGGTAGGATTAAGAATGTAGAATAAGGTCATACAGAATAAGGCATTAATATGTGCTTAATAAGTACTAATAAATAGCCAATATTCTATTAATATGCATGCTAATAAGCAACTAGTAAAAAAAAACTAAAATAAAGTGCTACCTAAAGCGTTACTTTTTTCTCTCATTGCCAGTGAGATGCAAATTGAAGATATATTCTCAAAAAACATAATATTTTGTGCAATTCTTAAGTAAATGTATCTTTTTTTTTAAGGGTATTTATATATTATTTTACTGAAAAACAAGACTAAAATACTGATTAAGAAAAAGATTTTTGCTGTGTATCCCTCTCACTCCTTTGCTGGATCTGCATACATCCAGGGTTTGAAAAGTTTGCAGAAATATAAGGGTAAAAAGGCCATCATGTAATTGCTGAAAAGCTGAAAATAGTTTTTTAAGACTGTTTGCATGAGATAGATCTGAATGTCAATGACCATGACCTTGAGTCTCAGAATAAAATTAACAATTGCTCATAAAGAATTTAATGATGCTATTAAACTATATAAGTGTTCCACTAGTTTCACAGTGTAGCATTATTCTCATGACCCTTTGTCCATGTTCTTGGTTCATCTTTTAAGTGAAAGAGTTAAATGTTGTTCCTCGTTTGTAAGATGAGCTTTAGTAAAAAAAAAAATCTCTTCCTAAAAAATTCAGTGCGAATGAACATACACATACATGGATACCGCCTCATGACTGAATAATTCGATATAGGTGACTGATTGAACATACACACCAACCTCTGCAGCATAAGCGTGAGCCATAATGAAACATGAATCATTATTTTCAGGAAAGAGAAATTAATGGCTCTGCGGCAGAGGCTGATTGCAGGAACTGATGAAATGAGAGTGAAGGTGATCGATGGAGAGAAATTGGACAGAAAGAGAGACTTAGATTTATATATGTAATCATGCACTAGACAAACGTGTCTTTTGCAGTGTTTTGCGCATGACACAATGTTCAAAAAATGCTGCGCGCCAGTTAAAAGGACTTAAACTTAAAAAAAAACCACACATCTATAGACTTTGTGCGAGGGGTCAAATATAATCATAACTTCCCATAATAACCAACAGCCCTTTTATTCTCTGCTTGTGTTGTTTTATCTTTCTATCTCTTCTCTTCTTTTCCCTACTTGACTCACTTATTCTCATCTTGTCTCATCTCATGTTATCCTGTGCTCATCTCATGACATCTTGTGCCTTCTTGCCATTTAGACATTTTAACCAATGGTTCTCCACCATTTTTCCTCCGTATTCACTCTATTGCTCTATAATCAAAGTGTCTCATGACCATCAAAGGCTTTTCCTGTTGCTATGGAGACACAGGGACAAACACCACCACTGTTACGCCGGTGGGTTGTGCAGTTCACAGTGGTTTCTTTGTCAGTTTGTCACCCTTACTGTGTTTCCCATACCCCCTTCAACCTGTTTCATCCACTCACATTTTCTCTTCATGTTTCTCTGTTCCTCTCTCTCTCTCTCTGGATCTATTTGGAGCAAGCATGCTGCAGAGCTGTGAAAAGTTGGCACTCATTCAGCTTGTGAGTAGCAAGTGTAGGGAAAGCATGCTAGAGCTGTTTGCCAATGTTCACAGCATGGCTCACACACCAGCTTGAGTTACAGGATTCAATTACATGGGCAATTGCAGAGAAAATCTTTCATTATAAAATACTTTACGCAAGGACAAAATTATCATAACCTGGAAAAATTCTCTGCTCCTGTGGTCCATTTTCTCTCTCTCTCTCTATTTTCAACACAACACTGGTCAAATTAAATGCGGATGGGCATTATGGGAAGCTAGGCAGGGAGTCTGGGTGTGTACCAGACAGGGTATAAGTGCCTTAATACAGATGCTGTTTCAAACCATATTGCAATCACAAGAGAACAGGTGCCCAGGAGTGCTGTGTTAGCATGACTTATATGCTCTAAAATGTAGGAACAAAGCCGGGAGTTTGGGAAGTTCAGACCTGGTACTTCCACCACCGTCAGCAGATCTGAGGCGCCTACAAATTATGCTCTGCTACATAAGTTGTACATGTCATACAGGTCAGAAAGAACACAACTTTTGGGCTGTACCATTAATAATGTTCAAACAAAAAGTTTAGAGGGCACATTTTGAAGTAGGGATGAGCAAAACTGCTTATTTTCAAAGTCTTGACGCCATGTACACTACTTTTTAAAAGTAAGATTTTTAAATATCTTGAAAGTCTCTTATGCTCACTAAGACTACATTTATGCATAAAAACAGTAATATTGTGAAATATTGTTACAATTTAAAATAGCCGTTTTCCATTTGAATACATTATAAAATGTAATTTATTCCTATGATGGTAAAGCTGAATTTTCAGCTTAATTTACTCCAGCCTTCAGTGTCACATGATTCTTCAGAAATCATTCTAATATGCTGATTTGGTGCTCAAGAAACATTTTGTTTTATTATTATCACCACTGTTGTGCTGCCAAGTTTTTTTTTTTGTTTGTTTTTTTTTCCTCAGTATTCTTTGATCAATAGAGTTAAAAAGAACAGCTTTTATTTTAAATATACATCTTTTTTTAACATTGTAAATATCTTTACTGTCACTTTTGATCAATTTAATTGGTCCTTGCCAAAGAAAAGTATTTTCTTTCTTTCTTTCTTTCTTTCTTTCTTTCTTTCTTTCTTTCTTTCTTTCTTTCTTTCTTTCTTTCTTTCTTTCAAAAAAAAAAAAAAAATACTAAGCAAGATGGGATGCAAGATGTATCTCAACAGTCATCCATCCAGTGTAGTAATAATACTAATAATAAAAAATATGTATCTGACTTGCTGACTCTTGTTGAGTGACTAGTGGACTAGTCAATCATTGTGACTCATTTCTATTCTGAAGTGCCCAATAACTAAAAAGAAATCTCTGTATGCTCTGTAAGGGTTGAGGTTATTGATTATGGCTGCAAGGTTAATGAAAAGATCTGCAAGAGCAGTTTTGGAAAAATTATTTGTTACTTTAGTGTTCTTTTTATTCTATGAAATGTTTCACTGCAGGTTATTTTTGATCAATATGTTTTTAATTCATTATTTAACATTTTACTCTGCCAGAAAGAAGAAAAACACCCCCCACCGCTCAAATGCATTTATTGTACTCTAAACTGTCCCTTTTACTCAGTTTTCTCTCAGTTTCCATAGAAATAATTGTTGAAAGTGTTTTCACCCCTGACATTTGATTGACATATTGTATTTGCTGCCTGGTTTCCTTGGAGACAGTTGGAGAATTGATAAATAGAATGGCATTGACAGACAGAGCGGGAATGTTGTCAGTCTTTTGTTAGCTTTCATCCAACTCTGAACAGGTTTTACAAAGCAGTGAACCTTGCCTTTTTCTTCTCAATGGCGGCAATGACGTGCACAGATGCAGTCTATGTAACTGTTTAATTTACCCTAGCATTGTCAAAAATGTTTAATGTACCTCTCTCTTCTCCAGGCCTCAGAGTTGGGGATGCTGTCAGTGTACTACACCTACATCCTGACTTCCTTGGTGAGAGAATTTATGTTTTATGCTCACTAATGCAGAAGTTCTGTAAGCACATGCCTATAAAGTAAAGAAACTTTTTCATTTGTCCTCCAGCATTAAACTACTATTATACATTATACATTATATATATATATATATATATATATATATATATATATATATATATATATATATATATATATATATATATATATATATATACAAGTAAAAAAAAAAGGATTAGTTTACATTCAGATGAAAATGAGCCCAAGCTTTATTCACCCTCAAGCCATCCTAGGTGTATATGACTTTTTTTTGATGATGATGATGATGATGATGATGATGAACACAATCGGAGAAACATTAATAAATATCCAGATGCATCCGAGCTTTATAATGGCAGTGAATGGGACCAACGAGGATGAGCTGAAGAAAGTGCCTCAAAGTTTTACAGTTTCTTTGTACGTAGAATACAAAAGGTGGTCTGGTGGAAGCTAGATATTTTACTTTATCTCTACCACAGTGAATTATCAATGTTGTAAACAAATGTGTGCTTAAAATTTTTGTGGAAACCGTGGTACATTTTCTCCCAGGATTCATTGATGAATAGAAAGTTAAACAACAGAATTTATTTGGATTAGAAATGTATATAGAAATATTTTGTGACATATCTTTACTGTCACTTTTGATCAGTTAAATGCTTCTTAATATAAGTATTCATTTCTTTCAAAAATAATCTTATTGACCGTAGCTAAATTATCAAAATGTGTTATTGTAAATGACGTATTAACCAATAAATAAGGGTCATATAATTTTAATTTCTATTAATATTTAATTTAATACATTTATAATTGTAAATATCAATATTATTTTAAATCTGGCTTAGATTTCCCAGGTTGAACTTAACACAATATTGTATTTTTGTTAAACACATATTTGCTTTGTATTGCATAAAATTGCACAAAATATAATTAGTGTACTTCAGGATTATTTCAATCTAAGAGGAAACAGCTAATGACGAAGCCATGTTAAAACCACACTGAAACTGATTGTAAGGTGGTGCGGCACTTTTTTTCCCCCCGAGTTGATTCAAGTATCCTATAAACTGTATCTTTGATGTTTCCGTTTCAATCTTTCTGTTTCACGCTGATGTGTGCTAGAAATAAAAAACTAGGATGGATTTTTCAAAACTTTTTCATCCGATATGGCTTTAAGTTCAGAGCGCTTTAAAAGCAGCCACTCAGCGTGGAACAAACCGACACACTTCAGCACACTCCAACCTAATTTAAAGAAGCCACTTCATTTCCCCACACTGCTTTCCTTCACTTATTTAGTCTCTCCTGCCGCCATCATTCATGCGTCCAACACACCAACACCGCACCATCCTCCCATCCGTATGCTAGTGTTTCATTACGCCATTATCACAGTGTGAAAAAGGCCTGTCAAAAGCACACTACATCCATCACAAACCCAGTAATCAGTAAATGACTCAGAGAGAGCTTTTCAGCTTCTGCTCTGGCCACGCTCTGGGGAGTAATGAAGCACTTAGTGATGCAGGTACATGGAGAAATTGTTGAAACCCTTTGTATGGTGGTGAGATGGGCTTCTTTGGTTATTTCTGCCATGTTGCAAAGTGTCTTTTACACCAGCAAGGTGCATGTTCAACAGGTACCAAACCAGAGACATAGCACAGAAAAATGGGTGAAATCATATCACTCAATATGGCAGCAACAGGAATGGAAGTCTTGCCTTTCAGTTAAAATAACCAATATAGTTTGTTAACCAGACCAAGCACATTAACTGAACCAGCCTGAAAAAATGATTTGAGTCGAAGTTGGCACGAAACAGCAGTTGTGATAGTTTTTTCTTCCTTATTGTGATGGATATCCAAGTGAAATGGATTCTTGAACAAGGTGGCAATGCTTGATTTTGTCCATGGGGATTGATTGGATGGTTGTGGTTTGCAATTGCTCTGATGTCATGTGAGTGACAGGTTGTCCCGCCCTGATGCCAGTAAAAACCTCATCAGAGAAGAGAAGAGATGTCGCTGCAAGAGGGAGGGGAAGTTATTTTGATTAAAGATTTCAAGGACACGTTAATTTGGGGGGGATAATGATGATGCACATGTATAAATCATTAATAATAAATACTGAAATATTTCATGAAAGAAATTGCATGAAATGAAATATATGATATTGTTGTCAAAATTTACTGCTAATTTTACCTATAAAGTAGATCCACAGAGCCCTTACTAAGATAGCCGCCAAATTGCCTTGCCTCCAGTTTTAAACATGCCCAGAAAAGACCCAGATGGATGGATGGATAGATGGCCTCTTTAGATGTGGAGGAGTCCTTGGGCACTTTAAGAGCTGGAATCAGTTTGCAGATAAGCGAGTCCAATTTATGACTGTGCTGGGGGCGGGGCATTTTTCAAAGGCAATTTCTGATCGAGCTGCAAGCCGAGACCAAAACATCACACCCACACATGGCTTTACATCTCTGTCATCTCACCTGAATCCATCTGTCATGGGAATAATTCAAGTCCCCATGGGATCTTGGCTCTGATATATTTTTTCTGTACATTACAGCAACTGCAGTGTTTCTCTCGCAGTAAATGTAAATTATGACTTCACAGTGTCCAAAAAAAGCTGTGAATCATGTTCACCTGCTGTTTGTAAATCAATTTGATGAATCAATCATTAGATTTGACAGCATACATACAAACATTTTCTAAAGTGCACTTCTCTAGCACAGTTATTCATCAAGTGCCATTTGCTTTGCTATCACTTTTTACGGGATATTCCACCTAAAAAAAATGACTTTTTGTTATTTACTCACTCTCGTTCCAAACTTGTATGACCTAAATTCTTCTGTGACCATGAAGATATTTTTTGGAAAGTCTTGTTTTAATACAATGAAAGTTCATTTGTTCAAATGCTGTTAGGTTTCCAGCGTTCTTCACAATAAAAACAAAAACAAAAACTAAAGTCATATGGGGGATCTTGGCAACTACAGACAGCTATTTTCTTTAGGTAGTAGTCTTACAAGTGCAGATCCTATCTGATGGTAAAAGGACAAAATCTTCAAAACTGTTGGTTAAGAGTATGTTTCAATGCTATATTTCAAATCAGCAAATCTGACAACATTTAGATATCATTCAGCATCTGAAGATGCAGTAATGCTGAAAAAACTCCTAGTGCGTGTCTGACATGGACTCAGCTTGAAAAAAAATCTAAAAAAATGTGTGGTAAAAGGACAAAATTTTCAAAACTGTTGGTTAAGAGTATGTTTCAGTAATATATTTCGTAAATCAGCAATAAAATCTGACAGCAACGCCATCATTTAACAAGCTACAATCAAGCAAAACATTTGCTAATGCATATTCTAGAAGGTAATTAGGTCTATGCCCTTGAATGGAGACTGACTAAAATCTTCAGAACTATTTGTCAAGAGTATGTTTCAGTAATGTATTGCATAAATCAGCAATAAAATCAGACAACACTGTCATTATTTAACGTAAGATACAATCATGCTAAAAAGAAACCTTCAGTTGTGCATTCCACAAAATCTTCAAATCTGTGATGATCTTATAAATTCAGACATTTTTTTATTGCATTTAGCTACTTTCACAGTAAAATTGTAATGCATGTTGTAGAGCAGTGGTTCTGCGTTCAGTTACATCAACAATCTTATTTTTTTTTTTTTTTAAATGCTAAGATGGTAATAACAAAGATATAAAATATTAAACTGACTCAAGTTAAAAGACTCAGCAGCTAAGATCAGTTTAGATAGGAGTGAATGAATATTGTCCTAGAAACCAACCACTATTTTAGAGTAAACTAATGTCTATGTACTTGGATGGAGAATGTCAAAAGTCCCAAAACTGTTTGTTTTAATAATATATTTTATGATTGAGCAATACAATCTTACTATAATGCTATCATTTAGCATCTTTAGCTACAATTTAATAAAAAAAAATATATACATTTTCATCTAGTGCAGTTTTTGGTTTGCTCTTTTCAGAAACTTCACTTTTCAGACATCACATGTCTATTTCAATCTCATCCTCATTATCATGCAGGAAGAGCAAGAGCTACCGCTGATATGAAACATCCCTGTAATTTGATACAACATCCTTCCCCCATCCGTTAGAGATCAGGTTCAGTAGGTTAATTGCAATAATGAAAGGAAAGGAGCAAAGCTATTTTGCTCTAATTACAAGATGTATTCTCTCTATTGGTGACTGCTGTACAGGTGAGCAGTAAAGGGATTGTTGCTTTGTGATTTGTGCAGGCAATAACTCCGCTATGCAGAGTGAAGAACGTTTTCATCTGTGTTTGACAGTCACCCAGGGATTCGGCCTTTGTGCTGCGTTTAAATGAAAGAGGTGTGCCAATGAGACCAGTGGGCCTGAGATATCTGGTTTTATTGAACAATCTCTGGAGATCAGAGCGTGCACGTTGGCATATCTGATGTTCCTGTTTAAGTTCTCAATAAACTTTGTTTTTTACGAATGCATTGATGCATTCTTGACACATCTGTTGAAACACATGGCATAGATTATGTGTCCTAACACATGTGTTGCAGAACCAGAGTTGAGCATGTGATCAGAAAAAATGAAAATTTGATGAGGGTCCCTCAGACTCAGCTCACAGGAGTAATTATAGACTTCCTTATGGAGAAGACGTTAGGAACCTGGGGTTTAGATTAACTGCATATTAATCACAAGAATTACAAAGAAAGAAATTTTGTTCTTTTTTTCTGCCTTAACAGGGATTATGAAGAAGATGATTATATAGACTAATATAGTATTATGTGGATTTACATACTTTAAGTATAAATATTTTACAGAGTGTACTGAAATGGACCAAAATTCATTAGCACAGGATACATTTTTTGTGCACTTTTTAATTTTTCTAGGTAAACATGCTCTAAACATATGTTTTTTGATAATTGTGATGCATCGCACTGTTTGTACCATGAGTGCTGTGTTTTTGAGATGGCCTGTCAAGTTAAAGAGATTTTTCACCCAAAAATGACAATTCTGTCATCATTTACTAACCCACATGTTGTTTCAAACCTGCATGACTTTCCTTCACCACCCCTATGCAATGAAAATCAACGGGGACCAGTGTTGTTTTGGACCCCATTGACTGTCATTGTATGGACAAAAATAGTTGTAACCATCTTCAAAATATCTCCTTTTGTGTTCTGCAGGAGAAAGAAAGTTTTTTAACAACATAAAGGTGAGTAAATAATGATAGTATGGGAGAACTTTCCCATTAAAAATAGATGTAAACGCACCTGGAGACTGTTCACGATACACTTCATCTAGCTTTTATTAAACACAAGAGCGTGTCATGTATGTACAGCCCCTAAAAGTGTTCATTTAACAAAGTATGCTACTACCTGTCATGTTAAACCTGCTGTAAGCGATAATTACTGGTTTTCTAAACATTTACCTCGCCTTTCATTATTCAAACAAATAACCTCATTCACAAGTGTACACCATTGGCAAAGATCTGCCTCTAAATCTTCTGATTGGCTGAAACTTGCAGGCCTCTTCTTCTTCTTTTTTTTTTTTTTTTTTACAGTGTAGTTTACAAAGTGTGGGGGTGTCAAACAATATTGTGATATTTCTCAGGACACCTATTTCAGAGGTAACTTTGACAGAGATGGACAAAAATGTTGTAGCATTGTGATCAGCAAAACAATAGCCACAATAAAACAACAAAAGAGCATTTTTTCTTTCTTAAGCATATAAAACACAAACACACTATCTTTTTGGACCAGGTTTTTAAAAATAGGCCATACTTCTGAATCACACGATACTGTTTATAGCTATTTCAAACACTTAAGTCTTTGCTGGTCCAACTGTAATTAGCAAGACCAGTTTCTCTTTCAATTATTTGTTCCGGCATTTAAATTTTGGAGCATTAACCAGCAGGAAGGAATTACAGGGAAGACTTTTTTCTTCTTTTTTTTCAAAGATAACTGCAGAAAGGGAAGGTTTTTTCATGGTTTGTAAACAGCATGAGCCATTGTTAAAGAGGCTATTGAAGTCGTACGCACGGAAAGCAAACACTGGCTGGTGTTCAGAGGTAAAGCAGAGGACACAAGGTAACAGGCTGTGAGCTGGGCTCAGGTGGGACACGAGACAAGACGGAAGAGATTGACAGGAGGGGAAAAAAGGAAGGAAATGAACAAGACCATCTTTGGGTGATTTTGCATAAGTAGACCGTATAAAGAGTTGGTCAGCATCACCTAGCAGTTGTATTTCTATGGAGCAAGGTTTTGTCATTACCGGCCGCTCTCGAAGACTTCTCAGCAGCCCCATGAGGCCCAGCCTCACATGACACTGATGAATGGGCTGCCATGCCACTCGCCTGTGTAATTTGTTTTTTAATCATTTCAAGTTGCTAGTAGGGGACAGAAAGGAAAGTCGCATGCATCTTGTCACCAAACTGATATGTTGGTTACCACTGACAATAAACCTTGTTTTGTGGTATTTACCGTGGTATTTTTTATCTTGGAGTGAGCTAATACAGGGATGCCTAATACAAATCATATGTATATTATGTACAGTACATGAACAGTATAACATGGGTCAGGTCGCTACAGAATCCCCTATTCAATTTAATTCCGATTGGCATGCTCTCAATTCTGATTCATTTAGGTATATTTTAGGAAATAGATGCATATGATGGAAATTCATTCTCTGCTAATTCTGTAAATTATACTGTTGGGGATAAACAGTTTAGGACCCTTGACCAGATATGTCGAATGAAAGACCAGGAGTCAGAAGTGCAATCAATTGTAGAAAATTTACTGAAGAATAATTTACAGTTTCATCAGCAGAAGCCAGCTTCAAGTCTCACACGGAGTTCTAGGCCACTCTGCGTACATTCACATTTCCACAACAATTATACTCTAACAAAGTCCACTAAATATGTCATTACTTCAGGTTGAATGATTCTGATTGGCTACGAAAAATAGACAAAATTTGTAATCTTCCACACATGGACAGATAGTCGGATCTCCATTCGTCGGGATGCTGATGATCGCTCCCTGAACTTAAGTCATGAAGAAGCGTCTGCATGTCTCAAGCAGAGTGCCAGCTGTCATCAGTTCCAATACAGGACCTGTACAGAACACTTAGCGCACATACACAGATACACATGATTCACAGCTTCTTCAAGGCTGAAGTTGGCCCAGGCTTTAACTATAACAGGAAACATTCCCAGAACATACTGATAAGTTGTACTTTTCTCTCAGTGAGAGGTACAAATGAAAAGGAAAATAAATGACTTGATTATAAATCACTCAAAAGATATATGGTCCCACTTTATATTAAGTGGCCTTAACTACTATGTTCTTACATCAAAAAATAAGTACAATGTACTTGTTGGGTTCATATTGAATTGCAAAACACTTTTGCTGCTTTTGAGGTGGGATACGGGTAAGGTTAGGGAAAGCTCTGGTGGTATGGGTAGGTTTATGGGTAGGGGTAAGGTTTAAGGGATGGGTCAACAGTGTAATTATAAATGTAAATACAGAAATTAATTACAGATGTAATTACATGCAGGTGTTTTTAAAATGTAAGTACAATGTAAAAACATGTATGTACACAATAAGTGCATTGTATCAAATGATTAATTTAAATGTAAGTACATTTAGTGGTTAAGGCCACTTAAGTGGGACCAGATATATATTGAAGCGACAGTGGATCCCAGAATACACCTTTTATTACAAAGCTGTGTTTTAAGACTGAATTAAACTGGTAACTAGTCTTTTTAAACTGCTTACTAAAATGAGTTAATAATTTTGCAATTTTTGCTAGTTTTATGTTTTTGATTCTCTGCAAAGAACGGCCTCAGAGTCATTTGTGATTCCGACTGCACTGTTTGTGATAAATGTTTTTGATTCGCTAAAAAAGAAATGGCTCATAAGCATCATTTGTTTGTGATGAGTTTTTAATTTGCTAAAAAGTTCAATTTCAGTTGTTAGTTTCAGGAATCGGGCTACACGTAATGTATTTAAAGGGGTGGTTCAATGCGATTTCACTTTTTTAACTTTAATTTGTGATGTTGCTGCTTGAGCATAAACAGTATCTGCAAAGTTACAGCACTGAAAGTTCAATGCAAACAGAGATATTGTCTTATGGTAGCTATGGTAGTTATGGTAGGTTAATGCCTACAAAAACAACTGGTTTGGACTACAACTTCTTCCCGGGTTGGTCAAGTCAAGTCAAGTCAAATTTATTTATATAGCGCTTTTACAATTGGTAATTGTTTCAAAGCAGCTTTACATATTAGAAGCACAGAAAAAAGGGAAGTGGTTAAAAATAAACTGTACAAACAAGCATGGTAATATGTAACATATACAAGATTGTGCTACATTAAGCCAATGTCGGCTGACTTCCAGGGGTGGAAAAAAACCCCTAGGAGAAAAACCCAGCGTGCTAGCACTGGGAAAAAAGTCCTAGGAGGGAAAAAACCCCTTGGAAGATATATATAATATATGTAAATGTATATGGAGATCAAAATCTGAATTATACATTTTTATTATAGAGATTAAAAATAGATTATATATAAATATATGTAAGCGGATACGGGGATTAAAAATCTGAATTATAGATGCAGCCAGAATTGGATCTTTAGGCCCATTGTCTCCTGGGCTACGTTGTAGTCAGGTCCAGACGCAGGTTCTCCATCTGATCTGGATACGGCCTGGATCCAGCACCCGGCAAACCTCAGGATAAGCAGAGAGACAGATATTAGCGTAGATGCCATTCTTATTCTGATGTACAGGTTTATCTAGTGTTATAGGAAATGTTCTCGGTTCCGGCCGACCTAATTATTGCAGCGTAACAATCCTTTAACGGATTTGAAAAATGTTAATGTATTGATAATGTGTTATGTGTATGCAAGAGCAAAGAGATGTGTTTTTAGTCTAGATTTAAACTGACAGAGTGTGTCTGCTTCCCGAACAATGCTAGGAAGATTGTTCCAGAGTTTAGGTGCTAAATAGGAAAAGGATCTGCCGCCTTCAGTTGATTTTGATATTCTGGGTATTATCAACTGGCCTAAATTCTGAGATCGCAATAAACGTGAAGGACTATAATGCATTAAGAGCTCACTTAGGTACTGGGGAGCTAAACCATTTAGAGCTTTATAAGTAAGTAGCAAGATTTTAAAATCTATACGATGTTTAATAGGGAGCCAATGTAATGTTGACAGAACTGGGCTAATATGGTCATACTTTCTGGTTCTAGTAAGAACTCTAGCTGCCGCATTTTGGACCAACTGTAGTTTGTTTAAAAGCCGAGCAGAACAACCACCCAGTAGAGCGTTACAATAATCTAGTCTTGAGGTCATGAATGCATGAACCAACTGTTCCGCATTTGTCATTGAGAGCATATGTCGTAATTTAGATATATTTTTTAGATGGAAGAAGGCGGTTTTACAGATACTAGAAACATGACTTTCAAATGAAAGATTGGTATCAAAGAGCACACCCAGGTTCCTAACTGAGGACGAAGGTTTAATGGAGCACCCGTCAAGTGTTAGAGAGTATTCAAGGTTTTTTCGTGAGGAAGTTTTTGGTCCAAAGATTAGGATATCAGTTTTTTCTGAATTTAATAATAAGAAATTTCTTGTCATCCAGTTTTTAATGTCAGCTATGCATTCTGTTAGTTTTGTGAATTTGTAGGTTTCGTCAGGGCGCGAGGAAATATAGAGCTGAGTATCGTCAGCGTAGCAGTGAAAACTAACACCATGCTTCCTAATTATCTCTCCTAAGGGCAGCATGTACAGAGTGAAAAGCAACGGTCCTAATACTGAGCCTTGTGGTACCCCATATTTAACCTGTGATCGATACGACATCTCTTCATTAACTACCACAGACTGATAACGGTCAGATAAGTATGATTTGAACCATGCCAAAGCAATTCCACTAATGCCAATATAGTTTTCAAGTCTTTTTAAAAGAATGTTATGATCGATAGTGTCAAAAGCAGCACTGAGATCTAATAACACTAATAGAGAAATACAGCCACGATCGGATGATAGGAGTAGATCGTTTGTAACTCTAACGAGAGCAGTCTCAGTACTATGGTATGGTCTAAATCCTGACTGGAAATCCTCACACATTCCATTTCTTTCTAAAAAGAGCACAGTTGTGTTGAAACTGCCTTTTCTAGTATCTTTGACAGAAAAGGTAGATTCGAGATTGGCCTGTAATTTACTAAATCTCTCGGATCTAGTTGAGGTTTTTTAATAAGAGGTTTGATAATAGCCTGCTTAAAGGTTTTTGGCACGTGTCCTAGTGTTAAAGATGAATTAATTATATCAAGAAGTGGACCTACGACCTCTGGAAGCATTTCTTTCAGTAGTTTAGTCGGCATTGGGTCTAACATACATGTCGTTGATTTTGATGATTTGATAAGTTTAGATAATTGTTCCTCTCCTATAGCGGCGAATGATTCTAGTTTTACCTCAGGGATACTACAGTGCACTGTCTGAAGCGAAACTGTAGACGGTTGCATGTTTATAATTTTCTCTCCAATATTATCAATCTTGCAAGTAAAGAAGTTCATAAAGTCATTACTGCTGTGCTCTATGGAAACGTCAGCAGTTGAATCTCTGTTTCTAGTTAATTTAGCCACTGTGTCAAATAAATACCTAGGATTATGTTTGTTTTCTATTAAGAGATTTGAAAAATAAGTAGATCTAGCATTTCTTATGGCTGTTCTGTACTCAATCATTTTTTCTTTCCACGAAAGGTGAAAAACTTCTAGTTTTGTTTTCTTCCACCTACGTTCAGCTTTTCTAACAGCTCGTTTTAGAGCCTGAGTGTGCTCATCATACCACGGCGTTGGATTAGTTTCCTTAATCTTCTTTAGACGTAAAGGAGCGACTGCATCTAATGTGCTGGAAAAGAGAGAGCCAATAGTTTCTGTTGCAGCATCGAGTTCTTCTAAGTTGTCAGGTATACTAAGGCGATGAAACTGCTCGGGGAGATTATTTATAAAGCAATCTTTAGTGGTAGACGTGATTGTTCTACAATATTTATGGCTGGGTGGTGGTTTTGTAGCCTTGGCTAATTGTATTATACACGAGACTAAATAATGATCTGATATATCATCGCTCTGCTGTAGAATTTCAACAGCATCAATATCTATTCCATGCGACAGTATTAGATCTAGGGTATGATTACAACAATGAGTGGGTCCTGACACGTGTTGTCTAACTCCAATAGAGTTTAAAATATCTGCAAATGCCAATCCAAATGCGTCTTTATTATTATCTACATGGATATTAAAATCACCTACAACAAGGACTTTATCCGCAGCCAGTACTAACTCTGATAGAAACTCAGCAAATTCTTTGATAAAGTCAGTATGGTGCCCTGGTGGCCTGTATACAGTAGCCAGCACAAATGTCAACTTACATAATGTTACATAAAGCACCATCACTTCAAAGGAATTATATTTGAAATTCTTTTGAATGATTCTGAATATATTACTATAAATTACAGCAACACCTCCCCCTTTGCCTTTCTGTCGAGGATTGTGTCGATAATCATAACCTTGAGGACTAGATTCATTTAAAGTAATGTAATCGTCTGGTTTTAGCCAGGTTTCTGTCAAACACAGCAAGTCTAGTTTATTGTCTGTGATAATTTCATTTACAATAAGTGCTTTTGAAGAAATAGATCTAATATTCAGTAACCCAAGCTTTATCATTTGTTTATCTGATTTATCTGTGATTTTCATTTTTTGAACATCAATTAAATTTTTACCCTTAAAAGGTTTCGGAAGTTTTTTGTATTTACTAGTACAGACACAGTCTCTATGTGATAATATCTAGGTGAAAGTGTTTCTATGTGCTGTGAATTATCTGAGTTCTGTGACGTGAGGCGGCTAGCAGACGGTCGGTTTAGCCAGTTTGTCTGCGTCCTGATCTGGGCCCTGGTTTGTCATGTTTCAGCTCTAAGACTATTTGCCAAATTTCTTGAGAGAAGAGCAGCACCATCCCGGGAGGGATGAATACCATCTCTTTTCAACAGATCAGGTCTGCCCC